>NC_090326.1:161427498-161746407 GCF_035084215.1 Heptranchias perlo
TAGAGGGAGGTGGTGAAGAGAGGGAGGTGGTGAAGAGAGGGAGGTGGTGAAGAGAGGGAGGAGGTGAGGAGAGGGAGGAGGTGAAGAGAGGGAGGAGGTGAGGAGAGGGAGGAGGTGAGGGAGAGGGAGGAGGTGAGGAGAGGGAGGTGGTGAAGAGAGGGAGGTGGTGAGGAGAGGGAGGGGGTGAGGAGAGGGAGGAGGTGAGGAGAGGGAGGTGGTGAAGAGAGGGAGGTGGTGAGGAGAGAGAGGTGGTGAAGAGAGGAGGAGGTGAGAGAGGGAGGTGGTGAGGAGAGGGAGGTGGTGAGGAGAGGGAGGTGGTGAGGAGAGGGAGGTGGTGAGGAGAGGAGGTGGTGAGAGAGGGAGGTGGTGAAGAGAGGGAGGTGGTGAGAGAGGAGGAGGTGAGGAGAGGGAGGTGGTGAGGAGAGGGAGGTGGTGAGGAGAGGGAGGAGGTGAGGGAGAGGGAGTGGGTGAAGAGAGGGAGGCGGTGAGGAGAGGGAGGTGGTGAGGAGAGGGAGGTGGTGAGGAGAGGGAGGTGGTGAGGAGAGGGAGGTGGTGAGGAGAGGGAGGAGGTGAGGAGAGGGAGGGGGTGAGGAGAGGGAGGAGGTGAGGAGAGGGAGGTGGTGAGAGAGGGAGGTGGTGAGAGAGGGAGGTGGTGAAGAGAGGAGGTGGTGAGAGAGGGAGGTGGTGAGGAGAGAGAGGTGGTGAGGAGAGAGAGGTGGTGAGGAGAGGGAGGTGGTGAGAGAGGAGGTGGTGAGGAGAGGGAGGTGTGAGGAGAGGGAGGTGGTGAGAGAGGGAGGTGGTGAGGAGAGGGAGGTGGTGAGGAGAGAGTGGTGAGAGAGGGAGGCGGTGAGAGAGGGAGGTGGTGAGGAGAGGGAGGTGGTGAGGAGAGGGAGGTGGTGAGAGAGGGAGGTGGTGAGGAGAGGGAGGTGGTGAGGAGAGAGGTGTGAGGAGAGGGAGGCGGTGAGGAGAGGGAGGTGGTGAGGAGAGGGAGGTGGTGAGGAGAGGGAGGTGGTGAAGAGAGGGAGGTGGTGAGGAGAGGGAGGTGGTGAGGAGAGGAGGTGGTGAAGAGAGGGAGGCGGTGAGGAGAGGGAGGTGGTGAGGAGAGGGAGGTGGTGAGGAGAGGGAGGTGGTGAGAGAGGAGGCGGTGAGGAGAGGGAGTGGTGAGGAGAGGGAGGTGGTGAGGAGAGAGGAGGTGGTGAGGAGAGGGAGGTGGCTGAGGAGAGGGAGGTGGCTGAGGAGAGGGAGGTGGTGAGGAGAGGGAGGTGGTGAGGAGAGGGAGGTGGTGAGGAGAGGGAGGTGGTGAGGAGAGAGGCGTGAGGAGAGGAGGGTGAGGAGAGGAGGGCTGAGGAGAGGGAGGTGGTGAGGAGAGGGAGGTGGTGAGGAGAGGGAGGGTGGTGAGAGAGAGGCGGTGAGGAGAGGAGGTGTGAAGAGAGGGAGGGAGGTGAGGAGAGGGAGGTGGTGAGGAGAGGGAGGAGGTGAGGAGAGGGAGGTGGTGAGGAGAGAGAGGTGGTGAGGAGAGGGAGGAGGTGAGGAGAGGGAGGTGGTGAGGAGAGGGAGGTGGTGAGGAGAGGGAGGTGTGAGGAGAGGGAGGTGGTGAGGAGAGGGAGGCGGTGAGGAGAGGGAGGTGGTGAGGAGAGGGAGGTGGTGAAGGAGAGGGAGGTGGTGAGGAGAGGAGGTGGTGAGAGAGGGAGGTGGTGAGGAGAGGAGGTGGTGAGGAAGAGGGAGGAGGGTGAGGAGAGGGAGGTGGTGAGGAGAGGGAGGTGGTGAGGAGAGGGAGGTGGTGAGAGAGGAGGGAGGTGAGGAGAGGGAGGTGGTGAGGAGAGGAGGTGGTGAGGAGAGGGAGGTGGTGAGGAGAGGGAGGTGGTGAGAGAGGGAGGTGGTGAGGAGAGGGAGGTGGTGAGGAGAGGGAGGTGGTGAGGAGAGGGAGGTGGTGAGGAGAGGGAGGTGGTGAGGAGAGGGAGGTGGTGAGGAGAGGGAGGTGGTGAGGAGAGGAGGTGGTGAGGAGAGGAGGAGGTGAGGAAGAGGGAGGTGGTGAGGAGAGGGAGGTGGTGAGGAGAGGGAGGTGGTGAGGAGAGGGAGGTGGTGAGGAGAGGAGGTGGTGAGGAGAGGGAGGTGGTGAGGAGAGGGAGGGGTGAGGAGAGGAGGAGGTGGTGAGGAGAGGGAGGTGGTGAAGGAGAGGGAGGTGTGTGAGGAGAGGGAGGTGGTGAGGAGAGGAGGCGGTGAGGAGAGGGAGGTGGTGAGGAGAGAGAGGTGGTGAGGAGAGGAGGAGGTGAGGAGAGGGAGGGGTGAGGAGAGGGAGGTGGTGAGGAGAGGAGGCTGGTGAGGAGAGGGAGGTGGTGAGGAGAGGGAGGTGGTGAAGAGAGGGAGGTGGTGAGAGAGGGAGGTGGTGAGGAGAGGGAGGAGGTGAGGAGAGGGAGGAGGTGAGGAGAGGGACGTGTGAGGAGAGAGAGGCGGTGAGGAGGGGAGGTGGTGAGGAGAGGGAGGCGGTGAGGAGAGGGAGGTGGTGAGGAGAGGGAGGTGGTGAGGAGAGAGGTGGTGAGGAGAGGGAGGAGGTGAGGAGAGGGAGGTGGTGAGGAGAGAGAGGTGGTGAGGAGAGGGAGGTGGTGAGAGAGAGGGAGGTGGTGAGGAGAGGGAGGTGGTGAGGAGAGGGTGAGTGGGAAGGGAGGCTGAGGAGAGAGAGGAGCTGAGGAGAGGGAGGGGTGAGGAGAGGGAGGTGGTGAGAGAGGGAGGTGGTGAGAGAGGGAGGTGGTGAGGAGAGGGAGGTGGTGAAGGAGAGGGAGGTGGTGAAGAGAGGGAGGTGGTGAAGAGTGAGGTGGTGAGGAGAGGGAGGAGGTGAGAGAGGGAGGTGGTGAGGAGAGGGAGGTGGTGAGGAGAGGGAGGTGGTGAAGAGAGGGAGGTGGTGAGGAGAGGGAGGTGGTGAGGAGAGGGAGGTGGTGAGGAGAGGGAGGTGGTGAGGAGAGGGAGGTGGTGAGGAGAGAGGTGGTGAGGAGAGGGAGGTGGTGAGGAGAGGGAGGTGGTGAAGAGAGGGAGGTGGTGAGGAGAGGGAGGTGGTGAGGAGAGAGGGAGGTGGTGAGGAGAGGGAGGAGGTGAGGAGAGGGAGGTGGTGAGGAGAGGGAGGTGGTGAGGAGAGGGAGGTGGTGAGGAGAGGGAGGTGGTGAGGAGAGGGAGAGGGTGAAGAGAGGAGGTGAGAGAGGGAGGTGGTGAGGAGAGGGAGGTGGTGAGGAGAGGGAGGTGAGGAGAGGGAGGTGTTGAGGAGAGGGAGGTGGTGAGGAGAGGGAGGTGGTGAGGAGAGGGAGTGTGAGGAGTGAGGAGAGGAGGTGTGAGGGAGAGGGAGGAGGTGAGGAGAGGGAGGTGGTGAGGAGAGAGGAGGGGTGAGGAGAGGGAGGAGGGGGTGGTGAGGAGAGGGAGGTGGTGAGGAGAGGGAGGTGGTGAGGAGAGGGAGGTGGTGAGGAGAGGGAGGTGGTGAGGAGAGGGAGGAGGTGAGGAGAGGAGGTGGAGGAGAGGAGGTGCGTGAGGAGAGGGAGGTGGTGAGGAGAGGGAGGTGGTGAGGAGAGGGAGGTGGTGAGGAGAGGGAGGTGGTGAAGAGAGGGAGGTGGTGAGAGAGAGAGGTGGTGAGAGAGGGAGGTGGTGAGGAGAGAGGAGGTGGTGAGGAGAGGGAGGTGGTGAGGAGAGGGAGGAGGTGAGGAGAGGGAGGTGAGGAGAGGGAGGGAGGAGAGTGAGGAGAGGGAGGAGGTGAGGAGAGGGAGGAGGTGAGGAGGGGAGAGAGGGAGGGCTGAGGAGAGGGAGGGGCTGAGGAGAGGAGGAGGTGAGGAGAGGGAGGAGGTGAGGAGAGGGAGGAGGTGAGGAGAGGGAGGAGGTGAGGAGAGGGAGGTGGTGAGGAGAGGGTGGAGTGCGGAGAGGGAGGGGCTGAGGAGAGGGAGGGCTGAGGAGAGGGAGGAGGTGAGGAGAGGGAGGAGGTGAGGAGAGGGAGGAGGTGAGGAGAGGGAGGAGGTGAGGAGAGGGAGGGGTTGAGGAGAGAGAGGAGGAGTGAGGAGAGGGAGGGGGTGAGGAGAGGGAGGTGGTGAGGAGAGGGAGGTGGTGAGGAGAGGGAGGAGGTGAGGAGAGGGAGGAGGTGAGGAGAGGGAGAGAGGGAGGAGGTGAGGAGAGGGAGGAGGTGAGGAGAGGGAGGGGTTGAGGAGAGAGAGGTGGTGAGGAGAGGGAGGAGGTGAGGAGAGGGAGGAGGTGAGGAGAGGGAGGTGGTGAGGAGAGGGTGGTGGTGAGGAGAGGGTGGAGGTGCGGAGAGGAGGGGCTGAGAGAGGGAGGGGCTGAGGAGAGGGAGGGCTGAGGAGAGGGAGGAGGTGAGGAGAGGAGGAGGTGAGGAGGAGAGAGGGAGGAGGTGAGGAGAGGGAGGAGGTGAGGAGAGGGAGGGTTGAGGAGAGAGAGGAGGTGAAGAGAGGGAGGGGGTGAGGAGAGGGAGGAGGTGAGGAGAGGGAGGGGGTGAGGAGAGGAGGAGGTGAGGAGAGGGAGGGGCTGAGGAGAAGGAGGGCTGAGGAGAGGGAGGAGGTGAGGAGAGGGAGGTGGTGAGGAGAGGGAGGTGGTGAGGAGAGGGTGGAGGTTGCGGAGAGGGAGGGGCTGAGGAGAGGGAGGGGCTGAGGAGAGGGAGGGGCTGAGGAGAGGGAGGAGGTGAGGAGAGGGAGGTGGTGAGGAGAGGGAGGTGGTGAAGGAGAGGGAGGTGGTGAAGAGAGGGAGGTGGTGAGGAGAGAGGTGGTGCGGAGAGGGAGGGGCTGAGGAGAGGAGGGCTGAGGAGAGGGAGGGGCTGAGGAGAGGGAGGAGGTGAGGAGAGGAGGGGTGAGGAGAGGTGGGGAGGAGAGGAGGTGGTGAGGAAGAGGTGGAGGTGCGGAGAGGGAGGGGCTGAGGAGAGGGAGGGGCTGAGGAGAGGGAGGGGCTGAGGAGAGGGAGGAGGTGAGGAGAGGGAGGTGGTGAGGAGAGGGAGGAGGTGAGGAGAGGGAGGTGGTGAAGAGAGGGAGGTGGTGAGGAGAGGGAGGTGGTGAGGAGAGGGAGGAGGTGAGGAGAGGGAGGGGGTGAGGAGAGGGAGGAGGTGAGGAGAGGGAGGTGGTGAAGAGAGGGAGGTGGTGAAGAGAGGGAGGTGGTGAAGAGAGGGAGGTGGTGAAGAGAGGGAGGCGGTGAGGAGAGAGAGGTGGTGAGGAGAGAGAGGTGGTGAGGAGAGGGAGGTGGTGAAGAGAGGGAGGTGGTGAGGAGAGGGAGGTGGTGAGGAGAGGGAGGTGGTGAAGAGAGGGAGGTGGTGAGGAGAGGGAGGTGGTGAGGGGAGAGAGGTGGTGAAGAGAGGGAGGCGGTGAGGAGAGGGAGGTGGTGAGGAGAGGGAGGTGGTGAGGAGAGGGAGGTGGTGAAGAGAGGGAGGTGGTGAGGAGGGAGGTGGTGAGGGAGAGAGGTGGTGAAGAGAGGGAGGCGGTGAGGAGAGGGAGTGTGGTGAGGAGAGGGAGGTGGTGAGGAGAGGGAGGTGGTGAAGAGAGGGGAGGTGGTGAGGAGAGGGAGGTGGTGAGGGGAGAGGGAGGTGTGAAGGAGAGGGAGGTGGTGAGGAGAGGGAGGTCGGTGAGGAGAGGGAGGGGCTGAGGAGAGGAGGTGGTGAGGAGAGGGAGGTGGTGAGGAGAGGGAGGTGGTGAGGAGAGGGAGGTGGTGAGGAGAGGGAGGCGGTGAGGAGAGGGAGGTGGTGAGGAGAGGAGAGGTGGTGAGGAGAGGGAGGAGGTGAGGAGAGGGAGGTGGTGAGGAGAGGGAGGTGGTGAGGAGAGAGAGGCGGTGAGGAGAGGGAGGTGGTGAGGAGAGGGAGGTGGTGAAGAGAGGGAGGTGGTGAGGAGAGGGAGGTGGTGAGGAGAGGGAGGAGGTGAGGAGAGGGAGGAGGTGAGGAGAGGGACGGTGTTGAGGAGAGAGAGGCGGTGAGGAGGGGAGGTGGTGAGGAGAGGGAGGCGGTGAGGAGAGGGAGGTGGTGAGGAGAGGGAGGTGGTGAGGAGAGGGAGGTGGTGAGGAGAGGGAGGAGGTGAGGAGAGGGAGGTGGTGAGGAGAGAGAGGTGGTGAGGAGAGGGAGGTGGTGAAGAGAGGGAGGTGGTGAGGAGAGGGAGGTGGTGAGGAGAGGGTGGAGGTGCGGAGAGGGAGGGGCTGAGGAGAGAGAGGAGCTGAGGAGAGGGAGGGGCTGAGGAGAGGGAGGTGGTGAGAGAGAGGGAAGGTGGTGAAGAGAGGGAGGTGGTGAAGAGAGGGAGGTGGTGAGGAGAGGGAGGTGGTAGAGGAGAGGGAGGTGGTGAAGAGAGGGAGGTGGTGAGAGAGAGTGAGGTGGTGAGGAGAGGGAGGAGGTGAAGAGAGGGAGGTGGTGAGGAGAGGGTGGTGGTGAGGAGAGGGAGGTGGTGAAGAGAGAGGGAGGTGGTGATGAGAGGAGGTGGTGAAGAGAGGGAGGTGTGTGAGGAGAGGTGAGGTGGTCGAGGAGAGGGAGGTGGTGAGGAGAGAGAGGGAGGTCGGTGAGGAGAGGGAGGTGGTGAAGAGAGGGAGGTGGTGAAGAGAGGGAGGTGGTGAGGAGAGGGAGGTGGTGAGGAGAGGGAGGTGTGAGGGAAGGGAGGAGGTGAGGAGAGGGAGGTGGTGAGGAGAGGGAGGTGGTGAGGAGAGGGAGGTGGTGAGGAGAGGGAGGTGGTGAGGAGAGGGAGGTGGTGAGGAGAGGGAGGTGGTGAGGAGAGGGAGGTGAGGAGAGGGAGAGGTGGTGAGGAGAGGGAGGTGGTGAGGAGAGGGAGGTGGTGAGGAGAGGGAGGTGGTGAGGAGAGGGAGGTGGTGAGGAGAGGAGGGGTGAGGAGAGGGAGGAGGTGAGGAGAGGGAGGTGGTGAGGAGAGAGAGGTGGTGAGGAGAGAGAGGTGGTGAGGAGAGGGAGGTCGGTGAGGAGAGGGAGGTGGTGAGGAGAGGGAGGTGGTGAGGAGAGGGAGGTGGTGAGGAGAGGGAGGTGGTGAGGAGAGGGAGGTGGTGAGGAGAGGGAGGTGGTGAGGAGAGGGAGGTGGTGAGGAGAGGGAGGTGGTGAGGAGAGGGAGGAGGTGAGGAGAGGGAGGAGGTGAGGAGAGGGAGGTGGTGAGAGAGGAGGGGGTGAGGAGAGGAGGTGGTGAGGAGAGGGAGGTGGTGAGGAGAGGAGGTGGTGAGAGAGGGAGGGGCTGAGGAGAGGGAGGAGGTGAGGAGAGGGAGGAGGTGAGAGAGGGAGGAGGTGAGGAGAGGGAGGAGGTGAGGAGAGGGAGGGGCTGAGGAGGGAGGGCTGAGGAGAGGGAGGGGCTGAGGAGAGGGAGGAGGTGAGGAGAGGGAGGAGTGAGAGAGGAGGAGGTGAGGAGAGGGAGGAGGTGAGGAGAGGGAGGTGGTGAGGAGAGGGTGGAGGTGCGGAGAGGGAGGCTGAGGAGAGGGAGGGCAGGGAGAGGGAGGGCTGAGGAGAGGGAGGAGGTGAGGAGAGGGAGGAGGTGAGGAGAGGGAGGAGGTGAGGAGAGGGAGGAGGTGAGGAGAGGAGGGTTGAGGGAGAGAGAGAGGTGAGGAGAGGAGGGGAGAGGGAGGTGGTGAGGAGAGGGAGGTGGTGAGGAGAGGAGGAGGTGAGGAGAGGGAGGGTGAGGAGAGGGAGAGAGGAGGAGTGAGGAGAGGGAGGAGGTGAGGAGAGGGAGGGTGAGGAGAGGAGAGGTGAGGAGGGGAGGGAGGAGGTGAGAGGAGAGGAGGAGGTGAGGAGAGGGAGGTGAGGAGAGGGTGGCTGGAGAGAGAGGGTGGAGGTGCGGAGAGGGAGGGAGGAGAGGAGGGTGAGGAGAGGGAGGGCTGAGGAGAGGGAGGAGGTGAGGAGAGGGAGGAGGTGAGAGAGGGAGGGAGGGAGGAGGTGAGGAGAGGAGGAGGTGAGGAGAGGGAGGGGTGAGGAGAGGGAGGTGAGGAGAGGGAGGGGTGAGGAGAGGGAGGAGGTGAGGAGAGGGAGGGGGCTGAGGAGAGGGAGGGGTGAGGAGAGGGAGGGGCTGAGGAGGGGAGGGCTGAGGAGGGAGGGGTGAGGAGAGGGAGGTGGTGAGGAGAGGGAGGTGGTGAGGAGAGGGGAGGTGAGGAGGAGGGGTGAGGAGAGGGAGGGCTGAGGAGAGGAGGAGGAGGTGAGGAGAGGGAGGGGTGAGGAGAGGAGGTGTGAGAGAGGGAGGTGGTGAGAGAGGGAGGTGGTGAGGAGAGAGAGGTGGTGCGGAGAGGGAGGGGCTGAGGAGAGGGAGGGCTGAGGAGAGGGAGGGGCTGAGGAGAGGGAGGAGGTGAGGAGAGGGAGGTGGTGAGGAGAGGGAGGTGGTGAGGAGAGGGTGGAGGTGCGGAGAGGGAGGGGCTGAGGAGAGGGAGGGGCTGAGGAGAGGGAGGGGCTGAGGAGAGGGAGGAGGTGAGGAGAGGGAGGTGGTGAGGAGAGGGAGGTGGTGAGGAGAGGAGGAGGTGAGGAGAGGGAGGTGGTGAAGAGAGGGAGTGGTGAAGAGAGGGAGGTGGTGAGGAGAGGGAGGTGGTGAGGAGAGGGTGGAGGTGCGGAGAGGGAGGGGCTGAGGAGAGGGAGGGGCTGAGGAGAGGGAGGGGCTGAGGAGAGGGAGGAGGTGAGGAGAGGGAGGAGGTGAGGAGAGGAGGGAGGTGAGGAGAGGGAGGAGGTGAGGAGAGGGAGGAGGTGAGGAGAGGAGGAGGTGAGGAGAGGGAGGGGTTGAGGAGAGAGAGGAGTGGAGAGGGAGGGGTGAGGAGAGGGAGGGGCTGAGGAGAGGGTGGGCTGAGAGAGGAGGGGTGAGGAGAGGGAGGAGGTGAGGAGAGGGAGGAGGTGAGGAGGAGGAGGTGAGGAGAGGGAGGAGGTGAGGAGAGGGAGGAGGTGAGGAGAGAGAGGAGGTGAGGAGAGGGAGGGGTGAGGAGAGGGAGGGGGTGAGGAGAGAGAGGAGGTTAGGAGAATAGGAGGTGAGGAGAGGGTTGAGGTGCAGAGAGGGAGGGGCTGAGGAGAGGGAGGAGGTGAGGAGAGGGAGGAGGTGCAGAGAGGGAGGGGGTGAGGAGAGGGAGGAGGTGAGGAGAGGGAGGAGGTGAGGAGAGGAAAGGGGTGAGGAATAGAGCAGACCATTAGAGAATACAGTGGCAGCGATAGTGGTCACAGGAAAGGTCGGACTGATGGCGGAGCAGTGGATTTTGGCCCAGGAGGGAGTGGACTTCTGCCCACGACCCAACACAGCAGCAGAGTGAAGCTGAGCGGCTCAGCGGGTAACAGCCACAGTAAGCAGCGTTCATCAAAGCATCTGCACCGGAAGCCTTCAATGCCTACAGCCGAGGAGCAGATAACAAGTCAAACAATAGAGAAATCAATGGAAAGGAATTAGTAAAACAAAAAGTAAAATCCTGTGGATGCTAGAAATCGGCAATAAAAATAGAAATACTTTAAGGGTTGTGATAAAGTAAATAAGGAGAAACTGTTTCCAGTGGCAGAAGGGTCGGTAACCAAAGGACACAGATTTAAGATAATTGGCAAATGAACCAGAGGCGACATGAAGAGAATTATTTTTTACCCAGCGAGTTGTTATGATCTGGAATACACTGCCTGAAAGGGCGGTGGAAGCAGATTCAATAATAACTTTCAAAAGGGAATTGGATAATTACTTGAAGGGGAATAATTTGCAGGGCTATGGGGAAAGAGCAGAGGAGTGGGACTAACTGAATAGCTCTTTCAAAGAGCCGGCACAAGGCACGATGGGCCGAATGGCCTCCTTCTTTGCGGTAAGATTTTATGATTCTATGAAAAAGTGGGCAGATATAGCGACAGATCTCAACACTCAGAATCCTGACTCCCTTGGTATTCAAAAACCTGAAAAGGGTATCCAATACCGAGAAACCGAAAAAAAGGACTTTTCATTGCACGATAGCCTTCTGAAAACAGAACAGGCAAAAGGTAAGCACTTGAATGATAACTATTGGAAATTTCAGATGTGAATCACGTTCAAGGGTATCAGAATGCAAGGCCAGTAAGGAAGTGGTAAGAGGGCACTTAGAAAATCATCATATGATCAAGCAAAGTCAACATGGTTTTATGAAAGGGAAATCGTGTTTGACAAATTTATTAGAGTTTTTTGAGGATGTAACTAGCAGAATAGATAAAGGGGAACCAGTGGATGTTGTATATTTGGATTTTCAAAAGGCATTTGATAAGGTGCCACATAAAAGGTTGTTACACAAGATAAGGGCTCATTGGGTTGGGGGTAATATATTAGCATGGATAGAGGATTGGTTAAAGGACAGAAAACAGAGAGAAGGGATAAACGGGTCATTCTCAGGTTGGCAGATTGTAACTAGTGGGGTGTCGCAAGGATCGGTGCTTGGGCCTCAGCTATTTACAATCTATATTAATGACTTGGATGAAGGGACCGAGTGTAATGAATCCAAGTTTGCTGACGATACAAAACTAGGTGGGAAAGTAAGCTGTGAGGAGGACACAAAGAGTCTGCAAAGGGATATAGACAAGTTAAGTGAGTGGGCGAGAAGGTGGCAGATAATTCCTGGGATGAGAGGGTTGTCCTATCAAGAGAGGTTGAGTAGAATGGGCCTATACTCTGGAGTTTAGAAGAATGAGAGGTGATCTCATTGCAACATATAAGATTCTGAGGGGGCTTGACAGGGTAGATGCTGAGAGATTGTTTCCCCAGCTCGAGAGTCTAGAACTAGGGGGCATAGTCACAGGATAAGGGGTCGGCCATTTAAGACCGAGATGAGGAGGAATTTCTTCACGCAGAGGGTTGTGAATCTTTGGAATTCTCTACCCCAGAGGGCTGTGGATGATGAGTCGTTGAATATATTGAAGGCTGAGATCGATAGATTTTTGGAATCAAGGGATAATGGGGATCGGCAGGAAAGTGGAGTTGAGGTCGAAGATCAGCCATGATCTGATTGAATGGCGCGAGGGGCCGTATGGCCTACACCTGCTCCTATTTCTTATGTTAAGTAACTCCTCTATTGGCCTGGAAAGAGTTTTCAATCATGAACCATCAATGAATGAGAAGCACAACAGTGATGGATTACAGCAACCATCTGACTGGAGGATTGCAAATGTTACACCCCTGTTCAAAAAAGGGGAGTAGGATAAACCCGGCAATTACAGGCCTGTCAGCCTGAACTTGATGGGGGAGGAGCTTTTAGAGACAATAATCCGAGACAAAATTAATTGGCACTTGGAAAAATATGGGTTACTAAGTGAAAGCCAGCACGGATTTGTTAAAGGCAAATCATGTTTGGGGTTAAATGGACACAGGCACGATGGACCGAATAACCTCCTCCTGCACTGTATCATTTTATGATTCTCTGGAAGTAAATCTCAAGTCCATACGAATACAGAGATGGGGGACCTCCTGAAATTGAGACTGATGAAGAAAATATTGAATGAACTGAACATTGTTCAGTAGAATGTACTTGTGGTATTGATAGTTGGAACATATAATGACTTGGGCATGTTTTAGATTCGGAATATTTAAGTATTACAAATGTGGTCAGTAGAAATGTTATGAGCAAATTGACATCAGTATCAGCAGCATATTGAAAGAAAAGAAGGACAGTCTTGAATTCCTACAACAGTGACTACATTTCAAAAGTACTTCATTGGCTGTAAAGTGCTTTGGGACAACCTGAGGTTGTGAAAAGTCCTAAATAAATGAGAGCCTTTCTTTCTTTCCTCCTTTTATATAGCGGCTTTCGAAACCTCAAAGCACTTTACAGCCAATGAAGTACTTTTTGAAGTGTAGTCACTGTTGTAATGTAGGAAACACGGCAGCCAATTTGCACATAGCAAGATCCCACAAACAACAATGAGATAAATGATCAATGATGTTGGTTGAGGGATAAATATTGGTCAGGACACCAGGGAGAACTCCACTGCACTTCTTCGAAATAGCAGCATGGGATCGTTTACGTCCACCTGAGGCCTCGATTTAACATCTCATCCGACAGTCAGCGCCTCCAACAGTGCAGAAAGTCCTCGGTACTACACTGGGGTGTGGGCCTAGAGTTTGCACTCAAGTCTCTGCAGTGGGCCATGAACCCACAACCTTCTGACTCAGGGGCAGGAGTGCTACTTCACTGAGTCACGGCTGACATTTGTTTCTCCGGTGGTGATGTTAAAGGAGTTCCAAAAAGCGTGGTCTTATACCCCTGTGCTCCCGGTCCAGGAACGCCTCGATTTTAAAATTCTCATCTTTGTTTTCAAGTCCCTCCATGGTCTTGCCCCTGCCTAGCCCTGTAACTTCCTTCAGCCCTACAACCCTCTGAGATCTCTCTGTTCCTCCAATTCTCTCTCCTCTTGCACATCTCCGATTTCTATCACTCTACCATTGGCGGCTGTGCCTTCAGCTGCCTAGGTTCTAAGCTCTGGAATTCCCTCCCTAAACCTCTCTGCCTCTTTACCTCTCTCTCCTCCTTTAAGACGCTCCTTAAAACCTATTTCTTTGACCTGTCCTAATATCTCCTTATGTGGCTCGGTGTCAAATTTTGTTTGAGAATCGCTGCTGTGAAGCGCCTTGCGACGTTTTACTACATTAAAGGCGCTATATCAATGCAAGTTGCTGTTGTAGTCATAGCTCAGATATTTAGAAGTCACCTGTGAGAGGCCACCCTCCTAAAAGTAATCCCTTTGTTCCACTCCTAGGTGCAGCACATACAGAAGAGTAAGGACCCGAAGGGCAGTCTGGCAGCTCCTCACACAGCTGTGGTCAGTTACTGTGTTCCTTGTTGAAGTGATTGGCAAGTCTGCATCCTGCACTTGGACTAACACTCCAATAGCTTCTTGACAGGGGTGGGTGGAGGTGGGGGTGGGCAGGGGGAGGAGTGCAGCCTTCTAACACAATGGATCAGAAATTGCTCACCACACCATAGAGTTATACTAACCCAATAACTAACCGTGATCTTTAGCGAGGGCACTTCCTTGACTGTGGATCAGTGGGCAGCACTCTCGCCTCTGAGTCAGCAGGTTGTGGGTTCAAGTCCCACTCCACAGACTTGAGCACAAAATCCCTGTTGATACTCCAACGCAGTATTGAGGGAGTGCTGCACTGTCGGAGGTGCCGTCTTTTGGCTGAGACTTGAACTGAGGCTCCGTCTGCCCTCTCAGGTGGATGTGAAAGATCCCATAGCACTATTTCAAAGAAGAGTTATCCCCAGTGTCCTAACCAATATTTATCCCTCAACCAACACCACTGAAAAAAACAGATGATCTGGTCATTATCACATTGCTGTTTGTGGGATCTTGCTGTGTGCAAATTGGCTGCTGTGTTTCCTACATTACAACAGTGACTACACTTCATTGATTGTAAAGTGTTTTGGGACGTCCTGAGGTCATGAAAGGTGCTATATAAATGCAAGTGTCTTTCTTTCCCTCGAATAGGAAGCGGAGAAGAGCCCAGCGTTAGCTCCAGCGAAACTAGGACCCATGGGAGAAGTGAGAGGATCGCTCTCTCCCTTCGACCAATCAGAACAAGCTGCGTTAACTGTTTCTGCAAGCTACAATGTAAAATCCAGGAAGTGAAAGGTACAACTTTAAAATCATTCATAAAAACACTTATAGACAGCGATAAAAAGAGAGGGTAAGAAATAATTGAATTGAATAAAAGAGACAGAAGGAAAAAGTTAGAAAAAAAATTTAATGACTAAAAAGTATTAAAATAAGGAGTAATGCGACTCCACATTTTTAAAAGTTAATCTTTAGTTGTTTGGCAGTTATTAAGATTGTTAAAACTTAGTTAAGACCTGGTATTTTTAAGCGTACCTGTTTTGTGGTGATATTAGTTACTTTCCAACTGGGCAGAAGAGCAAGTTGGCACTGGTCCGTTGATTCTGTTGATTGCTGCCGGCGATATCCCTTTAAGGCAAAGCTGACAGATTGCCGGCGAACCAGGAGGAGCAATTTCCAGATTTCCACGTTTGTCTGCGCATGTGCGAATGCCAGAGCTAGCTCCTTGATTTCGCCACCAACAACGATGAGCTCTGTTGAGCTCCCCATTGTTTTTTAAGCAATCTCTAGGCCAATTTAATTGCCTCATGAAAAAAAAATCAAGGCAGGACCTCTGGGCGGGGGCAGCGGTGCTGGTGGGAATCGGCCCTTAAACATCATCCTGAAATTTAAAAAAGGTGTGAGACACGACCTGGAAATTATGGACTATTTAGCCTAAACTCTCTGGTGGGAGAAACCACTTGATAGAATCATTCGGAGTGCAATTGGTGGTCTTTTAAAGAGCTCACAGAGCTCGCAAAGAGTAGCCAGCATGGTCTTAGAAGGGATGGGCCATGCCACATTGATCTGCTGGAACTCATTAAACTAGTGACTGTACTTCATTGATTGTGAAGTGTTTTGGGACGTCCTGAGGTCATGAAAGGTGCTATATAAATGCAAGTGTCTTTCTTTCCCTCGAATAGGAAGCGGAGAAGAGCCCAGCGTTAGCTCCAGCGAAACTAGGACCCATGGGAGAAGTGAGAGGTTGCAGATGATGCACACGGTTTACTTGAATTTTCAGAAGACTTTGGATAAAGTTCCACATGAGAGTTTTTTTTTTAAAAGAAAGTTAAGGCTCGTGGAATTAATAGCAGACTAGCTGGTCGGTCTTTTGAAACCAGCTTTTCAAATAAGCGGGATTTGATTTTACAACTGGCGGGATTGTTCTCACTGGTGTGATTTGGGCATGTCAGGGCTGAGGAGCTTCCAGCTTCCTCTTTCAGGTTGGCCTGAGGTAGTTCTCACAGGGGCTGAATTTAAATGGCAAATCAGATGGAAAGAAGTGTATTGCCTTGAGTACAGGAGATTGAGGGGTGATTTGCTTGAGGTGTTTAAAATTATAAAAGGATTCGATAGGGTAGTTAGGGAGAAACTATTTCCTCTGGTGGGGGAATCAAGAACGAGGGGACACAATCTTAAAATTAGAGCCAGGCCGTTCAGGAGCGAAATCAGGAAACACTTTTTCACACAAAGGGTAGTGGAAATTTGGAATTCTTTCCCCCAAAAGTCTGTGGATGCTGGGGGTCAATTGGAGCTTTCAAGATTGAGATCGATAGATTTTTGTCAGGTAAGGGTATCGAGGGATATGGAGCAAATGTGGGTAAATAGAGTTGTGGCGCAAATCAGCCATGATCGAACTGAATGGCGGAGCAGGCTCGAGGGGCTAAATGGCCTCCTCCTGTTCCTAATGTTACTAAGTGCTTATGGGATTTCCTGGTCTTGTAGGAACTGCAATGTGCACTTAGCTCACCCATATAAAATGGGCTAAAAAGGCCACTGACATTCTGGTCTTCCAGGAGACACAGTTCCTCTGCGGTTGAGTCTTTTGGAGGAGGAACGAGAGGATGAAAGGAGGCATGTGAGGCAGGTTTGCTTGCACCAGAGGTAGATTGCACGCTTCCACCCTTATCCACCCAACCATGTATACAGACCTGGGCACGGCTACCTGGGAACATACACAGACAAGTACCTTCACAGCGTCTGCTTCAGCATGGAAATTGTGACTAAACTGCGCCTTCTGCTGGTATCTGACCTGCACACTGACCACATGGGCTGTACTACCAGTAGCAGTGAAGGTCACTTACCATACTGAACTTTTGGGCCACTGTCTCCCTCCAGGTTCCTTCAGAGAACAGCTGGAACATAGGAACATAAGAACAGGAGTAGGCCATTCAGCCCCTCGTGCCTGCTCCGCCATTTGATAAGATCATGGCTGATCTGTGATCTAACTCCATATACCTGCCTTTGGCCCATATCCCTTAATACCTATGGTTGCCAAAAAGCTATCTATCTCAGATTTAAATTTAACAATTGAGCTAGTATCAATTGCCGTTTGTGGAAGAGAGTTCCAAACTTCTACAACCCTGGACAGCTGGAACATCAGTCAATCCACAGTGCACATATGTATCAAGCAGGTCACTGATGCACTGTTCACCAGGACAAACTTTCCCGTTCTCTCCATGGAATATTCTCTGTGATACTGCACCAGGTAAGAAAGAAGAAAAACCTCGCATTTAGACCTCGGATGAGAGGGTTGACCTATGAGGAGAAATTGAGTAGAATGGGCCTATACTCTCTGCTGGAGTTGAGAAGAATGAGAGGTGATCTCATTGAAGCATATAACATTCTGAGGGGGCTTGACAGGGTAGATGCTGAGAGGTTGTTTCCCCTGGCTGGAGAGTCTAGAACTAGGAGACATAGTCTCAGGATAAGACTGAGATGAGGAGGAATTTCTTCACTCAGAGGGTTGTGAATCTTTGGAATTCTCTACCCCAGAGGGCTGTGGATGCTCAGTCGTTGAGTATATTCAAGGCTGAGATAGATAGATTTTTGGACTCAAGGGATTATGGGGATCGGGTGGGAAAGTGGAGTTGAGGTCGTAGATCAGCCATGATCTTATTGAATGGCGGAGCAGGCTCGAGGGGCCGTATGGCCTACTCCTGCTCCTATTTCTTATGTTCTTATACAGCGCCTTTCACAACCTCAGGTCGTCCCAAAACACTTTACAGCCAATGAAGTACTGTTCGAAGTGCAGTCACTGTTGTAATGTAGGAAAAGCAGCAGCCAATTTGCGTACAGCAAGATCCCACAAACAGCAATGAGGTAATGACCAGATAATCTGTTCTTAGTGATGTTGGTTAAGGGATAAATATTGGCCAGGACACCAGGGAAAATTCCCCTGCTCGTCTTCGAAATAGTGCCGTGGGATCTTATATGTCCACCTGAGAGGGCAGGTGGGGCCTCAGTTTAAGGCCTCATCCGAAAGACGGCACCTTCGACAGATTTTGTGCTGAAGTCTCTGGAGTGGAAATTGAATCCACAGACTTTGTGACTGAGAGGTGAGTGTGCTATCACTGAGCCAACGTTGACACCTAGGCACTGCGTTGCTATTAAGATGCATTGTAAGGCAACGTTGTACAATTAAGCAACAGGTGAGCACGCTTACCTTAGCAACTGTCCTGAGACTAGCAAATTCCTCCATCACGAGTCTCAGATTTCGGTATGACAGCCTTCAGCCACCTCCATCCAGGCTGTTCTTTTCATCCGGGGGACAGTCCTCAGCTCCAAGAAAGGACCACCCTTCTTTGTAGGACCTCTTGCAGCAGGATTTTTTTTTTATTCGTTCATGGGATGTGGGCATCGCTGGCGAGGCCGGCATTTATTGCCCATCCCTAATTGCCCTTGAGAAGGTGGTGGTGAGCCGCCTTCTTGAACCGCTGCAGTCCGTGTGATGACGGTTCTCCCACAGTGCTGTTAGGAAGGAAGTTCCAGGATTTTGACCCAGTGACGATGAAGGAACAGCGATATATTTCCAAGTCAGGATGGTGTGTGACTTGGAGGGAAACGTGCAGGTGGTGTTGTTCCCATGTGCCTGCTGCCCTTGTCCTTCTAGGTGGTAGAGGTCGCGGGTTTGGGAGGTGCTGTCGAAGAAGCCTTGGCGAGTTGCTGCAGGGCATCCCGTGGATGATACACTCTGCAGCCACAGTGCGCCGGTGGTGAAGGGAGTGACTGTTTAGGGTGGTGGATGGGGTGCCAATCAAGCGGGCTGCTTTGTCCTGGATGGTGTCGAGCTGCTTCGTTCAATGAAGCACTTCTGACTTGTGCACTTGCTTCAGCCATTTCAATCACTTCAACAACAGGGCAGCTTTAAGGGTAACCAGCGGCACTTTAAAAGCTGCTGCTGCCAGAGAATTTGCCCCTTGACCCTGGATGTGCACCCAGCAGGTCACATGCTGTATGGCAAGAACCCCACTGATTTATGATAATGAGCTGACTGCATTAAAGTGTGAGGTCAGAGCACCTCACTCAAATATTGCGAAATTGAACAACATTGTTGTCCTCCTGTTGTTCTTTACTGCGGAAAGATGCGAAAACGCTGGACATGCTGACTGTTGATACATGTGTGGACAACACATTAGCTGATGCAGCAATGCTGAGCCTAAAACGAGACCGAGGCAGAAACGTTGAAGGCAGCGGTTGACTGCCACTGCCTATGCTGTAGACTGGCTGCTGGTGTCCTTGCAGGAGATGGCGCACTTAACCTAACTACCTGTGGTAGTGGTATAACTGTAACACGTGACTGTGGTATAAATGCAACGCGTTACAGCGGTATAATTAGCTGAAGGCCGGCCTCACCACGCACCCCACTAAACACACCTCAGCAGGAGCCAGCCGCAGATGAGACACCACAAACAGCAATTCTGCTCCGAGAGGTCTCAATGCTCAGAGCTTCCAGTGAAGTCTGCAACAGGACACTGTTATGTTACCTAGGACGTGTTTACAATTGTGAAATTGCTGTTCGTCATGCCCCAGTTCAGTTTTTGCTCCGTGCTGCAGATGTTTTTTTTCTTTGTTTGACTTTTGGACAACTGACATATTTTACGCACAGTGAACAAAAATGGTAAAGACCGCAAGATATGGTAAGGGTCAATTAATCGTACTCAATGGTGCAATGCAAGCGGTGTCCACGTTTGCTGCACTTGATGCTGGTTTGCCCTTTACTGAGGAGAGCTGTCTAGCCTGAGAGGGACTGCGGCAGCAGCAAAGGCTGCCACGGTCGGGGCTTTTCTGGCCGCTGTCCCAGAAACAGCAGCCAGCAGGCAATCCCCGGTCTGACATCTCTGTGAGAAAGTAGCTGTGGGTCCTACGTGGTTCCTCTGATCGTAGGGTTGCCCACTCTGGTTGGACATATTCCTGGGGGTTGCATCACATGACCTCCTGCCACCAATTGCCAAATCCCCCCCCCCCCCTCCTACCCCTACTCCCGCCATTGGCTGCCTGACATGTCCGTCCTTACGGCACCCCGCCTTCCCACGGCCAATCAGAAACCGAAAAGACTCTCAGTTACCCGATTGGATGATTCTTGACTGTCAGTCAAACAGCCTTTTTTTTTCCATCTCAGATATTTTTATTACTAATAAGTAATGTTCACAGGATTTTTTTTTTAAAAACACAATTTGTTTTTTATTGCCCCTATGATTTTTCTCCAGAGTTGCTCGCAGCAGTGTCCTTGAGATTAATCTTCAATTCCTGGAGACTCCAGGGCAATCCTGGAGGGTTGGCAACCCCTATCTGATCGGAGAAGGGTCTGGGTTGGGCCTAAGACTCACATCTCAAAATGGTCACCGTGGCAGCACACACAAAGTGAAGACGGGAGGGCTCCCTCCTGCCTCATTTGAAGTACTGCCCTTAGCCTGCGCCTGCTGCAGGGACAGGTAGTCTCCTTGGGAAAGCCTCAGAAGAGGAGCTTCACCAGCATGATCCCAGGAGTGAGGGACTCCAGTTATGTGGAGAGACTGGAGAAGCTGGGAATTGCTCTCCTCAGCGCAGAGAAAGTTAGGGGGAGATTTAATAGAGGTGTTCAAAATTATGAGGGGTTTTGATAGAGTATATAAGGAGAAACTGGGGGTCAGTAACCAGAGGATACAGATAAGAAACATAAGAAACATAAGAAATAGGAGCAGAAGTGGGCCATACAACCCCTCGAGCCTGCTCCGCCATTCAATCAGATCATGCCTGATCTTCGACCTCAACTCCACTTTCCCGCCCCATCCCCATATCCCTTGATTCCCCTAGAGTCCAAAAATCTATCCATCTCAGCCTTGAATATACTCAACAACTGAGCATCCACAGCCCTCTGGGATGGAGAATTCCAAATATTCACGACCATCTGAGTGAAGAAATTCCTCCCCATCTCAGTCCTAAAGGTCCAACCTCTTATCCTGAGACTATGTCTCCTAGTTCTAGACTCTCCAGCCAAGCGAAAACATCCTCTCAGCGTCTACCCTGTCAAGCCCTCTTAGAATGTTATATGTTTCAATGAGATCACCTCTCATTCTTCTAAACTCCAGAGAGTATAGGCCCATTCTACTCAATCTTTCCTCATAGGACAACCCTCTCATCCCATGAATCAATCTAGTGAACATTCATTGCACCCCATCTAAGGCAAGTAAAACGTTCCTTAGATAAGGATACCAAAATTGCATACGGTACTCCAGGTGAGGTCTCACCAAAGACTTGTACAATTGCAGCAAGACTTCCTTACTCTTGTACTCCAAACCCCCTTGCAGTAAAGGCCAACATACCATTTGCCTTCCTAATTGCTTGCTGTACCTGCATGTTAACTTTCTGTGTTCCTTGTATGTGGACACCCAGATCCCTCTGAACACCAACATTTAATAGTTTTCTCGCCATTTAAAAAATATTCACTTTTTCTATTCTTCCTGCCAAAGCACTCCCTCAGTACTGCACTGGGTGCATCAGCCTAAATTTTATACTCACAACCTTCTGACTCAGAGGTAAGGGGTGCTACCCACTGAGCCACGGCTGACATCTAGAAGAAGAAGAGCAAGCTTGAAAGGAGGTGACAGGTGGACTGTTGGTGTTGCAGTTAGACACTGGCCTTCCACCTCCAAGACCCGGGTTCGTAATCTAGCCCAGAAAGATGGTCTAAAAGTCCCTTCTGTCTGTGAAGTCCAAAGGTCCTCTGAGCTTAGGCTGGGCAGTCTGAATCCTGTTCCTCGTGAGAACGAAAAGAGGCAACTGAGAATTACGTTATCGAGGTATGTAAAGTACCTTTGGAATAGAAAGGGTAAATCCTGAGCACTACTTTAAATGAAACCGTGACTGTAGGACAAGGGAGCTATACATAAAAACGGTTAAAAAGAAGCACTTCTTCACACAAAGAGTGATCAATACCTGGAATGGTCCTCTGGGCAGGGTAGTTGAGGCAGAATTCTGGAAGTTTGATGCTGTTGACAGGGAATCTGAAGGATTCTCAAGGGAGATGAGCTAGATGGGCCAAATGTCCTCCCTGATCTGCACTTATATTTGTGATCTTTGCGAGTGGGCTCGATGGGCTAGAAGGCCTTTTCACGTTCCATGCTTTCTTATATTCTTGTGACCCAATCCAAGATTTACCCCTAGACAGAGGAACAAGGACTCCAGCCACTCCTGTGCAAGCAACCATTCTGGGAATGTCAGCAAACAAAACATTCTGCTTCTCCAAACGCTCGACATACAGACTTTACAGCACAGGAACAGGCCATTCGGCCCAACTGGTCCATGTCGGTGTTTAAGAACATAAGAAATAGCAGCAGGAGTAGGCCATACGGCCCCTCGAGCCTGCTCCGCCATTCAATCAGATCATGGCTGATCTTCAACCTCAACCCCACTTTGCCGCCCGATCCCTCACCTTTTATGCTCCACATGAGCCTCCTCCCACCCTACTTCATAACCTTATCAACATATCCTTCTAATCATTTCTCCCTCATGTACTTATCTAACAGCATACATCTGTGTCAAATAGAGTTGCCAACTCTGGTTGAATGTATTCCTGAAGGTTTCACCACATGACCTCCTGCCTCCATTGCCCCGCCCCCACTCCCCCATTGGTTGCCCAACACGTCCATCCTCGTGACGCTCCGCCTTCCCACACCAATTGGAAAGCGAAGAGACTCTTCATTACCTGGTTGGATGATTCTTGACTGTCAGTCAAACAGCTTTTTTCCCCATCTCCAATATTTTTACAACTAATAAACAAAAGTGTTCAAAGAAAATGAAAAAAGCAAACAATTTTGTTTAATGTCCCTGTGATTTTTCTCCAGAGTCGCTCACTGCAGTGTCCTGGAGATTAATTTTCAATTCCTGGAGACTCCAGGACAATCCTGCAGGGTTGACAACACTAGTGCCGAAAGGCTCAATTATATATTCCCACAAATACCAAATTAAAAATGCACAGTAATTCAAATAATACGCAAAACTCTGATAAGAAGGTTAACAACAACAGGCCTCCCAATTGCCCTGGATGTGGTCGGAGTCTATGCCAGCAGATCGCATCTCCCGCCTATATACACTGCGCCGGTAATTCCTGCCACTTCTCTTGCTTTCTCTCCTATATGAGAGGGTAGACAGGGTCTCGGTTTAACATCTCATCCAAAAGACGGCACCTCCGACAGTGCAGCACTCCCTCAGTACTGCGCTGGGGGTGTCAGCTTAGATTGTGTGCTCAAGTCCGTGGGGTGGGACAGAGAACCCATGAGCTTCTAACTCAGAGGCGAGAGTGCTGCCCACTGAGCCCGCTGTGCTCCAAATCAGGTATTATTGAGATCTCCCTAAAATTTAATAGACACAGTGTAACTGCTCTTGTTCTTCAAATCTACCATTGAAGAAGGAAATATTCTCAACTACAGCTTTCTTTCTTTGTCTTGCTTCACCAGTTGACGGATCACTCGCTCTGAGCTCTAGCTTGCTTTCTCTGGCACTGATCTTGTTTATTGTGACCCCTTCACCCTGGATTTTACTCACTCCACCCACGATCTCACTTCCATTTGGCCTGCTGTAACTCCCGGTGACCCCGGGACGAGCTCACAGAAGGCGAAACCACTGACGGCTTGGTGTGAGGAGCATCCAACGCTTAAAGTTCATACAAACAGACAGCTGCGGCCCCAGTGACAAGAGCTGTTCGGTCTCTGTGAGAGAGAGAGAGAGGGAGGGAGAGAGAGAGAGAGCCTCCGGTTCACTAATGATCTCACAGCCCGGTTCTGCCAGAACCTAAGAAACTATGGATTGAGACAAGGCCCTTTTGTTCCAAAACACCTGCACTTTGCTTTCTCGTGGACTCTACGCAATGTATTCAGCCTCCTGGAGGAGATGATTAAACACAAGTCAAGCTTCCAAGAAGATAAAACTCTGTGAGATTTCTCACTGACCTCTAATGAATCACCAGGCTATCAGATAGTGCAGTCGGCACTGATCGACCCTGCCCGCTTGTATTCTGCAGATGACACTTCCATGAACCCCAGCGTTTCCAGGAACCCATGTGTTCACACAGTATTCGATCATCTATGTCTGCATTTATCATTATAATCTTCAGTCCTGTTCTGAATCAGGTAGAGTTCCCTCTAAAGGTCATTCGTCTTTCGGATGAGATGTTAAACCGACGCCCTGTCTGCCCTCTCAGGTGGATGTAAAAGATTCCGTGCCCATTATTTCGCAGAAGAGCAGGGGAGTTCTGCCTCGGTGTCCTGGCCAATATTTATCCCTCAACCAATACCTAAAAACAAATTATCTGGTCATCATCACGTTGCTGTTTGTGGGAGCTTGCTGTGCGCAAATTGGCTGCTGCGTTTCCTACATTACAACAGTGAATACACTTCAAGAAAGTACTTTGTTGCCAGTAAGGCGCTTTGGGACAACCTGAGGTTGTGAAAGGTGCTATATAAATGCAAGTTCTTTCTTTCTTTCTTAGACACAGTGATCTCGATTTTAACTCAGGGCAGGATGGGTACACGGGGGTGGGGCCAGGGTGATTGACCAGCTCGCGTGCTGAGGTCCGGAACGATTGTAGCCCCCCAATCCTCATGTACATGTGCACTCATCCAGGCAAGTGGAGAGTGTTCCATCACAAGCCTGACTTGTGCCTTGTAGATGGTGGAAAGGCTTTGGGAAGTCAGGAGGTGAGTCACTCCCCGCAGAATACCCAGCCTCAGACTTGAA
This sequence comes from Heptranchias perlo, assembly GCF_035084215.1. Taxonomy (NCBI): domain Eukaryota; kingdom Metazoa; phylum Chordata; class Chondrichthyes; order Hexanchiformes; family Hexanchidae; genus Heptranchias; species Heptranchias perlo. The sequence continues at coordinate 161,450,984 of NC_090326.1, forward strand.
GGGGAAAAAATTGCAGGGCTATGGAGAACGAGCAGGGGAGTGGGACTAATTGAATAGCTTTTTCAAAGAGCCAGCACAGGCACGATGGGCCAAATGGCAATGACCATCTCCAACAAGATAGAGTCAAACCACCTCCCGATGACATTCTACAGCATTACCATCGCCGAATCCCCCATCATTAACATCCTGGGGGTCGCCATTGACCAGAAACTTAACTGGACCAGCCATATAAATACTGTGGCTACGAGAGCAGGTCAGAGGCTGGGTATTCTGCGGTGAGTGACTCACCTCCTGACTCCCCAAAGCCTTTCCACCATCTACAAGGCACAAGTCAGGAGTGTGATGGAATACTCTCCACTTGCCTGGATGAGTGCAACTCCAACAACACTCAAGAAGCTCGACGTCATCCAGGACAAAGCAGCCCACTTGATTGGCACCCCATCCACCACCCTAAACATTTACTCCCTTCACCACCGGCGCACAGTGGCTGCAGTGTGCACCATCCACAGGATGCACTGCAGCAACTCGCCAAGGCTTCTTCGACAGCACCTCCCAAACCCGCGACCTCTACCACCTAGAAGGACAAGGGCTGCAGGCGCATGGGAACAACACCACCTGCACGTTCCCCTCCAAGTCACACACCATCCTGACTTGGAAATGTATCGCCGTTCCTTCATTGTCGCTGGGTCAAAATCCTGGAACTCCCTTCCTAACAGCACTGTGGGAGAACCTTCACCACATGGACTGCAGTGGTTCAAGAAGGCGGCTCACCACCACCTTCTCAAGGGCAATTAGGGATGGGCAATAAATGCCGGCCTCGCCAGCGACACCCACATCCCATGAACGAATAAAAAAAAAAGCTGAAGTTGTTCTCCTTTGAGCAGAAAAGGTTGAGAGGAGATTTGATAGATGTGTTCAAAATCATGAAGGGTCTATATAAAGTAAATTAAGAAACTGTTCCCATTGACGGAAGGGTCGAGAACCATAAAACACAGATTAAAGGTGATCGACAGAAGAACCAAAGGCGACATGAGGAACATTTTTTTTACGCAGCGAGCAGTTATGATCTGGAATGCACTGCCTGAAAAGGTGGTGGAAGCAGATTCAATCGTGGCTTTCAAAAAGGAATTGCATAAATACTTGAAGAGAAAAAATTTGTAGAGCTACAGGGAAAGAGTGGGAGAATGGGACTAACTGGATTGCCGGCACGAGCTCGATGGGCTGAATGGCCTCCCTCTGTGCTGTAACCATTCTATGATTCCTTAAAACAAGTGGCATTTATATAGTGCCTCTAACATAGGAAAACATCCCAAGGGGCTTCACAGGAGCATAATGAGAGAAAAATCGATGCAGAGCCAAAGAATGAAATATTAGGACAGGTGACTAAAAGTTTGGTCAGAGAAGCAGATTTTAAGGAGGGCCTTCAAAGGAGGAGGAGATTAATAACAGTAGAGAAAAATTACTGGAGAAACTAATGAGAACAAAAACCGATAAATCCCCTGGACCTGAAGGCCTACATCCTAGAGTTCTAAAAGAGGTAACTCCCTAGATTCTAGAATGGTCCCAGCAGATTGGAAGGTAGCAAATGTAACACCGCTATTCAAGAAAGGAGGGAGAGAGAAAACAGGGAACTACAGGCCAGTTAGGCTGATATCAGTCATTGGGAAAATGCTAGAATCCATTATTAAGGAAGTGGTAACATAAGAACATAAGAAATAGGAGCAGGAGTAGGCCACACGGCCCCTCCAGCCTGCTCTGCCATTCAATCAAATCATGGCTGATCTCCAACCTCAACTCCACTTTCCTACCCAATTTCCATATCCCTTGATTCCCCTAGAGTCCAAAAATCTATCTATCTCAGCCTTGAATATACTCAGTGACTCAGCATCCGCAGCCCTCTGGGGTAGAAAATTCCAAAGATTCACAACACTCTGAGTGAAGAAATGTCTCCTCATCTCAGTCTTAAATGGCCGACCCCTTATCCTGTGACTATGCCATCTGGTTCTAGACTCTCCAGCCAGGGGAAACAACTTTTCAGCCTCTACCCTGTCAAGCCCCCTCAGAATCATATATGTTTCAATAAGAGGGGATTTGAGAAATAACTTTTTCACCCAGAGGGTGGTTGGAGTCTGGAACTCACTGCCTGAAAGGGTTGTGGAGGCAGGAACCCTCACAACATTCAAGAAGCATTTGAATGAGCACTTGAAATGCCATAGCATACAAGGCTACGGACCAAATGCTGGAATATGGGATTAGAGTAGACAGGGCTGATGGCCGGCGCGGACACGATGGGCCGAAGGGCCTCTATCCGTGCTGTATAACTCTATGACTCTATGACTCTAAGATCCCCTCTCGTTATTCTAAACTCCAGAGAGTATAGGCCCATTCTACTCAACCTCTTCATAGGACAACCCTCTCATCCCAGGAATTAATCTAGTGAATCTTTGTTGCACCGCCTCTAAGGCAAGTACATCCTTCCTTAGATAAGGAGGCCAAAACTGTATGCAGTACTCCAGGTGAGGTCTCACCAAAACCTTGTACAACTGTAATAAGATTTCCTTACTCTTGTACTCCAACACGCTTGCAACAAAGGCCAACATGCCATTTGCCTTCTTAATTGCTTGCTGTACCTGCACACTAACCTTTTGTGTTTCTTGTACCAGGACACTCAAGTCTCTCTGGACACCAGCATTCAATAGTTTCTCATCATTTAAAAAATATTCTGTTTTTCTATCCTTTCTACCAAAGTGAATAACCTCACATTTCCCCACATTATAGTGGCTGCATTGGTTATGATCTTCCAAAATTCCCTAGATTCTAGAACGGTCCCAGCAGATTGGAAGGTAGCAAATGTAACCCCGCTATTCAAGAAAGGAGGAAGAGAGAAAACATGGAACTACAGGCCAGTTAGCCTGACAACAGTCGTCGGGAAAATGCTGGAATCCAATATTAAGGAAATGGTGAGGGACACTTCAAAAATCATAATATGATTAGGCAGAGTCAAAATGGTTTTATGAAAGGGAAATCGTGTTTGACAAATTTAGTAGAGTTGTTTGAGGATGTAACTAGCAGGGTAGATAAAGGGGAACCAGTGGATGTAGCATATTTGGATTTTCAAAAGGCATTCGATAAGGTGCCACATAAAAGGTTGTTACACAAGGTAAGGGCTCATGGGGTTGGGGTAACATATTAGCATGGATAGAGAATTGGTTAAAGGACAGAAAACAGAGAGTAGGGATAAACGGGTCATTTTCGGGTTGGCAGGTTATAACTAGTGGGGTGTCGCAAGGATCAGTGCTTGGGCCTCAGCTGTTTACAATCTATATCAATGACTTAGATGAAGGGACCAACTGTAATGTATCCAAGTTTGCTGACGATACAAGGCTAGGTGGGAAAATAAACAGTGAGGAGGACACAAAGACTCTCCAAAGGGATATAGACAGGTTATGTGAGTGGGCAAGTGGAGGTGGAGTATAATGTGGGAAAATGTGAGGTTATTCACTTTGGTAGGAAGAATAGAAAAACAGAATATTTTTTAAATGGTGAGACCATAAGACCATAAGAGATAGGAGCAGGAGTAGGCCATTCGGCCCCTCAAGCCTGCTCCGCCATTAAACGAGATCATGGCTGATTTGATTTTTACCTCAACTCCACTTTCCCACCTTTTCTCCATATCCTTTGACTCCCTTCCTGATCAAAAATTTGTCTAACTCCACCTTGAATGTATTCAATGACTCAGCCTCCACAGCTTTTTGGGGTAAAGAATTCCAAAGATTCACGACCCTCTGGGAGAAGAAATTCCTCCTCATTTCCGTCTTAAACGGGCGACCCCTTATTCTGAGACTATGCCCCCTAGTTTTAGATTCCCCCATGAGGGGTAACATCCTCTCAGCATCTACCCTATCGAGTCCCCTCAGAATCTTGTATGTTTCAATAAGATCTCCTCTCATTCTTCTAAACTCCAATCAGTATAGACCCAACCTGTTCAATCTTTCCTCATAAGACAACCCTTCCAGACCCAGAATCAACCTAGTGAACCTTCTCTGAACTGCCTCCAATGCAAGTATGTCCTTCCTTAAATAAGGGCACCAGAACTGTACGCAGTACTCCAGGTGTGGTCTCACCAGCACCCTGTACAGTTGTAGCATGACTTCCCTGCTTTTATACTCCATCCCCCTAGAAATAAAGGCCAATATTCCGTTTGCCTTCCAGATTACCTGCTGCACCTGTATGTTTCATGTACGAGGACACCCAGATCCCTCTGTACCGCAGCATTTTGTAGTATTTCTCCATTCAAATAATATTTTGCTTTTTTATTTTTCCTCCCAAAGTGGATGACTTCACATTTTCCCACATTATATTCCATCTGCCAAATTTTTGCCCATTCGCTTAACCTACTAATATCCCTTTGCAGACACTTTGTGTCCTCATCGCAACTTGCTTTTCCATCTATCTTTGTATCATCAGCAAATTTGGCCACAAGACACTCTGTTCCTTCGTCCAAGTCATTGATATATATTGTAAATAGTTGAGGCCCCGGCACTGAGCCCTGCGGCACCCCACTAGTTACAGACTGTCATTTTGAAAATGACCCTTTTATCCCAACTCTTTGTTTTCTGTTAGTTAGCCAATCCTCTATGCATGCCAGTATATTACCCCCAACACCATGAGCTCTTATTTTGTGCAGTAATCTTCTATGTGGCACCTTATCGAATGCCTTTTGGAAATCCAAATATACTGCATCCATTGGTTCCCTTTTATCCACCCTGCCCGTTACTAAGAGAAACTATTAAATGTTGGCGTTCAGAGAGATTTGTGTATCTTCGTACAAGAAAACCAAAAAATTAGCATGCAGGTACAGCAAGCAATTAGGAAGGCAAATGACATGTTGGCCTTTATTGCAAGGGGGTTGGAGTACAAGAGTAAGGAAGTCTCACTACAATTGTACTGAGCTTTGATGAGACCTCAACCGAAGTACTGTGTACAGTTTTGGTCTCCTTTTCTATGGAAGGATCTACTTGCCTTAGAGGCGGTGCAACGAAGGTTCGCCAGATTAATTCCTGGGATGAGAGGATTGTCCTATGAGGTGAGATTGAGTAGAATGGGCCTATACTCTCTGGAGTTCAGAAGAATGAGAGGTGATCTCATTGAAACTGAGGGAACTTGACAGGGTAGATGTTGAGAGGCTGTTTCCCCAGCTGGAGAGTCTGGAACTAGAGAGCATAGTCTCAGGATTAGGGGTCGACCTTTTAAGACCGAGAGGAGGAGGAATTTCTTCACTCAGTGGGTGTGAATCTTTGGAATTCTGTACCCCAGAGGGCTGTGGATTTCTTTTATTATTCGTTCATGGGAGCTGGGCGTCGCTGGTAAGACCAGCATTTATAGCCCTTATGCTGAGTCATTGAGTATATTTAAGGCTGAGATAGATAGATTTTTGGACTCTAAGGGAATCAAGGGATATGGGGATCAGGCGGGAAAGTGGAGTTGAGGTCGAAGATCAGCCATGATCTCATTGAATGGCGGAGCAATCTCAAGGTGCCCTATGACCTACTCCTGCTCCTATTTCTTATGTTTCTTACTTTCTTATGAGAGACAGATGGAGAGGCGGAGAAGTTTAGGGAGCGAATTCCAGAGCTTAGGGCCTAGACGGCTGAAGGCACGGCCGCCAATAGTGGGCCAAGGGGAGTGGGGGATGCACAAGAGGCAGCAGCTTGGAGGAGCGTTGAGATCTCGGAGGGTTGTGGGGCTGGACGAGGTACAGAGATAGAAAGGGTCGAGGCCGTGAAATGCTTAAATCCCGATCTTAGGAAATGTACAGGAAAGGACACGTTTTCAAAACAAAAAATAACACCCAGCTCTTTGAGCCAAGTTGTAGTAAAACTCACTTTGTATTTAGCTGCTTACAATTTTGCCGTGGGCTGCAAACAAACACTTGGGTTTGCTGGGAAAGTCCTTCAAGTCACTGGAGGCTGTTTCCAACGCGCTACGTAGAGGCTGCGAAGAAACGCGGTCAAACCTCACCATGGAACGAAGGGCAGCGTGACTCCATTATGTGGCTGCCATTAACAAACAAAAAAAAGGGTTGCTATTGCTTCTTCATAGGTTAATTAAATCTCTGCGAGCATACTGTAAACCACTGCTAACAATAAAATCTTAGTAGGTGCCTAAAGGGCTGGTGTGTTAGAACTATAATAAATTCACTGCTACACACGGTTCCTTGAACTAACAGCAATTTCTTCACATTTTCGATTGGGACCTCCATTGTCTGTTTCGGGGAGAGAAAGAAAGAAAGAAAGTGACCCTGCTGTTTGATCTAAATAAACGAGTATTAAAACTTCCACACAATGATTGAGGGTTTTTTCACATCTCCCGATCTCCGCACAGAGCTTCTTAAAGGGGCATAGACTGTACTAAAGAGAGTTACACAGAATCTACAGCACAGACGCAGACCATTTGGCTCAACTGATCTGTGCCGGTGTCTGTACTCCACAGGAGCCTCCTCCCACTTTAATTATCTCTTCCCACCCTGCCTCCATATCCCTCTATTCCCCTCTCCCTCCTGTATGCATCAAGCCTACCCTTAAATGCATCAATGCTTTCTGCTTCAACCCACTCCGCGTGGCAGCGAGTTCCACATTCTCACCACTCTCTGTGTTCAGAAATTCCTCCCACATTCTTTATTTGATCTGTGAGTGGTTATCTTTACATTTATGTCCCCTTGTTCTGGACTCACCCACAAGCGGAAACAGTTTCTCCACATCCACCCTATCGAACTGCTTCATAATTTTAACAACCTCGATCAGATCTTCTCCAAGTCTTCTCATATCCCGATAAAAGAGCCCCAGCCTCCTCAATCTTTCCTGATAGTTGCCTCTTTTCTGCACTTTCTCTAGTGCTTCAATATCCTTTTTGTAGCATGGAGACCAGAACTGTGCGCAGTGCACCATGTGTGGACTAACCCAGGATCTATATAAATTTAACATTACTGTACCTCCCTGCGTTTGCATTCAATTGCTCCATAAATGAACTCCAGTACTTTGTTTGCGCTCCTACCAACTTGTGTTGCTACTTTTAGTGATTTATGTATCTGTATTCCCAGATCTCTTTGTTCCTCTGCCCCATCTTCTTTCTTACCTTCCAAGGATTAAGTGGTCTCCTTATTCCTGCTACCAAAATGAACCAACACACACTTCACTATATTGAATTTCATTTGCTATTTATCTGCCCATTCTGAAAGCCTGTTTATGTCTTTTTTTTATTTAGGGCAGTCCTCCACAGTTTTTTTTTATTCGTTCATGGGATGTGGGCGTCGCTGGCGAGGCCGGCATTTATTGCCCATCCCTAATTGCCCTTGAGAAGGTGGTGGTGAGCCGCCTTCTTGAACCGCTGCAGCCCGTGTGGTGAAGGTTCTCCCACAGTGCTGTTAGGGATCCTTACTGGCGATAAGACTATCCGATTGCCTTCCTTCAGTCCAGCCTTATGGGTCTTGCCCTCACTTCACTACAAATATAAACACCAACCCCAAATCCAGAACAAAAATCAAATTGATCCAACAACTCAATTCCACCTGCATCTAATAGTTAACAGAAATAATTATGAATCATCCTTGTGCAAGCCTTTAGTGCCTGTCTTCTGTACTCGTTTTCCTATCCTAGTGCTCCTATGAAGAGTTTTCCCAGTGGTACAGCATGGGACGTGGAAGGCTGCTGAGCTTCCAGTAAGGACACTTCAGATGGCCACTCTGGGCCTTGAGGGCCCGGATGCAGACTGCAGTATATCGGCGTGGGCCGGGGTAGTGCGGCACTAACAAAGGCACTGGCGGGGTGGGGGAGCAGGCTTCTCTCATGGACCCGAGGTCACTCTCCTCCGTCTTTGCAGAAGAACAGAATGCAGGACTACTGTGACGCTCTGGGAACCCGTCAACACTGGCCCCCAAAACCAAAATGGCAGCTATCTAGCATCGTTAGCTGCCGTGGAAGTGGTCGGAACGGTCAGCAGAGGCTCGATGACGGGAGGCGTCAATGTCGTGTTGATGGAGTTGACCATTCGGTCCGTGTAAATCTTTATAAAACACTGATTAGGCCTCAGCTGGAGCAGTGTGTTCAATTCTGGGCACCACACTTTAGAAAGGATGTCAAGGTCTTAGAGGGGGTGCAGAAGAGATTTACTAGAATGGTACCAGAGGTGAGGGACTTCAGTCATGTGGAGAGACTGAAGAAGCTGGGGTTGTTCTCCTTAGAGTAGAGAAGATTAAGAGATTTGATAGAGGTGTCAAAATCATGAACGGTTTTGATAGATTCAATAAGGAGAAACTGTTTCCAGTGGCAGAAGAGCTGGTAACCAGTGGACACAGATTTAAGATGATCTGCAAAAGAACCAGAGGCGACATGAAGAAACATTTTTTTTTATGCAGCGAGTTGTTATGATCTGGAATGCACTGCCTGAAAGGGTGTTAGAAACAGATTCAATAGTAACTTTCAAAAGGGAATTAGATAAATACTTGAAGGGAAAAAATTTACAGGGCTATGGGGAATGGGACTAATTGGATAGCTCTTTCAAAATGCCGGCACAGGCATGATGGACTGAATGGCCTCTACCTGCGCTGTACCTACTATGATACTATGATGGACAGAATGGTCTCCATGCTCTGCGCGGAGCCTTGACACAAGTTGGAACTCCCCTATGCTCTGAGCCATTGTGGGCAAGCTCACTACCATGCTGCCCAGTGCACGGAATATTTCCTGGTGTACGCCCATCTGCCTTCTTCGGTCGCCTGGGCCCTCGACGTCAGCATCTCAGTCCTCTGCAGTAGAGCTAGTATGTGATCTCCTGCGGCGTCCTATCCCTCTGCTTTCGCCCATGCACACTTTTGGGCGGTAATTCTCCACATGAAGACCTCCTCCTCCAGCCTAGCTTCTAAAGTACCTGTGGTGCCAATCTCTGAGCTGGTGCTTGCTAGGGTCAGATTGAGCTGTGGTGCAGCTTCAGGATGGCTGGCATTCTCTTCCTGCAGTATAATTCCGAAAATATAGAGAAAAGAAGCTGGGAATGTTCTCCTTAGAACAGAGGTCAAGAGGAGATTTAATAGAAGTGTTCAAAATTATGAGGAGGTTTTGATAGAGTAAATAAGGAGAACTGTTTCCACTGGCAGGAGGGTCGGTAACTACAGGACATATATTTAAGATAATTGACAAAAAAAAATCCAGGAGGGAATGGAAGAGAATTTTTTTTTAACACAGCGAGTTGTTATGATCTGGAATTCACTGAAAGGGCGGAGGAAGCAAATGTAATAGTAACTTTCAAATGGGAATGGGATTCTTTTTTATTCGTTCATGGGATGTGGGCGTCGCTGGCGAGGCCAGCATTTATTGCCCATTCCTAATTGCCCTTGAGAAGGTGGTGGTGAGCCGCCTTCTTGAACCGCTGCAGTCCGTGTGGTGATGGTTCTCCCACAGTGCTGTTAGGGTGTTCCAGGATTTTGACCCAGCGTCGATGAAGGAACGGTGATATATTTCCAAGTCAGGATTGTGTGTGACTTGGAGGGAAACGTGCAGGTGGTGTTGTTCCCATGTGCCTGCTGCTCTTGTCCTTCTAGGTGGTAGAGGTCACGGGTTTGGGAGGTGCTGTCGAAGAAGCCTTGGCGAATTGCTGCAGTGCATCCTGTGGATGGTACACACTGCAGCCACAGTGCGCCGGTGGTGAAGGGAGTGAATGTTTAGGGTGGTGGATGGGGTGCCAATCAAGCAGGCTGCTTTGTCCTGGATGGTGTCGAGCTTCTTGAGTGTTGTTGGAGCTGCACTCATCCAGGCAAGTGGAGAGTATTCCATCACACTCCTGACTTGTGCCTTGTAGATGGTGGAAAGGCTTTGGGGAGTCAGAAGGTGAGTCACTCACCACAGAATACCCAGCCTCTGACCTGCTCTTGTAGCCACAGTATTTATATGGCTGGTCCAGTTAAGTTTCTGGTCAATGGTAACCCCCAGGATGTTGATGGTGGGGGATTCGGCGATGGTAATGCCGTTGAATGTCAAGGGGGGGTGGTTAGACTCTCTCTTGTTGGAGATGGTCATTGTCTGGCACTTGTCTGGCGCAAATGTTACTTGCCACTTATCAGCCCAAGCCTGGATGTTATCCAGGTCTTGCTGCTTGCAGGCTCAAACTGCTTCATTATTTGAGGGGCTACAAATGGAACTGAACACTGTGCAATCATCAGCGAACATTCCCATTTCTGACGTTACGATGGAGGGAAGGTCATTGATGAAGCAGCTGAAGATGGTTGGGCCTAGAACACTGCCCTGAGGAACTCCTGCAGCAATGTCCTGGGGCTGAGATGATTGGCCTCCAACAACCACTACCATCTTCCTTTGTGCTCGGTATGACTCCAGCCATTGGAAAGTTTTCCCCCGATTCCCATTGACCTCAATTTTACAAGGGCTCCTTGGTGCCACACTCGGTCAAATGCTGTCTTGATGTCAAGGGCAGTCACTCTCACCTCACCTCTGGAATTCAGCTCTTTTGTCATGTTTGGACCAAGGCTGTAATGAGGTCTGGAGCCGAGTGGTTCTGGCGGAACCCAAACTGAGCATCGGTGAGCAGGTTATTGGTGAGTAAGTGCCGCTTGATAGCACTGTCGACGACAACTTCCATCACTTTGCTGATGATCGAGAGTAGACTGATGGGGCGGTAATTGGCTGGATTGGATTTGTCCTGCTTTTTGTGGACAGGACATACTTGGGCAATTTTCCACATTGTCGGGTAGATGCCAGTGTTATAGCTGTACTGGAACAGCTTAGCTAGAGGCGCAGCTAGTTCTGGAGCACAAGTCTTGAAAAGGCTTGAAAAATATACTTGAAAAGGAAAAATATGCAGGACTATGTGCAAAGAGCGGTGGGAGTGGGACTAATCAGATAGCTCTTTCAAAGAGCCAGCACAGGCACGATGAGCCAAATGGCCTTCTTCTGTGCTGTAAAATTCTATGATTCTAAGGTCTTTCAATATTTGAAAGTGCAACTGGTATCATATTTGGGCAGCATGGGGTCGTCAGTCCATTGCTGTCAATGAATACTCTCTGGTGAGATTGTCCTAACCTTCTCTATAGTCTCCATCACATCATTCATTCAATACCCAGCCAATGGGCGCTCTCCATTCCAACAGCAGAGTGGCACTCCCATGCATTGTACGGGAACCACATGGTGGTAGCGTCCTGTAGGTCCAGCTGAGAACTGTTGACAGTGGGTACGTTTGTACAGCAGTCCAAGGCTGGGGGTTCTGATTGCTATCCTTCTGAATTGGCAATACATAAGAACATAGGAATTGCTGGATGAATAAAGACCACGGTCCATCCAGTTCGCCTTCTACCATCCTCGTGGTCACGATAAAATTAAAATGGGAGTTGTTGACTAATCATAGCAATCACTCTCTTATCAACGAGTCTAAAACAGACCCAGGCATGAGATGAGGAAAACCCCCAAGTGGTGGAGAGCTTTGGGAACCATAGGTCCAAAGTCACCTGTTCCTCCCAAGCATGTTACACTTAGTATATGAGTAATTTGAGACATGACATATGGTGTGTCCCAAAATGTTACACATAAAGCTACAAACAGTTCTAACAGTAATTCAATAAGAGAAAGGCACACAGATTTGGGGTAAATTGAATCGTCGGTTAGGATATTTTACAGGCAGACTCATTTTGCGAACGTGCACACGCACAGCGGGGGGGGGGGGGGGGTTTATTTACGTCTTGTCCGACCCTCCTCAACCCCCATTGGATAAAGGTTTCACTTTCATTCAATGTGCAGGCAAGACACTGAGGCAGTAATTACCAATGACTCAACTTTACAATAATGTACGTCGGGCGATGGAACACACTTTATTGAAACTTAAAATATCAGTAACATTTATTCCAATATACACAATTATGATACAATATTTCAAAATATTCTAAGTAGGTTCCACACGTGCGTTTCAGAGACAGAGAACGTTGAAGGAGAGCACTGAACAAGACGAGAGCAGCTGAAATATTGGACGGCAACAGGAGTCCCATCTGTGCCTCCATTTTGTATTTGTACAACAGCACAGTAAACATACATTAAATTGCACTTCAAGGGGTACGCATTCATTTGCGGACGCAACAAGCAGATGCTCCATAGACTGCCTAAAAAGGTGGGTGCGGACTGCCTCAGGTTACCCGTCTGTTAACTGTGACTAATACTCCAAATTCTCCGCATTTTCTCTTTGGGTTTCGATAGTCGACCGTTTTTTTCTGCCGATGGTGCTGCACAAATTCACTGCACCTGCTCTTTTGTATAATAGAGATAGGTGGAAATTGCATCCAAATTGTATCCTTCCTGAACCCTCCTCTCTTCAATTTGCTGGCCGTTGCTGTTTATTTGGTGGTCCTGGCTGCCGGTTGGTACACCCCCACACCCCCCAGCATTTGTTCTTCATGTGTCAGCCTAAACAAGGGGCTGAAATTCTGTGGGCGGTCCCATCGGTCTCCCACTGTATTTGCCATTGCCCTGGTCGTTCTGCCCGAGCTACGGCAGGAGACCAGTGGAGGCCCCGCGGGATTTCAGTCCCTGAATCTCAACATCAACAAACTGCATTTCTATAGTGCCCCTTAAATGTAGTAAAACGGCCCAAGGCACTTCACAGGAGTGTTATCGGACAAAATCTGACACCAAGCTACATAGGGAGATATTAGGACAGGTGACCAAAAGCTTGGTCAAAGAGGTAGGTTTTAAGGAGCGTCTAAGGAAGAGAGAGGTAGAGAGGCGGAGAGGTTTAGGGAGGGAATTTCAGAGCTTAGGGCACAAACGGCTGAAGGTACGGCCGCCAATGGTGGAGCAAAACAGGGAGGCACAAGAGGACAGAATTGGAGGAGCGCAAAAATCTCGGAGGGTTGTGGGGCTGGAGATAGGGAGGGGCGAGGCCATGGAGGGATTTGAACACAAGGATGACAATTTTAAAATCAAGGCATTGTTGGACCAGGGAGCCAATGTCGGTCAGCGAGCACAGGGGTGATGGGTGAACAGCAGAGTTTTGCATGAACTCAATAGTCAGCAGACTATTCGAGCATGGGAGGCATCGCAGCGGACCCCCATCCTGTTCGCAGTCTCTGGCCATCCATGGGCAGTTTCCGACAACACTCGCTGGATAGTGATCAAGAGCATTCCCCCCCAACCGGGAACCACTGAGATCAATTTGAATGCCTCTACTACCACCCTGACCACGATTGACTAACTCAGTAAAGACCAGGTATCGAGCATGGCTACAATCCTCTGTTCCACCCTAGCGTCAGTGCACATGCCAACTGAGTCGTTAGGGGGAGCTAAGTTCAGTGATTTTGAAGACTATTGTGTCAAGAAGGTGACGAACTTTGTTGGGAAATGTCCCCAATCTGGTCAGTGAAACAGGCCACGACAAAGACCAAGGCTAAAACCCGCCGAAAGCAACTTGACGGCTGGGGATACTTTACCTCGTGTAAAAGCAGCCACGCCGACAACAAAGCTGCGTTAAAAAGATCGTTCCTGTACACGGGGCACCACGGATAAAGATCACCGTGTGAGATGATGTGGTAAATTAGAACACTGAAGGAGGAGTTCATCCCCCACCACCCCCACATGTTTCTACCATTTTATATGGACTAAGGAGATTTGGACAAAGCAAGCATTTTGTTGTCCACTTAAAGGCTTCAATAATTAAGGCCAACTACCCATTGTAAAGTTTTTTTTTGGAAAAAAAAACGTAAGCTCTTTGTGACTCAGCGCTTGGAAAGGAACATAGGAACAGGAGTAGGCCATTTAGCCCCTCCAGCCTGTTCTGCCGGGGGAAAGAAAAATCAAGCCAGGACTGTTACTCCTGACTGGGCTCGTCCTGGTGGCTTCACCAGTTCGAGTTGTAAGGCCCGTGGCTCGTGAGCTGAGAACATCTCTAGTAAGGCTGTGCCTTTCAATATTCTCCACTCTTCTCCTGAAAGCAGTCTTGTTGATGTATGTTTGCTGGGACACTGGCTGTCTTCTGGTACCTCAAGCCAAGTGCCCATTTTGCATGCACGAGCATAGAAAGTAATGCCCGGAATTTCCTGGATCATGCTTACGTCGAAATTTACACTCGATTTCACGCCGATCTTGCCGACGGCAACTTATGTCGAAATTTCCTGAGAATCTGATTAGGATACGGCGGAACGTAAAAACCGGCGTAAAACAAGTGTAAACAATTGGGGCCCGAGGAAAGCGCGGAACAGGTGCCATCTTCCACCTTTAAGTCCCTTTTTATTTTATTGGTGTTGTGAAAATTAAAATTTGAAGCCATCAAACCATCTTTTATGCACAGCATGTTTAAGATAATACAATCGGTGAAATTTTAACCTCTCCCCCTTGGAAAGTCAAGGTAACTCTTTACAAGAGAAAGATAACATTGTTCCAGTCCTTTCTTAATTCCACTACTTATTAACTCTGAGCTGTTCCCATTGTGATCAGACACAAACACTCTGGATCCACAATGCTTTTGCAAAGAGAACGCAGCCAGAGGCAGGCATTCAATGGGTAAAATCTTGCAGGGGAATACAAGTTGTAATAAGTTATAATGATATCAAGTTCGGACATAACCTGTTCCCCATAAATACTTGTGAAGAAGAGATTGCTTTGCAAACAGACGATGGTTAATGGAGCTTTTAAAACCACGCTTGCAAAAACACTAACCCCCTGGTTCAGCACAAAATCGGGATCTTGGAGACTGATGTGCTGATGTCATGCTGAATGAGTCCAGCTCACATGCGTGACATAGAATCATACAGCATAGAAGGCCATGTGGCCCAACATGCCCGTGCCAGCTCTTTGAAAGAGCTATCCAATTAGTCTCACGCTCCCCTGCTCTAACCCCAGAGCCCTGCAATTTTATCCCCTTCAAGTATTTATCCAATTCCCTTTTGAAGGTTACTATTGAATCTGCTTCCACCGCCCTTTCAGGCAGTGCATTCCAGATCGTAACAACTCGCTGCGTTAAAAAAAAGTCTCATCTCTCCTCTGGTTCTTTTGACGATTATCTTAAATCAGTGTCCTCTGGATACCGACCCTCCTGCCAGTGGAAATAGTTTCTCCCTATTAACTCTAGAATTATGGGGTTGGAATTCCGCTGGTGAGGGGTTCCTGATTATCCGTCGTGACTTTGCAGGAAGATCCATGGAAACCCTGGAGAACATGGTGTTAAGTTAGAGACAAGGATCAGCGAAACTTCCAAAGGAATTCAAACCCGGCGATTAGAGGGAACCGTTTTGAACGGTGATCAAAGCAATTCTTTCTCAGCTATGCTTTATCAGAATTTTAGAGTGATAGAATTTCACAGCACAGAGGGGGGCCATTCGGCCCATCATTTGTGTGCCGGCTCTCTTCAAAGATATATTGATTTAGTCCCATTCCTCTCGTTCCCACTTTTGGCCAGACACTTAAAAGACTTAAAGAAAAGAAAGACTTGAATTTATATGGTATCTTTCATCACCTCAGGGCATCTCAAAATGCTTTATAGCCAATGAAGAACTTTTGAAGTGTAGTTACTGTCATAATGTAGGACATGCACTTATATATAGCACCTTCTTATGTCTCTCAAACATCTTAAAGCGCTTCATGTACAACGATTTATTGTGAATCAATTGCTATGTCAGCAAATTTTACCTCCATTTAGCACACAGCAAGGTCTCGCCATCAACAGTGAGGTTAGGGACCGGTTGATCTGTTTCTGGTGTTATTGGTTGAGGGAGGAATGTTGGCCAGGACACCAAGGGGGCTGAATTTCCTCTGAGCTTCTTCTGCTCTGCCCCTTAACTTCATGTGTAAATGGAGGTTCCGTCGAACATCCGCCAAGGTTACAGCAACGGAGCGGGAGAATCCCTGAGGAAATTCCAGACACTCTTCTTCTTCAAGTAGTGCCATGGGGTCTTTTGTATCCACCTGAACAGGCAGAAGGTGCCTCAATTTAACATCTCACCTGAAAGATGGCCCCTCTGACAGTGCAGCATTCAGTCAATACTGGAGAGGTAGCCGTGGCTCAGTGGCAGCACTCTCGCCTCTGATTCAAAAGGTTGTGGGTTTAAGTCCCACTTCAGGGACCAGAGTACAAAATCTAGGCTGACACGTCAGTGCAGTACTGAGGGGGTGCTGCACCGTCGGATGTGCCATCTTTCAGATGAGGCGTTAAACCGAGGCCCGGTTACCCTCTCAGGTGGACTTAAAAGAACCCGTGGCACTATTTTGATGAGCAGGGGAGTTCTCCCTGGTATCCTGGCCAATATCTATCCCTCAACCAACATCACTAAAACAGATGACATTGACATTGCTGTTTGTGGGACCTTGATGTGCTGCCGCATTTGCTACATTATAACAGTGACTACACTTCAAAAATACTTAATTGGATGAGAAGCACTTTGGGACATCCTGAAGGGCACTATATAAATGCAAGTCTTTCTTTCTTGACGAGCACAAACTCCTAGAATGGAGCTTGAATCCACAACCTTCTGAACTAGAGGATTAGCAACTAAGCCAAACTGCACGTACATATTGTGGGATATACATCTTGCGTGATGCATTTGATTCATCACCTCAAGCTGGTCCCATGGCTGCCACCATTAATGGCCGACCCATAACAACCTGGACTTCGTCTCAATTTTATTCAGCTCAAAACACTCTCTTTGAACACAACCCAAGTTTGGAAGCACAGAATTACGCTGCGGAGTGTTTTTCACAGTTTCAGTGGATAAACTATGAAAATTTCCAATGCTAACCATGAACAAAATCCTTGTGTCACCACTGGATAAATAAACCAAGTACCCGTATGTTTATCCATACACATGACATGATGGCAGTCACTTACTGTCCACTTTAGCAAATGGTGTTCCACCTTCAAATCTCGATTCTAGATGTGCAGCACATGTCACAAAATGCAGCATTTTGTTACGTATACATATTCAATGGATTAGGTCCCATGCACATTGCAAGCGGCTCATCTCACATTTGGTAGAAAACATAGAATCTTACAGCAAAGAAGGCTGCCATTTGGCCCATCGAACCTGTGCCAGCTCTTTGAAAGAGCTATCCAATTTTATGCCAGGATTATATTTATAAAGCAGCTTTTGGAGGCATAAATGTTATATATTGTGGCACAGGGCACTAGTGAAAGGTTTCCATTAAATGAAGAGTTATTTCATTTTCAGTCTTAAGAGCAAAACAACAATTCTTCAGAAAATCCACAGCATCCATTTACTGCACGTAAAACAATACAAAAGCTCAGTGTCATCGTTTAGCTCCATTTATAAACCATGGAGACTCAGATATATATACATATACATATATATTCACACGTGCACACACTTATATTTGTCGCAGCAAAGAAATGAAAGCCACTGATATATCCAACACAGCCAAATATAATGGGAGGATTAGCCACTCTTTCATTTGACCGATGTGAGGGCAGCAGCTTAAATCTTTGACAACCAGTTACAAAACCTAAGCCTGGAAATTACTGCGAGCCACCTTATCGTGTGAACACTTAACGCATTTGTATCAAACTCGGAAAAGTATAAACTAATTAGGGAGAGTTGGCGTGTTTTTGTCAAAAGTAGATCATGTCTAACTAGCCTGATGGGATTCTGCACAAGAGACCGTTAACTCAAAATGAAGCATGTGGAATTGGAGGCAATCCTGTGGCACGGATAGAGAACTGGTTGGGAGATAGGAAGGAGGCAGACAGCTGGGATAAAAGAGATATTCGAGGGCTGGTGTGCAGTGCCAAAAAAAAAAGCCCCAGGGATAAGTGCAGAGTTTGCAGATGATACTAAAGTAGGCGGTATGGTGAAATGTGAAGAAGTCAGCAGACAATTGCAGATTAGGCAAGTGGTGGAACAATGACAGACGCAATTTAAGTAGCACCACTATGGACTTAGGAATGGCAGAGAGGGTTGCCAAATCTCCAGGATTCCTGGAGTCTCCGGGAATTAAATTATTTAATTAATCTCATGGACTCTGCTGTGAGGGTAGATATATAGAAGATGTTTCCACTTGTGGGAAAGTCCAAACTAGAGGTCATAAATATAAAATAGTCACTAATAAATCCAATAAGGAATTCAGGAGAAACTTCTTTACCCAGAGAGCGTTAGAATGTGGAACGCACTACCACATGGAGTAGATGAGTAGCATAGATGTATTTAAGGGGAAGCTTGATAAGTAAATGAGGGAGAAAGGATTAGAAGAATATGCTGATAGAGTTAGAGGAAGCAAAGTGGGAGGAGACTTGTGTGGAGCATAAACACAGGCACATACCAATTGTGGCGAATAGCCTGTTTCTGTGCAGTAAATTCTATGTAATTCGATGTGATTCATAGCAGCATTAAAAAAAAAATTTCATTTCCTTTGAACACCTTTATTAGTTATAAAAATATTGGAGATGCGGAAAAAAAGCTGTTTGACTGGGCAGAGCTGTTGGAGGCGAGAGGCCATCTGATGGCAGATGGGAATGCAACCTTAATGGGGAAGCACTGCGGGTGTAGATGAAAATGAGATTTAGTTGTCCAGGTACATAAGTCATTAAAATTTAGTTTGTGGGTACAAAATCAATCAAATAGGTGATACCTGGGTTGAAGGGAATGAGTTATGATTAGAGACTGAGTGAATTTGAGCTCTATTCCCTGGAGATGAGGAGGTGAAGGCAGTGATCTGATTGAGATGTCTAATATAATCAAGTGAACTGACAGGTTAGTTAGGAAACAACTAGGGTTAGGTGAAGAGGGGTGGAAGAAGTCTTGTGTGGAGCATAAACACCAGCATGGACGGGTTGGGCCGAATGGCCTGTTTCTGTGCTGTAAATTCTATGTAACTCTTCTCTCCAGCAGGGAAACCCAGAACATGGGGAGCAACTCTTAGAATTCAAGCTAACACTGGTTATATATGTGAATCCAGGAAAAAAACTTCTTATACAAAGGGGTGTGTGAATGTGGAACCCCCTGGCCCCAGAAAGACAGAGATGCAAAGTCAATTGAGTTTTTTTTTAAAAAGAGCCATAGATACTTACTTGGAAAGTAAAGGCATCGAGAGAAAAGGCAGGGGGTTGGAATTAAAAAAGCAGAGCTGCTTTGGCTAGCAAAATGGCAGAGCAGAATCATAGAATCTTACAGCACAGAAGGAGGCCATTTGGCCCGTCGTGCCTGTGCCGATTCTTTGAAAGAGCTATCCAATTTAGTCCCACACCCCAGCTTTCTTCCCATGACCCTGCAAATTAGTCCTCTTCAAGCACATGTTGGAAAGTTCCTATGGAAGTGCGTTCCAGATCTTAACAAGCCTGTGTGTGAAAAAGCAGACTTGATGGATTGTAAATAGTGCAGGGAGCAATTTATGCAAGTGTTAGACACTGCGAACGATGTGATCGTACGGTACCGGTTACAAAAATTTCCAGGCCACTTACACATTTGCCCAGAAATTTCCTCGGAGCTGCTCTCGCTTCTCCGCCAACATAATTTCACCTGAAGTGCGGCAGGAACCCTGTTAACGTGCGTAAAAAGGAAAGGCTTAAAAGACTTGCATTTAGATAGAACCGTCTAGGATGGGACGTCCCAACGTGTTGTACAGCCAATTAAGTACTTTTTGAAGTGTAGTCACTGTTGTAATGTAGGGAACGTAAATGAGGTTTCCGTCTCACATCCGGCAAAGTTACGGTGGTGGAGGGGGAAGCATCTCCAAGGAAATTCCTGGGCTATTACTTTTTCCCTTGGTGGTGGTGGGGGGGGGGGGGGGGATATCAAGAATTCAAGTTATGAGAAAAGGCTACGGTAGTTGGAAATAAAAAGTAAAAGTACCCACCTGGACCAGGAAGGTTTCAGGGTCAATCTCCGGTCCGTGCTCAGTTAGAGAAAGATTTGGCTTTTTTTTTTTAAAAAGAGCATCGTTCACATCCTCAGGGCGCCCCAAAGTCTTTCACGACCAATTAATTCTTTTGGTTCAGCTGGGATGGCACAGTGAGAGCGCTACAATTGCATACCTAGGTTAGAGAGGGGACAACCAGCCATTTGTGTGTCCTTCCTTGGTAACTAATTGCACAATTCTTTCAATTGCTACCCACTAACATTGCTGGAAGTGAATGTGTGTAGGTGTTGGGTGAAGACAGGATTGGGCTAGGGCTCTGATGCCCCCAATGCTCAAAACATTAAATAAATGGTGACTAGACCATAATTACTTAGGGGGGGAATGAGTCGATGCATAATTGTATTCCAGCAATGAATCAGTGGGGTCGGTTTTAACCAGGGCACGACTGGGGCGGATGGGGTGTGTAGCGGGAAGGGAGACTCTTGCAGAGAATTCGGTCTGAGGCCCGAGCCATTTTAACTCTCAGGCCTTATTTAAGTAAAGCAGAACTGTCTACCGCCTAGTGATGCCAACCCTCCAGGATTGGCCTGGAGTCTCCAGGATTGGCCTGGAGTCTCCAGGAATTAAAGATTAATCTTCAGGGCACTGCTGCAAGCAGCACCCGGGAGGAAAATCACAGGGGCGTTAATAAAAAATGATGTGTTTCTTTCATTTTCTTTGAACACTTCTGTTTATTAGTTATAAAAATATTGGAGATGGGGGGAAAAAAAAGGCTGTTTGACTGACAGTCAAGAATTATTTGATTGGGTAATGAAGAGTCTTTTCACCTTCCAATTGGTGTGGGAAGGCGGCAGGCCCCGAGGATGGATGTGTTGGGCGACCAATGACGGGGGGGAAAGTTGGAGCCAGGTGGTCATGTGCTGAAATCTCCAGGAATACAAGGCCGAGGGGGAGAAATTGGCCCACGTTGGGCAAAAAGGACCAGATTCAGTGGGGAGGGGCAACGCCCCATGCATTATGGGTGCCACCTTATTGTTTAAAGTGGCTTTCCAGGCGTCACTAGGGGATGCCTAAAGCAAGCGTCAGGCCCCTTGCCTATGTTAACAAGGGGACTAACACCTGTTTAAGGACCTCATCCAGAAATTGGGCAGCGCTGAATGCAGCAGGCGCTGGGGCCTGCTCTGCTCACGATTACTTGGTCCACATGCGGCCTAACCAGCGTTCCTCAAAGGGACTGCTGGAGGCCACCAACAAAACATAATTTTTACATTTTTTTTTAAAGTTACTTTCAAGTGGAGCCAAGAGGATCGCTCCTGCTCCTCCGTCCCAGGACATACCCGCAGGCCACTGCTGGCACCCCCCTTCCTATCCTCCGCCCCACCCCCCCACCATCCCAGAACATACCCGCAGGCCACTGCCGGCCCTTGCTGGCACCCCCCTCCCCCACTTCCCACCCTCTGCCCCCACCTCCCCTCCATCCCAGGACATACCCGCAGGCCACTGCCGGCCCTTGCTGGCACCCGTTCCCCCATTTCCATCCTCCACCAACCCCCCCATCCCAGGACATACCTGCAGGCCACTGCTGGCCCTTGCTAGCAACCACCCCCCCCGCCCCGAATTCCCATCCCATCCCCCCACCCTCCGTCCCAGGACATACCTACCGGCCGCTGCTGGCCCTTGCCAGCACCCCGCCTCCCCCCATTCCCATCCTCCACCCCCCCCCCCACTGTCCCAGGAAATACCTACAGGCCGCTGCCGGTGAGGCAGCCAGCCCAAATCGGAGCAGAGCAAAGCGGCGAGTTGCCACTGGAGGCATGTCAGGCACTGGCAGATCGTCTCAGTTCTTAAAATGAGGCCCGAGGCGCAGTTTCAGGCAAGCCTTAGGCTTCTGGTACGCACTGACTGTTCTTGACCTAGAAATGAAGCCTGAACCAATTTCGAGGCCCAAGACTCTTTAGAGTGTGTGATACAACCTTTGACCTCCACCAATCTGGGCAGAAATCATAAGTTGCAGTGCACGATCTAAACAATTAATTGAATGAGCTCCCTTTTTTTATTAAACATTAACCATTATTATATTTAGCAATGACAGGACAGTTATGGTGGCTGAAGGGATAAAAGGTTTGTGATTGTACTGAAGTTCACTTTTAAGTAACTGTGAGCCTACATTCTCCCATCGAACCAGAGCTTCTAAGATCCTGATCAGGCTCGAGGTCAAACAGGAAACTTTGGCTAAGATCCAAATTCCTAGCTCACTCATTTCTAAAATAACAGTTAAAAGCAAAATTAAATCGAGCGCAACCCTCTAAAAGTTGCATTTGCTGAAATCCAAGTTGACTTTGGAGAAGCTCAGATCAAGGTCTCAGCTTTGAATTCACCGTGTAAACTGTGACATTGATTTGCAGGCCGGTCTCTTGCCTTGTTCTTGCATTGGACAGCTCAGTCACTTGAGCTACTGCCAGAGGGGATTAACATCTCCCAGTGACCCCGCTCCCGCCCGCCCAACAAACTGACCATCTTTAAAGCATCTGAATTTCGCTGCGAGTCCCTGTTGGTGGTAATAGTAATGGTGAAGGTCTCCAATCAATATCTGAGATGCATAACTGTGGTAGTGTACCAAATACCACGTTTTGGCATCTCGCCTGGGAAACGGGCAGGTAGCACGTTCACTAAAGGCACGCCTCAATGTCAGAATCCCCACCCCCCCTTCCCCACTGATGCATTCAGAAGAAACAAGGGAATTTAACTGATGGAGGTGTGGTCGGGTGCCATTCGATGACAGACAAATTTTAAGGCCTCTCCTGCTATGAGCTGCAGCACTTCAGAAGCGAAGGTGTTGGTGTTGGCTTTCCTACATCTCTCCAGTCCCCCAGGCCCACGTTCCAGGCTCGACTTCAGAGATAATGGTCCATCTTGTCACAGGATGGGTTCGGTTGCATTCCAGTCCACAAATGCTCCCTTCCACCTGAATAAAATAAATGTAAGGCACGCTAAACAAATTCTTTAAGAAAAGATCTCCTTTATTCCAGGTGCTTACACTTTCTCCCCTTCCTCTTGGGTCTCAC
The DNA here is from genome assembly GCF_035084215.1 of Heptranchias perlo. NCBI lineage: Eukaryota > Metazoa > Chordata > Chondrichthyes > Hexanchiformes > Hexanchidae > Heptranchias > Heptranchias perlo. Next base: position 161,473,896 of record NC_090326.1, read on the forward strand.
GCTCCACATGAATATCTTCTCTCTTTGGGCAAGGCAACCTACTCCCGGAGGAGCAGGACTGATTGGAGAGATTCAAACGTGGAATTGCAGGAAAGACTGCATCGATTTTGGAGGCATCAACACATTTCAGGGCTGTGGACGGGAAGAGAGGTTGGAGATGGGGCACTAGTTGGCAAGGACAGAGAGGTGGAGGGTTCTTTTTTGAGGGGGGGGGTGAAGACGGCAGTTTTGAAAGTGAGGGGGACAGTACTTGAGGAGAGAGAACTGTTTACAATGTCAGCTAGCATGGGGACCAGGAAAGGAAGTTGAGTGGTTAGCACTTTAGTGGGAATGGGGTCAAGAGAACAGGAGGTGGGTCTCAGATGAGGTGAGTTCAGAGAGGGCATATGGGGAGGTGGGAGAGAAACTAGAGAGACGCAGATTCAGGGCTGGGCGGGGGGTGAGTCTTGGGGGAGGTTGATCTGGTGGCCCAGGGGAAGGATGGGATACGGCAGTGGCAGGTCTTAATCTTAGTGACAAAAAAGTCCACGAGCTCCTCGCACTTGTTGTTAGAGGTCAGGGTGGAGGAGCAGCGGTACAAGGTGTTAATATCGATTGATAGTGCAGAAAAGGAGCTCGGGGTTATCTTTACTGTCCAGGAAAATCCTGAGGCAGTGTGCGGTTTGGCAGAGAAGAGCAGGGACCGATAGTACATGGGGTGGTCCAGCCAGATCTGCCAATGGATGGCTAAATCACTTGTGTGCCAGATACGCTCAAGACTATGCCCCTTGGACTTGAGGTAGCGAAGATGGAGGTCCTACCAGGAAAAACAACCAGGGTTTTACTGGGGACAAGGGCATCAAAAGTGGAGGCAAGGGAGTGGTCAGAAGTATCGTGGCAGATGGAGGGCTACACTCCTTTTATTTCCACTGAGATATATTTTAGATGAAGTTTTCAGTCAGTCTAAGATAAACTCAAAGCTGTAAGTGACATCCCATGAACTAGCAAAAGAAAATATTTAGCTTTAACCTAGCACACTGCAAATATCGGCATGTGCAATTTAACCATACTTGACTGAATTCTTATCCGTAAAGGTGTTGGCATCTTGCAAAAATCCTGCGTGGAAAATGAATTAAATGTCAAATTCCACTGCTCCTAGTCAACATAATCTCTTTAAGTAATCTGTTCGGGCGTAACTTGGGTAGGTCTCTTCAAGTGCACTATTTTTTGAACTGAAGCGTACTGGATATTTTAATAAAAGTACACTACAATCATTGTTAGATTTCAACAACTTGTGATATTACAGACCTTCAATAGGAAACCTCCCCCCACCCAAAAATGGCTCCAAAAGAGACATTAGTGTTGCAGTATTGTATGACACTCCCGATATATTATCATTTGAATATTATTTTCACTCTGCGCTCTCCCTAATGGAAAAATACCATTTTTAATACATGAACACAAAGTCACCCAATCTTGAGGATCTGTTTTCCTTTTTATTCAGATTGTTATTTTATTTTCAGCCCTTCTCCCATCTTCCCAAAGGCACTGACTCGTGCTGTGGTATGGTTCAGGCTATTTTTTCCTACCTCACCCAAATAGCCCCTCTCCATTTGTGAGCCTAGGCAGTGAATGCCATCAAGTTGTTAGCCTCGGAGGGGCGAGACATGAGAGTGAAACCACAGCCAATCCCCCCTCCCCCCCAATACCTTCATTGTGTTCACGGCTAGACTACATTTTCCACTGGGAAACCAAACTCAGTTACATAGGAAGGAAGGAAGGAAGGAACATAGGAACAGGAGTAGGCCTTCAGCCCCTCAAGCCTGTTCCGCCATTCAATTAGATCATGGCTGATCAGTATGTTAACTCCATCTACCCGCCTTGGTTCCACAACCTTTAATACCCTTGCCTAACAAAATTTGCGCCTTTATTCTCTGCTATGTATATGGATTACGTAGCTCAGGTCTAACAATTAACCCCAAATTGAAGTAAATTGCTTCTCGAAGATGATGATGTGACTGCGAATTAAGGGATTGCTCATTTACGTGCTTTAACACTGCAGGATATTCCAGTGTTATATACTTCTGAGCACGGTGGAGATGCTTACAGTAGCACACTTGAGACATCAGAAATACGTAAAGATCAGAGTCTAGGGATTGCACTGGGTAATATTAGCAAGCAAACAGGTAAAGCGTTCCTATGAAGTTACTTTGCCTGCTATGTTAATGGGAAGTTCACCAAGTTAAAATAACACTTCCGTTAACACAGTGGCAAAATAACTTTGTATGAATGAAAGCCCAGGAGTGTACAATTGGGAAAGAACAGGCATCACGCCTCGTTCATTTCATAGGGAGCCGGCCTTACCAGTGAAGCCCACACCCCGAGAATACTATTCACCATGCTACTCGTGAAGAGCTGCTGGTACCTGTTGTCCAAGTATTGAGGGCTCAAAATTTATACTTGTCAGTCGCCTAATGATGAACTTGTGACTATACCTACTTGGAGAGGAAAGTAAGCGGGGTCTTTTGGAGGTTAAGCTGGCTGCAAGATGACCCACCTGACAAAGGCAAATTGAAACTGGGCAACCCTCTGGGGCAGTGTCGGTAGTCTGATACCTGATCTGATACCAGCCACATCTGCAGGTCTCAAGGGACTGTTGATGACTGACCAGCCAGCCTAGCGCATTAATGGAACTTGGAAGGGTAGACCTGTTATCGGATGGTAGATACCCTGCCCACTTAGCTCCGAATAGCCCTGCATGTTTTAATGGGTGAGGTGGTCTAAGCTGGACATGCAGTGGGAAGCTTACTGTTGCTCCATACTGGTAATCTACATGATTTTAGCTGGGTAAACTCCAAAAGTTTAGCAAATAGCAAGGAGGACTGTAAAAGACTTCAAGAGAACAGAGACAGAATGGGCAGGCAGGAGGCAGATGCAATTTAATGTAGGTAAGTGTGAGGTAATATATTTTGGGAGGAAAAACAAGGAATGGGAGTGTGCACTTAATGGAAGGACGGAGAAGGGCGTAGATGAACAAGTGCAGGTAGATAAAACCATAAAAAAAGGCCAACAACATTTTGGGTTTTATAAGTAAGGGTAATAGAGTACAAGAGCAAAGAAGTAATTATAGATTTATACAAAACATTAACTGGGCCACAGTTACAGTACTACGAGCACCCCATTGTAGAAAGGGCATTAAAGGCATACAGCGCACAGCATCCATCCTGGTAGATTCACCAGGATGACGCCAATGATAGGAATCTATAGATATGAGGAGAGATTTAAAACACTGAGAGACTATTTGTACTGGAACAGAGAAGGCCAAGAGGAGATATAATTGTGGTTTTTAAAACTACAAAAGGTTTTGAATAGTTAAAGACTGTGGTTGGGGAGTCAGTGATGAGGGGTCATCAATTTAAAATTGTCACTGAGAGTGAGGGGCGCGGTCAGGAGAAATCTCCTAGGGTTGGAACTGTGTAAAACACTAGTTAGGCCACAGCTTGAGTACTGCGCACAGTTCTGTTCACCGCATTACAGGAAGGATGTAATTGCACTAGAGAGGGTGCAGAGGAGATTTACGAGGATGTTGCCAGGACTGGAGAATTTTAGCTATGATGACAGGTTGGATAGGCTGGGGTTGTTTTCCTTGGAACAGAGGAGGCTGAGGGGTGATTTGATTGAGGTGTACAAAATTATGAGGGGCCTCGATAGTGTGGATAGGAAGGACCTATTTCCCTTAGCGGAGGGGTCAATAACCAGGGGGCATAGATTTATAAAGTGACTGGTAGAAGGATTAGAGCGGAAATGAGGAATTTTTTTTTCACTCAGAGGGTGGTGGGGGTCTGGAACTCACTGCCTGAGAGGGTGGTAGAGGCAGAAACCCTCAACTCATTAAAAAGATACCTGGATGTGCACCTGAAGAGCCGTGACCTGCAGGGCTACGGACCAAATGCGGGAAAGTGGGATTAGGCTGGGTGGCTTGTTTCTCAGCTGGCGCGGACACGATGGGCCGAATGGCCTCCTTCTGTGCCCTAAATTGTCTATGATTCTATGATTTTTCGGGCATGGAATGCTTTGTCACTGAGAGCGGCTGAAGCAGAGACCATTGCATCTTTTAAGCAAAAATTGCACAAATAGTTGAAGTGGAGGAAAATACAGGGCTATGGGGAGCGAATGGGATAGTGAGATTAGTTTTGGATTTCTTTTTTATTCATTCATGGGATGTGGGCATCGCTGGCAAGGCCAGCGTTTATTGCCCATCCCTAGTTGCTCGAGAAGGTGGTGGTGAGCCGCCTTCTTGAACCGCTGCAGTCCGTGTGGTGAAGGTTCTCCCACAGTGCTGTTAGGAAGGGAGTTCCAGGATTTTGACCCAGCGACGATGAAGGAACGGCGATATATTTCCAAGTCGGGATGGTGTGTGACTTGGAGGGGAACGTGCAGGTGGTGTTGTTCCCATGTGCCTGCTGCTCTTGTCCTTCTAGATGGTAGAGGTTGTGGGTTTGGGAGGTGCTGTGGAAAAAGCCTTGGCGAGTTGCTGCAGTGCATCTTATAGATGGTACACACTGCAGCCACGGTGCGCTGGTGATGGAGGGAGTGATTGTTTATGGTGGTGGTTGGGGTACCAATCAAGAGGGCTGCTTTGTCCTGGATGGTGTCGAGCTTCTTGAGTGTTGTTGGGGCTGTACTCATCCAGGCAAGTGGAGAGTATTCCATCACACTCCTGACTTGTGCCTTGTAAATGGTGGAAAGGCTTTGGGGAGTTAGGAGGTGAGTCACTCGCCGCAGAATACACAGCTCAGGCATGATAGACCGGATGGCACCCTTCTGTGTTGTAAATGTCTGTGGCCCTCAGTTTTTGTGAAGATCACGTGTACTTCACATTGGGCATATTCTACTGTCCGTGTGGATATCAGGCAAGGGCAGGATTGGGCCTTGATTTGATATCACCACAGATAAGAACCTGCCAACTCTCATGGGCTGAAACAAATTCATATGAAATTCAATTGTCCGTTACTTTAATGGAAGCATTAATCCGTTCAAATAAACAGGCTGACTTGTTTGATAAAATAGCAGATGGAGAAACTTCATGCAAGCACGTTGTATGCTAATATCGTACACCGCGATTTGACCCCAGGGACACACAGGTGAAGAATGGCCTCTCAGGTAATGTACCAGAAGGCCACCCTCTGGAACTGCACCACAGCAAGAGCCAACGTCTTGGGCAAGGGTATTAAGGGTTACAACACCAAGGTGGGTAGATGGAGTTAAGGTATAGATCAGCCATGATCTAACTGAATGGAGGAACAGGCTTAAGGGACTGAATGGCCTACTCCTGTTCCTGTGTTCCTTCAAGAGAGGCAGGGGAGGGCAGGAGAAAATAGCAATATTTTTTTAATCATTCTTGGGATGTGGGCGTCGCTAGAAAGGCCAGCAGCATTTATTTCCCATCCCTGATAGCCCTTCAGAAGGCGGTGGTGGGCCTTATTCTTGAACCACTGCAGTCCGTGTGGTAAAGGCGCAGGTACAGGGAGTTCCAGGATTTTGACCCAGCGACGATGACTGAATGCCGATTGTAGGTTCATTGTACAATCACAATCATATAAAGCAGCTTTAAAAGTGTATATGCAGGCCAGGAATCTCCGCCGAGCTGCTGCTACTCCGCTGCCATGACTTCGCCGGAAGCGCAGTGGAAATCCCGTTTACATTCGCGAGTAAGTATAATAATCATTTAGATGTTAACTCACTTTGTCCTGATGCAGAGTTCGAGTGGAGGAATCAAATCATCTTCCCCTTCTAGCGGGCAGCCCTCCGAAGCATCTGGAAGACAACAGTGGGTTTTTTTTTTCACCCCAAGATTACGATTACTGATTCCGGATGTTTAAAATTAAAACATACACAGGAATAAGGAGGAAGTCAATCAGTATTTGGAAGAGAAAAGACAGATTAAGATTTCGGACGAGACCCTTCGTCAGAACTCGTGGTGCGGGCAAGTGATTTGGAGTGGCCTGACATCGTACAAACAAACCCAGCGTATTCTTATATTTACCATTTGCAGCCCAAAGACAGCAACGATATATCAAAGGCACGGAAGGCAGTGAAAATGGGCGATAACAGATCACTTGCCCTAGTACTGATGAAGGAGCCCACTTGATAATATTAACCTTTCCCATCCATTTTCAGATGCTCACGGGCCTGTTAAATACTTCCAGCATTCGGTGCTGTTAATTACAGATTTCCTGCATTTGCGTGCTTTTCTTTTTATCTCCAAGATTTATGCTATAGTTTGAGTCAAAATTAAACTATCTATCTTCATATCTCTCTCTCTCTCTCTCTTTCTATAAAGGGCTTTGTTTCTCTCTGAGAACTAACCATCAGCAAGAAAATCTGTTTGTGACCTGTTTGAGCCGCACAAACTGTTCCAACATAATCGGGTGAGAAATCGGAATCAGGAAACAAATGAGCGGCAGACATCTGCCGTTATATGAATTCACATCATGTTCTAGTAAACAAAAGGCTGCCTCCCGAGAACAGGCCTGGTTTTTTTCAGCTGCTTGGGCCATTATTGTTTCTGGGAGTGGGGCTGCTGGCAGCAAACTTCAAAGTGAACCAGTAATTAGATGGTGAACTTGGCCGTAACTAATCTTAGGCACCGGCCTTTACGTCTAGAGACCCAAATCCATTGAAGGTCTGATCTGACTGATGCCCAGTAAAACACAACAACTTGCGCTTGCAGCAAACAAAATGCAGAGGTTGGGAATTCCTATGGGGGTTCCCACAGCGTTCCATGATTTAGATGGGGGACACAAGATGCAAGTGCAGCTACACCTGAGCATCATGTCCGCACCCGTCTTTATTCCAGGAATTGCAAGTACAGACTCGGGCACTTTTACCTGGACGTGTCTGTGGGGGGGATGTGGGGTTTGTCACAGCCAAGCCTGATCCTATTCTCACCCAACAACCGCGTGTATATCAGGTGTCACCTGATGTGAACATAAGCAGCAACCTTCCCTGAACTTTGCTCTAATGTTGCGTTAAGTGCTCTAACAGTACCGCCGGTTCCTAATGTATGAGTCTCATTGCAGCCGCTGACAGCCTCAAAGCAAACTTACCAGATTCACTAAGACAGATCTTAATTGGGGTTGGCATTAGTAAGTCCGGTAGATTTACTTTGAGGTTGCCACCCACTGTGCAAGACCCAATTCACCAGCGTGCTACTAAACCAAATATAAAAGCAGCTTAACCCAGTGGCTCTCTGGGGGTCAGTTGTACTACCTGTACTAGCACCTCAACTACATACGACCTCAATGCCCCCGAGTTAAGCTGCTTTTATATTTGGTTTTAATAGCATGTGAGCACCACCCCTGGCTGAGATCAGCTAACTCAACACAGAGTGGGGATTGAGCCCAAGACCGCCTGATCTTTATGGCTCAGTTTGGACGCTGTGGCAACTGACTTTACATGTGGCGTACATGTACCTTGCACCCTCCGTAAACTTGAGCTCATCCAAAACTCTGCTGCCTGTATCCTATCGCGCACCAAGTCCCGTTCACCCATCACCCCTGTGCTTGCTGACCAACATTGGCTCCCGGTCCGGTAACGCCTTGATTTTATAATTCTAATCCTGGTTTTCAAATCCCTCCGGCCTTGCCCCTCCCTATCTCTGTAACCTCCTCCAGCCCTACACCCCTCCGCGATCTCTGCGCTCCTCCAATTCTGGCCTCTTGCACATCCCTGATTTTCTTCGCCCCACCATTGGCGGCCGTGCCTTCAGCTGCCCAGGCCCTAAACTCAGGAATTCCCTCCCTAAACCTCTCTGCCTCTCTCTTCTCCTTTAAGATGTTCCTTAAAACCTACCTCTTTGACCAAGCTTTTAGTCACTTGTTCTAATATCTCCTTATGTGGCCGGGGTTGTTCTCCTTAGAACAAAGAAGGTTAAGGAGAGGTTTGATAGAGGTGTTCAAAATCATGATCGGTTTTTCACAGAGTAAATTAGGAGAAACTGTTTCCAGTAGTAGAAGAGTCAGTAACCAGAGGACACAGATTTAAGGAGATCGACAAAAGAGCCAGAGGCGACACGAGGAAACATTTTTTTACGCAGCGAGTTGTAATGATCTGGAATGCACTGCCTGAAAGGGTGGTGGAAGCAGATTCAATAATAACTTTCAAAAGGGAATTGGTTAAATACTTGAAGTGAAAAAATTTCCAGGGCTATGGGGAAAGAGCAGGGGAATGGGACTAATTGGATAGTTCTTGCAAAGAGCCGGCACAGGCACGATGGGCCGAATGGCCCACTCCTGTGCTGTACCTACTATGCTACTATTATATAAATGCAAGTTGTTGTTGTGTTTTACTGGGCATCAGTCAAATCAGACCTTCAATGGATTTGGGTCTCTAGACGTAAAGGCCGGTGCCTAAAATTAGTTACGGCCAAGTTCACCATGTAATTACAGGTTCATTTTGAAGTATGCTGCCAGCAGCCCCACTCCCAGAAACAATAATGGCCCAAGCAGCTGAAAGAAACCAGGCCTGTTCTTGGGAGGCAGCCTTTTGTTTACTAGAACATGATGTGAATTCATATAACGGCAGATGTCTGCCGCTCATTTGTTTCCTGATTCCGATTTCTCACCCGATTATGTTGGAACAGTTTGTGCGGCTCAAACAGGTCACAAACAGATTTTCTTGTTGACGGTTAGTTCTCAGAGAGAAACAAAGCCCTTTATAGAGAGAGAGAGAGAGAGAGAGAGTGATAGAGATAGATAGTTTGATTTTGAATCAAACCAAAACATAGGACAGGTGACCAAAAGCTTGGTCAAACAGATAGATTTTAAGGACCATCTTAAAAGGAGGTAGAGAAGCGGAGATGTTTAGGAAGTGAATTCCAGAGCTTACGGCCAAGGCAGCTGAAGGCACGGCCGCTGTGACAAACCCCACATTCCCCCACAGACGTTTCCAAGTTTTTAAAAAACTCGTTCATGGGATGTGGGCGTCGCTGGCAAGGCCAGCATTTATTGACCATCTCTAATTGCCCTTGAGAAGGTGGTGGTGAGCCACCTTCTTGAACAACTGAGTGGCTTTCAGAGGGCAATTAACAATCAACCACATTGCTCTGGGTCTGGAGTCACATATAGGCCAGACCAGGTAAGGACGGCAGGTTTCCTTCCCTAAAGGACATTAGTGAACCAGATGGGTTTTTAACGACAATCCAGTAGTTTCATAGCCACCATTCCTGATACTAATTTTTTTTAAATTCCAGATTTTATTTAATTAATTGAACTTAAATTTCCCAGCTGCCGTTGCGGGATTTGAACTCATAACTCTGGAATATTAGTCCAGGCCTCTGGATTACTAGTCCAGTAACATAACCACTATGCTATCGTACCGGTATGTGCCCGAGTCTGTACATGCAAATCCTGGAATATTGCCTGGTGCAGACGTGAAGCCTCGGATGTCACGACACCTGCATCTGGTGGCCCCCATCTAAATTGTGGAACCTCCAAAGGAGTTCCCACCCTCTGCACTTTGCTGTAAGATCCATTACTATGCAACAGCACTAGAGGAAAGTACTGACAAATAAAACTCTTACAATGCAAAAATTACACCCTTCCAGCAACAGAAACTATTACAGGGAGCAGGATGTTTTCAGAAAAATGGTCAATTTCTATTAAGAACATAAGAACATAAGAAATAGGAGCAGGAGTAGGCCAATCCGCCCCTCGAGCCTGCTCCGCCATTCAATAAGATCATGGCTGATCTGATCCTAACCTCAAATCTAAATTCATGTCCAATTTCCTGCCCGCTCCCCGTAACCCCTAATTCCCTTTACTTCTAGGAAACTGTCTATTTCTGTTTTAAATTTATTTAATGATGTAGCTTCCACAGCTTCCTGGGGCAGCAAATTCCACAGACCTACTACCCTCTGAGTGAAGAAGTTTCTCCTCATCTCAGTTTTGAAAGAGCAGCCCCTTATTCTAAGATTATGCCCCCTAGTTCTAATTTCACCCATCCTTGGGAACATCCTTACCGCATCCACCCGATCAAGCCCCTTCACAATCTTATATGTTTCAATAAGATCGCCTCTCATTCTTCTGAACTCCAATGAGTAGAGTCCCAATCTACTCAACCTCTCCTCATATGTCCACACCCTCATCCCCGGGATTAACAGAGTGAACCTTCTTTGTACTGCCTCGAGAGCAAGTATGTCTTTTCTTAAGTATGGACACCAAAACTGTATGCAGTATTCCAGGTGCGGTCTCACCAATACCTTATATAACTGCAGCAATACCTCCCTGTTTTTATATTCTATCCCCCTAGTAATAAAAGCCAACATTCCGTTGGCCTTCTTGATCACCTGCTGCACCTGCAAACTAACTTTTTGATTTTCTTGCACTAGGACCCCCAGATCCCTTTGTACTGCAGTACTTTCCAGTTTCTCGCCATTAAGATAATAACTTGCTCTCTGGTTTTTCCTGCCAAAGTGCATAACCTCACATTTTCCAATATTGTATTGCATCTGCCAAATCTCCGCCCACTCACCCAGCCTGTCTCTATCCCCCTGTAGGTTTTTTATGTCCTCCTCACTCTCTACTTTCCCTCCCATCTTTGTATCATCTGCAAACTTTGATATGTTACACTCGGTCCCCTCCTCCAAATCGTTAATATAGATTGTAAAGAGTTGGGGACCCAGCACCGACCCCTGCAGAACACCACTGGCTACAGGTTGCCAGTCCGAGAATGTACCATTTATCCCAACTCTCTGCTTCCTGTTAGATAACCAATCCTCCACCCATGCCAGAATATTACCCCCAATCCAGTGATTCTTTATCTTGAGCAATAATCTTTTATGTGGCACCTTGTCGAATGCCTTCTGGAAGTCCAAATACACTACATCCACTGGTTCCCCTTTATCCACCCTGTACGTTATATCCTCAAAGAACTCAAGCAAATTTGTCAGACATGACTTCCCCTTCGTAAAGCCATGCTGACTTTGTCCTATTAAATTATGTTTATCCAAATGTTCTGCTACTGTCTCCTTAATAATAGACTCCAAAATTTTACCCACCACAGATGTTAGGCTAACTGGTCTATAATTTCCAGCCTTCTGCCGACTACCCTTTTTAAATAAGGGTGTTACATTAGCAGTTTTCCAATCTGCCGGGACCTTTGCCGAGTCCAAAGAATTTTGGAAAATTATTACCAAAGCATCCACAATCCCTACTGCCACTTCCCTCAAGACCCTAGGATGTAAGCCATCAGGTCCAGGGGATTTATCCGCCTCGAGTCCCATTACAACTTTTCAAAGTGCTTCTCAGCTTTAAGAAGCCTAGTGCTCATTTTATATGGGCAAGGGTGGAGCTGGACAGGATAATACAAAATTTGACCCGGAATCTCTTTTGCAGTTTCCCTATTTATATCCCTCCTCGTGCCTGGCCAGTTTCTTGCGCATCACTGATTTTAATCGCTCCACCATTGGCGGCTGTGCCATCAGCATCCTAGGCCCGAATCTCCAGAATTCACTCCCTAAACCTCTCCGCTTCTCTACATCTCTCCACCTCCTGTAAGACACTCCTTAAAACCTATCTCTTTGACCAAGCTTTTGGTCACCTGTCCTAATATCTCCTTATGGCTCGGTGTCAAATTTTGTTTGATAATTGCTTCTGTGAGGTGCCTACATTAAAGGCGCTATATAATGACACAAAAGGCATACAAGTGTGGAAGGGCCTGAACGCCGAATTATCAGACGCGCATTTGCCAGTTTAAAAAGTTTAGTTTAGTCTATTGTTAAAGGACAATATTATGCTCTTCTATATAAAGTATCACAGTTTGTTTCAGCACAGAGGGAGGCTATTCGGCCCATCATGCCAGCTCTTTGAAAGAGCTGTACAATCAGGCCCATTCCCCTGCTCTTTCCCCACAGCCATGCAAATTTTTTTCCTTCGAACATAAGAAATAAGAGCAGGAGTAGGCCATACAGCCCCTCGAGCCTGCTCCGCCATTCAATAAGATCATGGCTGATCTTCGACCTCAACTCCACTTTCCCGCCCTATCCCCATATCCCTTGATTCCCTTAGTGTCCAAAAATCTATCGATCTCAGTCTTGAATATATTCAATGACTGAGCATCCACAGCCCTCTGGGGTAGAGAATTCCAAAGATTCACAACCATATGAGAGAAGAAATTTTTCCTCATCTCAGTCCTAAATGGCTGGCCTCTTATGGCCCCCTCGTTCTAGACTCTCCAGCCAGGGGAAACAGTCTCTCAGCACCTAGCCTGTCAAGCTCTCTAAGAATTTTATACGTTTCAATGAGATCACCTCTCATTCTTCCAAACCCCAGAGAATATAGGCCCATTCTACTCAATCTCTCCTCTTGGGACAACCCTTCCATCCCAGGAATCAATCGAGTGAACCTTCAATGCACCGCCTCTAAGGCAAGTATAACCTTCCTCAGGTAAGGAGACCAAAATTGTACACAGTACTCCAGGTGTGGTCTCACCAGAGTCTTATATAATTGCAGCAAGACCTCCTTACTCTTATACTCCAACTCTCTTGCAATAAAGGCTAACATATCATTTGCCTTCTTAATTGCTTGCTGTACCTGCATGTTAATTTTCTGTGATTCGTGTACAAGGACACATAAATCCCTCTGACTACCAACATTTCTTAGTCTCTCATCTTTAAAAGATATTCTGCTTTTCTATTCTTCCTACCAGAAGACCATAAGATACCATAGGAGCAGGAGTAGACCATTCGGCCCCTCGAGCCTGCTCCGCCATTCAATGAGATCATGGCTGACCTCAACTCCACTTTCCCGCCTTTTCCCCATATCCTTTGACTCCCTAGCTGATCAATAATTTGTCTAACTCAGCCTTGAATGTACCAAAGTGAATAACCTCACATTTCCCCACATCAAACTCCATCTGCCACCTTCTCGTCCACTCACATAACCTGTCGATATCCCTTTGCAACCTCTTTGCATCCTCCTCACATCTTACTTTCCCATCTAGCATTGTATCGTCAGCAAACTTGGATAGATCACACTCGGTCCCTTCATCTAAGTCATTAATATAGATTGTAAACAGCTGAGGCCCAAGCACTGATCCTTGCGGCACCCCACTAGTTACAACCTGCTAACCCGAAAATGACCTGTTTATTCCTACTCTCTGTTTTCTGTCCATTAACCAATCCTCAATCCATACTAGTATATTACTCCCAATCCCATGATTTTTTTTATTCGTTCGTGGGATGTGGGCATCGCTGGCAAGGCCAGCATTTATTGCCCATCCCTAATTGCCCTTCAGAAGGTGGTGGTGAGCCGCTGCCTTGAACTGCTGCAGTCCGTGTGGTGAAGGTTCTCCCACAGCGCTGTTAGGAAAGGAGTTCCAGGATTTTGACCCAGCGACGATGAAGGAACGGCGATATATTTCCAAGTCGGGATGGTGTGTGACTTGGAGGGGAACGTGCAGGTGGTGTTGTTCCCATGTGCCTGCTGCTCTTGTCCTTCTAGGTGGTAGAGGTCGCGGGTTTGGGAGGTGCTGTCGAAGAAGCCTTGGCGAGTTGCTGCAGTGCATCCTGTGGATGGTACACACTGCAGTCACTGTGCGCCGGTGGTGAAGGGAGTGAATGTTTAGAGTGGTGGATGGGGTGCCAATCAAGCAGGCTGCTTTGTCTTGGATGGTGTCGAGCTTCTTGAGTGTTGTTGCAGCTGCACTCATCCAGGCAAGTTGAGAGTATTCCATCACACTCCTGACTTGTGCCTTGTAGACGGTGGAAAGGCTTTGGGGAGTCAGGAGGTGAGTCACTTGCCGCAGAATACCCAGCCTCTGACCTGCTCTTGTAGCCACAGTATTTATATGGCTGGTCCAGTTAAATTTCTGGTCAATGGTGACCCCCAGGATCACCATTGACCAGCTGTTTACAATCTATATTAATGGCGGGGGATTCTGTGATGGTAATCCCATGAGCCCTAATTTTGTGTTAACAACCCCTTTTGAAAGTTATTACTGAATCTGCTTCCCCTCACCTCCCTTTCAGGCAGTGCATTCCAGATCATAACAACTCTCTGCATAAAAAAACCTTTCCTCATTACGCCTATGGCTTTTTTGCTGATCACCTTAAATCTGTGTCCACTGTGCCCTTCTGCCACTGGAATCATTTTCTCCTTATTTATTCAATCAACACCCTACATGATTTTGAACACCTCTACCAAATCTCCTCTTAACCTTCTCTGCTCTAAGGAGAACAATCCCAGCTTCACCAGTCTCTCCACATAACTAAAGACCCTCATTCCTGGTACCATTCTAGTAAATCTCTTCTGCACCCTCTCTACAGCCTTGACATCCATCCTAAAGTGTGGTGCCCAGAATTGAACACAATACTCCAGCTGAGGCCTAATCAGTGTTTTATAAAGGTTTAGCATAACTTCCTTGCTTTTATACTCTATGCTTTTATTAATAAAGCCCTGGATCCCATATGCTTTTTTTAACAGCCTTCTCAACTTCAAAGATTTGTGTACGTACACCCCCAGGTCTCTCTGTTCCTGCACCCCCTTTAAAATTGTACCATTTAGTTTATATTGCCTCTCCTCATTCTTCCTACCAAAATGCATCACTTCACACTTCTCTGCATTAAATTTCATCGGCCATGTGTCTGCCCAGTCTGTCTGTCCACTTGAAGTCTGTTACTATCCTCCATGTTGTCTACTGCATTTCTGAGTTTTGTGTCATCTGCAAACTTTTAAACCCTCTATACCCAAGTCCAGGTCATTAATATATATCAAAACTCTTATTAAAAAAAAATCTGAAAAATAGCCCTCCCACTCAACACGAGGTTTATGCCATGCCCTTCCCTTATTAACTTTAAAATATTTAAGCAGAGCCAGTACTGATTATTTCTTAGATGAGATATTAGAGTTCTCCTCTGATAAATGTTCGTCCTTGTTTTCAAATCCCTCTGCAGTGTTGCACTACCTTACCACAGTGATCTACTTTAGCCCACACCCCGCACTCCTCTGTGGATTACTGCTTGGCCACTATCGGAGGCTGTTCTTTCAGCGACTATTGCTCCGTTATCTGAAACTCTCTCCTAAAACCACATTGCCTCACTACCTCTCTCCCTGCCCTCACTGCCTCCTGAGAACTTCTTCCTTTGCCCGTGCCATTGCTTCCATTTTCCATTGTTGTCACTTAAACCCCGTGGTGAGTGAGAGGGCTATTTTTCAGATTTATAAGAGGTTTGATTAACACTGATCCCAAATCTGCAGACACAGGTAAGGTACAGAATACGCATGTAGAGATGGTGCTGCGCTGCACCTCTCTGGGGCTCCTCTTTCTTCAAACCGCCCTCTCTTGGTTTCTGTCCTCATCCTGTTTTCTCAGCCTTGATTCCCTTTTTCTTTTGCTTTCTTTCTCCCCGTGCTCCCTCACAAAATGCAGCGTTGCCATCACTTGGGAACCTCAGCTTTATTTTGACGCTCCTACTTTGCTGGGGAAATTTAAACATGTAAAAAGCTATGTTTGCGTTTCCCACGTGAACCCTGATACGGTAAAAAAAAAATTCCCCGTGAATCACGTGTGTTGGCAAATGTCTCCTTCCACGGGTTGCTTATGCTGGCAGTTTCTCAGCTTGTGTACGGTCATGTCCTTTTCAACTCTTCATGTTTTTATTCCTCTCTTATCGATGACCATTAGGTCACAGCTGGAACCTTACAAGCTGCTTCATGTGACTTGAGGAGGAACGATCCTGGTCTGTCTTAAAGATTTGATGAGCTTCGACAATAACTGATTTGGTCCAATCTGTTTTTATGACTTTTACAGGGTTTAATTTTCCCTGTGAACTACTTTTACTGCACCGGTTAACTTGCCTGCATTACATTCCTGTCTGCACTACTGTCGTGCAGTTGGTTATCCATTTATTTTTGACATCCTGCATTAAGATAGTGCAGCCAGGGATGTAACGCGAAGGTGTACAGAGAGAATGAAAGCTCCTAGTTCGGAGGTTTGCTCTGTTGCTACTTTGGAATTCTGTAGCAATCTATTCCCTTAGTTTAGGGATGTCCCTGAATTCTGGCAATCTGGTCCTCAAAGTCCAGGCAACTCATATTTCTTCTTTGCTGATTTGCTCTGTTTCAATTTTGTGGGCTGGACAATTGTTTCTTTTAGTGCTCTTGTTTCATGGTGGATGAATGCTAAATCATAATATCTGTTCATACCATTTCATTACAAAGAATTACATCAAACCTACAGCACAGAAACAAGCCATTCAGCCCAACTGGTCTATGCCGGCATTTATGCTTCACACGAGCCTCCTCCCACATTACTTCATCTACCCCTATCAGCATATTGTTCTCCTCCTTTCTCCCTCATGTACTTATCTAGCTTCCCCTTAAATGCATCTATGTTATTCACCTCAACCACTCCATGTGATAGTGAGTTCCACATTCTAACCACTCTCTGGGTAAAGAAGTTTCTCCTGAATTCCATATTGGATTTATTAGTAATTATCTTATATTTGTGTCCTCTAGTTTTGGATTGCCCCACAAGTGGAAACATCTTCTCTATGCCTACCCCATCAAACTCTTTCATAATTTTAAAGACCTGTATTAGGTCACCCCTCAGTCTTCTCTTTTATAAATAAAAGAGCCCCAGCCTGTTCCATCTTTCAGCCACTTGAGATATGCACAAATTAATGGGAACATGGATTCAAACTTTACAGGTGGCATCCAGAGACTCGATGAAACAGACTAATGTCGTGTAAGAGGACAAAAGGCTTATTTTGCCTGTAATTTTCAATTTTCTGTGTTATGTGCTAACTGCTATCTCTTTTTTGTGTTGATTGAACCGTTTAAGCAAACAGGAATAAAAAAAGATAAAAGCAGCACATTTTAGGAACATAGCAATACGAGTAGGCCATTCAGCCCCTCGAGCCTATTCCACCATTCAATTAGATCATGGCTGATCTGTATCTTAACTCTATTTACTCACCTTGGATCTGTAACCCTTAGTTCCCTTGCCTAACAAAAATCTATTAATCTCAGTTTTGTAATTTTCAATTGACCCCCCAGCCTCAACAGCTCTTTGGGGGAAGAGAGTTCCAGATTTCCACTCCCCTCTGTGTAAAGAAGTGCTCTCTGACATCACCACTGAATGGCCTAGCTCTAATTTTAAGGTTATGCCCCTTTGTTCTGGACTTCTCATCAGAGGACATTGTTTCTCTCTACCTACCCTATCAAATCCTTTAACCATCTTAAACACCTCAATTAGATCACCCCTCAATCTTCTATACTCGAGGGAATGCAAGCCTAGTCTGTGCGACCTGTCCTCATAATTTAACCATTTTAACCCTGGTATCATTCTGTTGACTCAGCACTGCACCCACTCAAAGGCCAATATATCCTTCCTGAGGCGCAGTGCTCCAGTGTTCCAGAATGTAGTGGTCCAGATGGGGTCTAACCAAACTAGTCCCTCACTGATGGGAATACTTTAAAATTGGATTTCGTAGGTTACTGACCGATTGTCAGTCGAATTTCGTCCTGTTGATTGGCCAGGCCGTCGTAGTAATACAGGTCAAATCTCCTCTCAAACTTCCAATCGCTCAGCAACTCCCTCTTTAAGCAGAACAAGACGCTGAAGTGGCTCTCGCTGCACACCACCCAGATAGGAAACTTGGGAGTTTTCAGGAAGGATCCCACCTGGGAGAGAGAGAGAGAGAGATCCACATTTTCAGAGGTAAACATAATTAAGGTAACGATAGTTAAATGTCCTGGCTCCCCAAAGCCTTTCCACCATCTACAAGGCACAAGTCAGGGGTGTGATGGAATGCTCTCCACTTGCCTGGATGAGTGCAGCTCCAACAACACTCAAGAAGCTCAACACCATCCAGAACAAAGCAGCCCATTTGATTGGCACCCCATCGACCACCCTAAACATTCACTCCCTTCACCACCGGCGCACTGCGGCTGCAGTGTGTACCATCCACAGGATGCACTGCAGCAACTCGCCAAGGCTTTTTCGACAGCACCTCCCAAACCCGCGACCTCCACTGCCTAGAAGGACAAGAGCAGCAGGCACGTGGGAACAATACCACCCGCACATTCCCCTCCAAGTCACACACCATCCCGACTTAGAAATATATCGCCGTTCCTTCATCGTCACTGGGTCAAAATCCTAGAACTCCCTACCTAACAGCACTGTGGGAGAACCTTCACCACATGGACTGCAGCTAACTAGTTTAAGGTAAGCAGGGTAACAACTACATTAAAAACAGCACAAAGGAATTCTGCACAAATGTGTTAAGCAGTGTGCCACCAGAGGAAATAACACCTCTAAAAATCCTTCAGGCACCTTCTTCTCCCCTCTGATTTTCCAATACGCCTGCAGTTTTTCTCTCCCCCACCCGCCATAGGCACTGCTCTGTCCCATAACATCGCAGCACTCAAGAATTACTGGAACTTAGACCAACAGTTTCATGCACCAACAACCGAAACACTAGTCTCATCACTCCATGAGCTTGCTGACCTACATTGGCTCCCGGTCCAGCAATGCCTCGATTTTAAAATTCTCATCCTTGCTTTCAAATCCCTCCATGGCTTTGCCGCGCCCTATCTCTGTAACCTCCTCCAGCCCTACAACCCTCCGAGATCTCTGCGCTCCTCCAATTCTGGCCTCTTGTGCATCCTCGATTTTCATCACTCCCCCATTGGCAGCAGTGCTTTCAGCTGCCTAGTCCCTAAGCTCTAGAATTCCCTCCTTAAATCTCTCCGCCTCTCTCTCCTCCTTTTTGACGCTCCTTAAAACCTACCTCTTTGACCAAGCTTTTGGTCACCTGTCCTAATATCTCCTTATGTGGCTCGGTGTCAAATTTTGTTTGATAATCGCTCCTGTGAAGGGCCTTGGGACATTTCACTACGTTAAAGGTGCTATATAAATGCAAGTTGTTGTTGTTGTCCAGCCTGTACCCTCCCCCCTCATAATAGCCAGTGTTGTGAGGGAAGATAGAGTGTTGTTTTATCAATTTATTTAAGGAAAGGTCTGTTGTCACATTTCTGTTGAATTATTTTTGATGTCGTTGGGTTTGGTCAGTTTGATTGTATTGGGACTGCTGGTTCTCTGTTCTCATCGCCATTTCCCTCATTAGTGGACAAATTCTAAATCCTTCAGTTTCTGGTTTTCCCGCAAGGAGGCTCTGCCTTTTCAGGGTTTTAATAAGCAACATTCTCCGAATGAATAAAACTTCTTTTATCCAAGAACAAGGGTATTGAGAAACTCCGCTGTAACCCTGCATACCAAATCATTTACCTGTTGACTGTAACTTGGATTATTCTAAAAAGGCCAAAAGCCTGAAGGATATTTGAGTTTAGAATGTCGAGGGGTAATCTGATCGAGGTGTTTAAAATATGAAAAGGGATTCGATAGGGTAGATGCAGAGAAACTATTTCCCCTGACGGGGGGAAATCAAGAACAAGGGGACATAATCTTAAAATTGGAGTCAGCGCATTTGGGAGCGAAATCAGGAAGGGTAGTAGAAATCTGGAATTCTCTGCCCCAAAAGGCTGATGGGGATAATTGGAGCTTTCAAGACTGAGATCGATAGATTTCTCTTAGGTAAGGGTATCAAGGGATTATGGAGCAAAGGCGGGTAAATGGAGTTGAGGTACAGATCAGCCATGATCTAACTGAATGGCGGAGCAGGCTCGAGGGGTGGATGGTCTACTGCTGTTCTTATTTGCATTCTACTGACTGCGCTCAAAGCATTTCAGCAACAATCTCTTCAAACTGGATCGACCATTGCGTTCCTTGCCTTCCTGTTCCAATTCTCTCCCCTCCTTCCTTGGAGGAGTTGACTCCTTGATGAGAGTACAGTGCAGCCCTCCTGCACCTCACCAAAGTGATGGATGAACCCAGAATATGAAAAAAAACTATTCTTTCATTAGAACATCACAACTGAGCCCAATTCTGCTCTTAACCAACACCAGCACAGGCAGGAAGGGCCGAATCCTTCAGCGCTGTATCATTCTCTGATTCTATACACCGGCTAACCCGAAGGAGATAATGGACAGTGGGGAAAGGGTGGGGGTGAAGGACAGAGAAGAAAGTGAGCTAAGCTCACAGAACGGCCAACGAGAGGGAGAAAGGTGAGAGTGGCGTTCGTAAAGCAGCCAATATTAAATCTCACTCCCATCCCTACCCCTCCCCTCCTCTGCTCATACACCTGACTGGTCAACTTGAAACTTACCGATAAATTGAACCTGTTTAAGACGTCCGTTAAGAGAGTAGTGGTGAACGGTTGTTTCTCAGACTGCAGGGAAGTATAGAGTGGTGTTCCCCAGGGGCCAATATTAAGGCCACTGCTCTTTTTGATTCATACTAATGACTTGGACTTGGGTATACAGGGTATAATTTCTAAGTTTGCAGATGACACGAAACTCGGAAATGTGGTAAACAATGTGGAGGATAGTAACAGACTTCAGGAGGATATAGACAGATTGGTGAAATGGGCAGGGACAGATGGCAGATGAAATTTAATGCAAAGAAATGTGAAGTGATGCATTTTGGTAGGAAGAATTAGGACAGGCAATATAAACTAAATGGTACGATTTTAAAGTGGGTGCAGGAACAGAGAGACCTGGGGGTGTACGTACACAAATCTTTGAAGGTGGCAGGACAAGTTGTGAAGGCTGTTAAAAAAGCATATGGGATCCTGGGCTTTATTAATAGAGGCATAGAGTACAAAAGCAAGGAAGTTATGCTAAACCTTTATAAAATACTGGTTAGGCTTCAGCTGGAGTATTGCATTCAATTCTGGGCACCACACTTTAGGAATGATGTCAAGGCCTTAGAGAGTGTGCAGAAGACATTTACCAGAATGGTACCAGGGATGAGGGACTTCAGTTATGTGGAGAGACTGGAGAAACTGGGGTTGTTCTCCTTAGAACAGAGAAGGTTAAGGGGAGATTTGATAGAGGTGTTCAAAATCATGAACTGTTTTGATAGAGTAAATAAGGAGAAACTGTTCCCAGTGGCAGAAGGATCAGTAACCAGAGGACACAGATTTAAGGCGATCAGGAAAAGAACCAGAGTCGACATGAGGAAACATTTTTTTATGCAGCGAATTGTTATGATCTGGAATGCACTGCCTGAAAGGGTGGTGGAAGCAGATTCAATAATAACTTTCAAAAGGGAATTGGATAAATACTTAAAAGGGAAAAAAATTGCAGGGCTATGGGGAAAGAGCAGGGGGGAGTGGGACTAATTAGATAGCTTTCGAAGAGCCGGCACAGGCACGATAGTTTGAATGGCTTCCTCCTGTGATGTACCAACTATGATACTATGAATTCTCGAAAGCATCATGGCCTCCCGCTGCAGTAAATGGGGGATTTGAAACAATGGCGTCGACAGAGAGAACACTGAAAGGTGATGGAACAACAGCAGGGTAGAGTGACGGCAACTGATCTGAAACAAGAAGCAGTCTGCTTTAAAAAGCTTCGCTTCAATGCTGAGAGGCGGTGCTTTGATACGATGCTGGCATTGTGAATCAGTCACTCATTGGGTAAGCTCACGCCACCCTCCGGGTGGAGGCCCCCTTAATGAGGTTATGATTTTTCTTCAGCTGGACTTTCCATGCTGTAGAATTTCAAAGAGCAGCAGACAGACTGGTAACGTGATGCTATCACGGCCCGTCGTCTACAGATGTAGAGAAGTGCCAAAACAGACACCAATCGCACTCTGTTAAGAATGGGTTTGCTCTCAGTGCCGCACTGAGAAGCTGCAGGATTCGCTCCGCAGCTGCTGACTGTGCCAAGCCCACTTCTCCCTTGACCAGTTGCACTGCACTTCCAGGTGGCGTCCTTCAATGCCTTCTTCTGCCCATGGTGGCTCTGACCCGCTTCGCAGTCCATGAGATTTGGCGGCTGCCCTCCTCTTGCCCCGCATCCAACTTACTGAGATCTCCCCGGGCTGGGCTGGTGCTGCCTGCTGCCCCACTCCGTCCACCTGCCCTCTCCACATTCCAGGTTCTGGGCTCTGTCCCTTGCTGTCTCTCCCACCAAGTCTGCACAAATAACTGCTCGCTGCCATGTACAAAATTATCCAAATAGCTATATCTATCTAAATATATGATATACATATGAATCTATATATAAATGATATATAGTTGAATATATAATATATGTATGATATGTGAATATGTATATATATGTGTGTATATGATATAATGTGTGGTATAGAATGTATACTATAATATAGAATATATGATATATACATATGGTGTATACATACATAAATGATAGATCAGTATATGATATTTGGTGATATGAATATGATATATATGATATATATCTGTGAAAAATGTTCTTATTACTTCTCCCTTCATTCTTCTAGTGATAATTCACAATCTATGCCTCCATGTTACTGTAAACTGTCCGTTGTTGCTGTGCGGACTTGTTGCCTTTAATTCAACAGTCCAAAATCTACGCTAACATTACTGAGGTGCCAACCAGTGTAAACAACCTTCTACTATTTGCCCTTTCAAAAATCCTGGGGGTGGGGTGAGGGGGGGGGGGGGAACGGGAAGGAGGGATGTTCCACATTCACCACTGCCACCCATGTCAAAATTAAAGGCTCTTTATC
Organism: Heptranchias perlo; assembly: GCF_035084215.1. Taxonomy (NCBI): domain Eukaryota; kingdom Metazoa; phylum Chordata; class Chondrichthyes; order Hexanchiformes; family Hexanchidae; genus Heptranchias; species Heptranchias perlo. Next base: position 161,496,495 of record NC_090326.1, read on the forward strand.
TGAATGCACGGAGCACTCATAACAAGACAGATAAATTAATTGCACAAATAGAAATACATGGGTTTAATCTAATAGCCATTACAGAGACATGGGGGTCAATTTTAGGATGGCCGAGCGGGTGCGTTCGTGGCCGGGGGAGTTCCTAAAATTGGGGAATCCCAGAGCGGGTCCAGAGCCCGGTTCCAACCCACCCACATCCGGGTTCCCCAATGACGCGAATCGGTGCGCTTGCAGCCCCTGCATGCGGGACTCCCACCGGCAATTAAAGCCAGCGGGATGACAGTTTAGATAGTTAGGGAGGTACTTGAGGTCGTTGACACACCTCATTGGGAAGAGATTTTAGCAGGGATGTGATTTTGGACTCTCCTCAGCGTGTTTCCCATGCTGTGGGAAACACTCCCTGTTGTTGCAGACTTGGTTCAGTCAGCAGCCATTGGGAGATGCAGAGGATTCCTTGACAGTTGGGGGGAATACCTCATTCATTGCAGCAGGGCACTCTGTCACCTCAGACAAAGTTTTGTCTGCAACACCGTTGTCTCCACATTCAAAATTATTACATCATACCCTAAACTCTGCTGTCCAAACACATTTACCTACTTTGCGGACCCCCTCACACTCACACGCTCAGGATGGGGGGCGGGGGGGTTCCATAGCTGCATTCATCACTCCATTGGAGAACGAGCAACATCACCAGCCTCGCCAGGCACGCCGTCCACCTCCACCACGTGGAGCTACACAACACAGTGCTGCACAACAGGCACCTGCACAAAGTAGTCATGCAACTACACATACACCCACTGTAGGGTGACCCAATGGGTGGCATCAAGGGTGTTCATAAAGAACATCATGAAAGGGCATTATTGCACAAGCCAGTCAAGAACGGCCAAGACGTGGCAGTAGTGGTGATAATATAAAATGTAATGTGAGTTGATCAGAAATCAAATATAAGTAAAAACCATGACAAATCCTCAAACACCCATGTGCATCCTCTTCATGCTCACAACACGTTTGCAATACGCTTCCTACTACACATACGTGATGCATGCCCTGTGGTTGCAGCACAGGTAGTGGCAGGTGGGGTGAGACTGACCGTGAAAGAGATGCATGAGAGGTTGAGTATGAGATCGAGCCATGAGGTTTTATGAGGATTGGGTTGAGTGGTAGTGGTGGGATGAGTACTGGGGAGGTGAGGAAGTGCAGGCAAGCTGAGGATGAGGCTTCAGTGGGTGTGAGGAGTGATGTGATAGAGTAGTGTTGGCAGTGCAGAAGGAGATGTGGGGTGGGGGCGGTGATGTGGCAGACGGAGTGTAGGGGAATGAGTAAGAGTACTCACTTCGGCTGACCTGGTTAGGTCATTGAAGCGCCTCCTGCACTGTATGCAGGTGCGTGATATGTTGGAGGTACCGGTGACCTCCTCTGCCCACCTTGAGCCAGGCCTTCGTGGTGGCAGAGGCAGGCCGCTTCCTCCCGTCCGCCAGGTGGAAGATCTCCCTCCTCCTCCTCCTGCTCCTCCTCCTCACCCCATCCAGTAAGACCTGGAGTGAGGCATCATTAAACCTGGGAGCAGCCTTCCCCCTGGGCTGCTCCATGCTGTAATTTTGCCTATTTTCTGCAGCATCAGTCAGTGGAGGACTGCCCCTTTAAATAGGTCTCCTCCAGCTGACAGCCTATGATGCGGGTGCGCAGTCCACCCGCTGCGCAGCTTTCCAGCACGAAACCCAGAAGCCAAGGTAAGTGGCTTCAATTTACTTACGATCGTGTGCCAAACCCACCGATTTGACTGGGTGGGTCAGTCGACCCCCCGCTGCCAACCCGCCTCCCTCCTAATATCGGGCCCATGACTGCGAAGTGTCCAAGGTTGGGAACTAAATATTTCAGGATACATGACATTTAGAAAAGACGGGCCGAATGGAAAGGGGAGGGGGGCGGGGAAGTAGCCCTAATAAAAAAGGATGACATAAGGACAGTGGTGAGAAAGGATCTTGGCTCGGAAGATCAGGGAGCAGAATTAGTACTGGTGGAAATAGAATTAACAAGGGGCAGAAAACACTGGTGGGAGTAGTTTATCGGCCCCTAATAGTAGCTATACCGTTGGACAGAGTATTAATCATGAAATAATAGGAGCTTGTAACAAAGCTAATGCAGTAATCGTGGGGGACTTTAATCTTCTTATAGACTGGGCAAATCAAATTGGTAAAGGTACTTTGGGGGACAAGTTCATGGAATGTATTTGAGACAGTTTCCTAGAGCAATACATCATGGAACCAACCAGGGAACAGGTTATTTTAGATTTTGTATTGTGTAATGAGATAGAGTTAATTAGTAATCTCACAGTAAATGAACCTCTGGGGAAGAGCAATTTAATATGATAGAATTTCACATTGAGTTTGAAAGTAACGTACTTAAGTCAGAAACTAGAGTCTTAAATTTAAATGAAGCCAATTACATAGGTATGAGGGGCAAGTTGTCAAAGGTAGATTGGGAAATTAAATTAAAGGGTTTGACAGTTCAAAAGCAATGGCAAACATTTAAAGAGATATTTCAATATTCTCAACAAATATACATTTCATTGGGAAATAAAAACTCCATGGAAAAAGTGATCCACCCTTGGCTAACTGAAGAAGTTAAGGATAGTATTAGATTGAAAGAAGAGGCCTATAATGTTGCCAAGAGTAATAAGCCTGGGGAGTGGGAGAGTTTTAGAAACCAACAAAGGACGACCAAAAAATTGATAAAAAGGAAAAAATAGAAAATGAAAGTAAACTAGCAAGAAATATAAAAAAGGATTGTAAGAGCTTCTACAAGTATGTAAAAAGGAAGAGAGTAGCAAAAGTAAATGTTGGTCCCTTAGAGGCTGAGGCAGAAGAAATTATAATGGGGAATCAGGAAATGGTAGATGCGTTAAACAAATATTTTGTATCTGTCTTCACAGTAGAAGACACAAAAAACATACCAAAAATAGTGGGGAACCAAGGGATAAATGAGAGTGAGGAATGTAAAACAATTAATATCACTAGAGAAAAAGTACTGGACAAACTAATGGGGCTAAAAGCCGACAAATCCCCTGGACCTGATGTCCTACATCCTACGGTTCTAAAAGAGGTGGCTGCACAGATAGTGGATGCATTGGTTATGATCTTCCAAAATTCTCTAGATTGAGAATGGTAGCAGTGGATCGGAAGGTAGCAAATGTTACCCCGCCATTCAAGAAGGGAGGGAGAGAGAAAACAGGGAACTACAGGCCAGTTAGCCTGACATCGGTCGTCGGGAAAATGCTGGAATCCATTATTAAGGAAGTGGTAACAGGGCACTTGGAAAATCATAATATGATTAGGCAGAGTCAACATGGTTTTATGAAAGGGAAATCGTGTTTGACAAATTTATTAGTTTTTTGAGGATGTGACTAGCAGGGTAGATAAAGGGGAACCAGTAGATGTGGTATACATGGGTTCATAGAATCATAGAATCATAGAAGTTACAACATGGAAACAGGCCCTTCGGCCCAACATGTCCATGTCGCCCAGTTTATACCACTAAGCTAGTCCCAATTGCCTGCACTTGGCCCATATCCCTCTATACCCATCTTACCCATGTAACTGTCCAAATGCTTTTTAAAAGACAAAATTGTACCCGCCTCGACTACTGCCTCTGGCAGCTCGTTCCAGACACTCACCACCCTTTGAGTGAAAAAATTGCCCCTCTGGATCCTTTTGTATCTCTCCCCTCTCACCTTAAATCTGTGCCCCCTCGTTATAGACTCCCCTACCTTTGGGAAAAGATTTTGACTATCGACCTTATCTATGCCCCTCATTATTTTATAGACTTCTATAAGATCACCCCTTAACCTCCTACTCTCCAGGGAAAAAAGTCCCAGTCTGTCTAACCTCTCCCTGTAAGTCAAACCATCAAGTCCCGGTAGCATCCTAGTAAATCTTTTCTGCACTCTTTCTAGTTTAATAATATCCTTTCTATAATAGGGTGACCAGAACTGTACACAGTACTCCAAGTGTGGCCTCACCAATGCCCTGTACAACTTCAACAAGACATCCCAACTCCTGCATTCAATGTTCTGACCAATGAAACCAAGCATGCTGAATGCCTTCTTCACCACCCTATCCACCTGTGACTCCACTTTCAAGGAGCTATGAATCTGTACTCCTAGATCTCTTTGTTCTATAACTCTCCCCAACGCCCTACCATTAACGGAGTAGGTCCTGGCCCGATTCGATCTACCAAAATGCATCACCTCACATTTATCTAAATTAAACTCCATCTGCCATTCATCGGCCCACTGGCCCAATTTATCAAGATCCCGTTGCAATCCTAGATAACCTTCTTCACTGTCCACAATGCCACCAATCTTGGTGTCATCTGCAAACTTACTAACCATGCCTCCTAAATTCTCATCCAAATCATTAATATAAATAACAAATAACAGCGGACCCAGCACCGATCCCTGAGGCACACCGCTGGACACAGGCATCCAGTTTGAAAAACAACCCTCGACAACCACCCTCTGTCTTCTGTCGTCAAGCCAATTTTGTATCCAATTGGCTACCTCACCTTGGATCCCATGAGATTTAACCTTATGTAACAACCTACCATGCGGTACCTTGTCAAATGCTTTGCTGAAGTCCATGTAGACCACGTCTACTGCACAGCCCTCATCTATCTTCTTGGTTACCCCATCAAAAAACTCAATCAAATTCGTGAGACATGATTTTCCTCTCACAAAACCATGCTGACTGTTCCGAATCAGTCCCTGCCTCTCCAAATGCCTGTAGATCCTGTCCCTCAGAATACCCTCTAACAACTTACCCACTACAGATGTCAGGCTCACCGGTCTGTAGTTCCCAGGCTTTTCCCTGCCGCCCTTCTTAAACAAAGGCACAACATTTGCTACCCTCCAATCTTCAGGCACCTCACCTGTAGCGGTGGATGATTCAAATATCTCTGCTAGGGGACCCGCAATTTCCTCCCTAACCTCCCTTAACGTCCTGGGATACATTTCATCAGGTCCCGGAGATTTATCTACCTTGATGCGCGTTAAGACTTCCAGCACCTCCCTCTCTGTAATATGTACACTCCTCAAGACATCACTATTTATTTCCCCAAGTTCCCTAACATCCATGCCTTTCTCAACCGTAAATACCGATGTGAAATATTCATTCAGGATCTCACCCATCTCTTGTGGTTCCGCACATAGATGACCTTGTTGATCCTTAAGAGGCCCTACTCTCTCCCTAGTTACCCTTTTGCCCTTTATGTATTTGTAGAAGCTCTTTGGATTCACCTTTGCCTGATCTGCCAAAGCAATCTCATATCCCCTTTTTGCCCTCCTGATTTCTCTCTTAACTCTACTCCGGCAATCTCTATACTCTTCAAGGGATCCACTTGATCCCAGCTGCCTATGCATGTCATATGCCTCCTTCTTCTTTTTGACGAGTGCCTCAATCTCCCGAGTCATCCAAGGTTCCCTACTTCTACCAGCCTTGCCCTTCACTTTATAAGGAATGTGCTTACCCTGAACCCTGGTTTTCAAAAGGTATTCGATATGGTGCCACATAAAAAGTTGTTACACAAGGTAAGGGCTCATGGGGTTGGGGGTAATATATTAGCAATGGATAGAGGATTGGTTAAAGGACAGAAAACAGAGAGTAGGGATAAACGGATCAATCTCAGGTTGGCAGGTTGTGACTAGTGGGGTGCCACAAGGATCAGTGCTTGGGCCTCAGCTATTTACAATCTATATTAATGACCTAGGATAAACTGTCACTTAGAAAGGCACGGACTAATCAAGGACAGTCAGCACGGATTTGTTAAGGGGAGGTAGTGTCTGACTAACTTGACTGAATTTTTCGAGGAGGTGACAAGGAGGATCAATGAGGGTAGCGTAATTGATGTAGTCTACATGGATTTTAGCAAGGCTTTTGACAAGGTCCCACACGGCAGATTGGTCAAAAAAATAAAGGCCCATGGGATCCAAGGGACTGTGGCAAATTGGATCCAAAATTGGCTCAGTGGCAGGAAGCAAAGGGTAATGGCCGACGGGTGTTTTTGCGACTGGAAGGCTGTTTCCAGTGGGGTGCCGCAGGGCTCGGTACTAGGTCCTTTGTTTTTTGTGGTATACATTAACAATTTGAACTTAAATGTAGGGGGCATGATTAAGAAATTTGCGGATGACACAAAGATAGGCCGTGTGATTGATAGTGAGGAGGAAAGCTGTAGACTGCAGGAAGATAGCAATGGACTAGTCAGGTTGGCAGAAAAGTGGCAAATGGAGTTCAATCCGGAGAAGTGTGAGGTAATGCATTTGGGGAGAGCAAACAAGGCAAGGGAATACACAATAAATGGGAGGATACTGAGAGGTGTAGAGGAAGTGAGGGACCTTGGAGTGCATGTCCACAGATCCCTGAAAGGTAGCAAGACAGGTAGATAAGATGGTTAAAAAGGCATATGGAATGCTTTCCTTCATTAGCCGAGGCATAGAATATAAAAGCAGGGATGTTATGCTGGAATTGTATAAAACACTGGTTCGGCCACAGCTTGAGTTCTGCGCACAGTTCTGGTCACCACATTACAGGAAGGATGTAATTGCGCTAGAGAGGGTGCAGAGGAGATTTACGAGGATGTTGCCAGGACTGGAGAATTTTAGCTATGATGACAGGTTGGATAGGCTGCGGTTGTTTTCCTTGGAACAGAGGAGACTGAGGGGTGATTTGATTGAGGTGTACAAAGTTATGAGGGGCCTGGATAGAGTGGATAGGAAGGACCTATTTCCCTTAGCAGAGGGGTCAATAACCAGGGGGCATAGATTTAAAGTGATTGGTAGAAGGATTAGAGCGGAAATGAGGAAAAAATTTTTCACCCAGAGGGTGGTGGGGGTCTGGAACTCACTGCCTGAGAGGGTGGTAGAGGCAGAAACACTCAACTCATTTAAAAAATACCTGGATGTGGACCTGAAGAGCCGTGACCTGCAGGGCTACGGACCAAATGTGGGAAAGTGGGATTAGGCTGGGTGGCTCGTTTAGCAGCCGGTGTGGACATGATGGGCCGAATGGCCTCCTTCTGTGCCATAAATTACTCTATGATTCTATAACTTAGATGAAGGGACCGAGTGTAATGTATCCAAGTTTGCTGACGATACAAAGCTAAGTGGGAAAGTAAGCTGTGAGGAGGACTCAAAGAATCTGCAAAGGGATATAGACAGGTTAAATGAGTGGGCAAGAAGATGGGAGATGGAGTATAATATGGGGAAATATGAGGTTATTCACTTTGGTCGTAAGAATAGAAAAACAGAATATTTTTTAAATGGTGAGAAACTACTAAATGTTGGTTTCAGAGAGACTTGAGTGTCCTGGTACAAGAAACACAAAAAGTTAGAATGCAGATACAGCAAGCAACTAGGAAGGCAAATGGCATGTTAGCCTTTATTGCAAGGGGGTTAGAGTACAAGAGTAATGAAGTCTTACTACAATTGTACAGGGTTTTGGTGAGACCTCACCTGGAGTACTGCGTACAGTTTTGGTCTCCTTATCTAAGGAAAGATATACTTGCCTTAGAGGCAGTGCCACGAAGGTTCACTAGATTAATTCCTGGGATGAGAGGGATTCCTATTAAGGGAGGTTGAGTAGAATGGGCCTATACTCTCTGGAGTTTAGAAGAATGAGAGGTGATCTCATTGAAACATATAAGATTATGAGGGGGCTTGACAAGGTAGATGCTGAGAGATTGTTTCCCCTGGCTAGAGTGTCCACAACTAGGGGGCATAATCGCAGGATATGGGGTCCGTCATTCAAGACTGAGATGAGGAGGAATTTTTTCACACAGAGGGTTGTGAATCTTTGGAATTTTCTACCCCAGAGGGCTGTGGATGCTGAGTCATTGAATATATTCAAGGCTGAGATGGGTAGATTTTTGGACTCTAGGGGAATCAAGGGATATGGGGATCCGGCAGGAAAGTGGAGTTGAGGTCCAAAATCAGCCATGATCTGATTGAATGGTGGAGTGGGTTCGAGGGGCCGTATGGCCTACACGTGTTCCTATTTCTTACGTTCTTATCACTACTCTTCTGCCTTCCTACTCTCCTGCCATCATCCCCTTGAATAAGAACGTAGCTACCCACTGCTCCAAAGGGCATGTTGAGGCACCCATTACTGCCTCCTTACAAATAGCAACCCCAACCCTACCTTCCTCTCTCGACGATGTTCCCACCCACTGAGAGCTAACCTTGTCAACCTCCCTCCCTTCTGCTCACCCCACCCACCAATGCCCCCTTGAACTCTACCAACAGACCAGCACTGCCCTCTCCGCATTTCCCTCCGGGATGTTTGTTCAATCAAGGCCATACATGCCCTTTTTGTGCATTAATTGCATTAACATCCTGGCTTTGACCAAAACTTTTCTCCTGGGTGGCGACTCCTTGACCCTTACTAAAGCCTCTCTACCTGGCTATACTATCCACCATCTGCTGCACCCAAAGCAGTTGGCTCTGAGGGCACATACCTTGCAAATACTATAGTGCTATTACAATTAGAACAATCCAATGACATGTAATGGGAAGTTCCGAGCGGTTGGTTCTGAGGGCACATACCTTGCAGATACTATAATGCTCAAACAGGGACAGCAGTCCGATGTCACTGCGCCCTGAAATTCCTTTCAGGATTGTGATGTTGCCATTGCCAGAATCCAGCTCTACGACATCGTTGAAAACATTGGAGACAGCTTTGCCAGTCAACAACAGGTTCACAAGTTCCTGTGAGAGGAAGAAGACAAATTTCTTAGAGAGTACTGCACTGTTGGTGGTGCCATTTTTTGAATGAGACATTAAACCGAGGCCCCGTCTGCCCTCTCAGGTGGACGTAAAAGATCCCATGGCACTACTCAAAGAACAGCAGGGGTGTCCTAGCCAACATTTATCTCTCAACCAACACCACTAAAAAACAGATTATCTGTTTATTCATCTCAGTGCTGTTTGCAAATTGGCAGCTGCATTTGCCAACATTACAACAGAGACTATGCTCAAAAGGTTCTCAATTGACTGTAAAGTGCTTTGGGACGTCCTGAAGACATGAAATTCATTGTATAAGTACAAGTTTTTTCTTTCTTTCTATTAAAAATTTAAATATCTGTCACATCACTGAAACATCTGAACGCACTTAACATAGATCATTACTTTTGGAGTGCAACAACTTTTGTTATGTAAAAAGAAAGAACTTGCATTTATATAGCGCCTTTAATAACCTCAGGACGTCCTAAAGCGGTTTACAGCCAATGAAGTACTTTTGAAGTGTAGTCACTGTTCTAATGTAGGAAATGCAGCAGCCAATAGGTCCCACACAGAGCAACAATGTGACAAATGACCAGGTAATCTGTTTTTGATTTTTAGTGATGTTGGTTGCGAGATAAATATTGGCCACGACACTGGGGAGAACTCCCCTGCGACAGCGATTGTGGATCAACAATTCCTGCAAACAGCTGTGCAGTGAATGTTTTTTTTTTGGTGGTATTTGTCGAGGGAGAGACACTGACCAGGACATCGGGAGACCTTCCTACTCTTCTTCAAATAGTGCAATAGGGTATTTGACCTGAATAAACAGACACAAACTTAGTTTAACATCTGAAACTAGGGACAGCACCACCAGCAATGATGTGTAGCGCTGGAGTGTCAGCATGGATTATGTGCTCAAGTCCCGGAGTGGGGCTTGAACCCACAACCTTCTGACTCAGATGCAAGAGTGCTACCAACTAAGCCAGTTAATGTTTATTGTTACAAGAACATCAAGCAAAACTAGGGAAGCAGAATCAATGTTGCATTTAGAGCTGAATCACATTGACTAAATCACAGTCTGATAAAGTCACTCAAGGGACTGCAGTACCTTACTTAAAGCTATGTTCCCTTAGAATATAAATAATAAATATCCATCTCATAAAGAGTACACTGGAGAAAGTAGTGGAATGGGAACATTGGAACAGGAGGAGGTCATTCAGCTCCTCAAGCCATTCAATTAGTTCATGGCTGATCTGCATCTTAACTCCATTCACCCACCTTGGTTCCGTAACCCTTAATACCCTTGCCTAACAAAAATCTAGCAATCTCAGTTTTGACATTTTCAATTGACCCCCAGCCTCAACAGCTTTTTTTTTGGGGTGCGGGGGCTGGGGGGTGTTCCAGATTTCCACTCCCCTTTGTGTGAAGAAGTGCTTCCTGACATCACCCCCTGAACGGCCTAGCTCTAATTTTAAGGTTATGCCCCCTTGTTCTGGACTCCCCCGCCAGAGGAAATCGTTTCTTTCTATCTACCCTATCCAATCCTTTAATCATCTTAAACACCTCAATTAGGTCACCCCTTAATCTTCTATACTCGAGGGGATATGCAATGAAAATGACCTCATACCCCAAAGAAGCAAAAATGAGAATTGAATTACGAAGTTCTTAATCATGTGTGACAAACCAAGAATTCCACTATTCACCACCACGTACATTTAATTTATTGTGCCTACATCAGAGCGTGGGTGTGAGATAGAGAGAGCAAGAGAAAGACACACACACACACACACACACACACTGTGCTTGCATGTGGGAAGGAGGAATGTACATTTTATTCATAAATTACCCCCAAGAGCGGTGAAAAATCCAACCCAAAGGCAGTTTTCACAACTCTCGGCAAGCCACTTTTGTGAACAGGCGCTTAATTGGATTTTAGAAGCTATTTCCAAACAATCAGGAGCTATAATCACATGGAGCAAGAACATAAGATAACAAAAGCTGTATGGTGCACAGAACTTCCATCAACACACTGGAACAGCCTCTTCACGAGTCCAGTAAGCTTGGCAGCCATTCAGGGTAGAAGGAACTTTGAGAACTGACAGCTCAAAACCATTTAGTAACTAATATATCTGGCCCACTGGTTCCTGAAAGTTTAATTAAGTGGACTAATTAATTCTAATAGCATCGTAAGATTAGTCGCGGTTACTTCACTTTCAGAATTTGGACTGACAAGGGCATGTCAGGACATGCCCAAGAGAAAATAAACTATTTCAAAATCAGACCACTGAAAATAATTGGTGTTTAATTTTTAGCATCCTTTTTCGGTGTCAGGATGGCTAATCTCAGCTGGAGCAGCATTTGGACACTACAATTTACCTTCGTGCCCTGCGTGAGGGAGAGGAATATTGGCCGTGGTTCAAACTTCTTATCCCCATCAAGCAACACCTTATAAAGTGAAGGGCAAGGCTGGTAGAAGTAGGGAACCTTGGATGACTCGGGAGATTGAGGCCCTAGTCAAAAAGGAGGCATATGACATGCATAGACAGCTGGGATCAAGTGGATCCCTTGAAGAGTATAGAGATTGCCGGAGTAGAGTTAAGAGAGAAATCAGGAGGGCAAAAAGGGGACATGAGATTGCTTTGGCAGATAAGGTAAAGGAGAATCCAAAGAGCTTCTACAAATACATAAAGGGCAAAAGAGTAACTAGGGAGAGAGTAGGGCCTCTGAAGGATCAACAAGGTCATCTATGTGCGGAACCACAAGAGATGGGTGAGATCCTGAATGAATATTTCACATCGGTATTTACGGTTGAGAAAGGCATGGATGTTAGGGAACTTGGGGAAAAAAATAGTGATGTCTTAAGGAGTGTACATATTACAGAGAGGGAGGTGCTGGACGTCTTAACGCGCATCAAGGTAGATAAATCTCCGGGACCTGATGAAATGTATCCCAGGACGTTATGGGAGGTTAGGGAGGAAATTGCGGGTCCCCTAGCAGAGATTTTTGAATCATCGACAGCTACAGGTGAGGTGCCTGAAGATTGGAGGGTAGCAAATGTTGTGCCTTTGTTTAAGAAGGGCGGCAGGGAAAAGCCTGGGAACTACAGACCGGTGAGCCTGACATCTGTAGTGGGTAAGTTGTTAGAGGGTATTCTGAGAGACAGGATCTACAGGCATTTGGAGAGGCAGGGACTGATTAGGAACAGTCAGCATGGTTTTGTGAGAGGAAAATCATGTCTCACGAATTTGATTGAGTTTTTTGAAGGGGTAACCAAGAAGATAGATGAGGGCTGTGCAGTAGACGTGGTCTACATGGACTTTAGCAAAGCCTTTGACAAGGTACCGCATGGTAGGTTGTTACATAAGGTTAAATCTCACGGGATCCAAGGTGAGGTAGCCAATTGGATACAAAATTGGCTTGACGACAGAAGACAGAGGGTGGGTGTAGAGGGTTGTTTTTCAAACTGGAGGCCTGTGACCAGCGGTGTGCCTCAGGGATCGGTGCTGGGTCCGCTGTTATTTGTTATTTATATTAATGATTTGGATGAGAATTTAGGAGGCATGGTTAGTAAGTTTGCAGATGACACCAAGATTGGTGGCATTGTGGACAGTGAAGAAGGTTATCTAGGATTGCAACGGGATCTTGATAAATTGGGCCAGTGGGCCGATGAATGGCAGATGGAGTTTAATGTAGATAAATGTGAGGTGATGCATTTTGGTAGATCGAATCGGGCCAGGACCTACTCCGTTAATGGTAGGGCGTTGGGGAGAGTTATAGAACAAAGAGATCTGGGAGTACAGGTTCATTGCTCCTTGAAAGTGGAGTCACAGGTGGATAGGGTGGTGAAGAAGGCATTCGGCATGCTTGGTTTCATTGGTCAGAACATTGAATACAGGAGTTGGGATGTCTTGTTGAAGTTGTACAAGACATTAGTAAGGCCACACTTGGAATACCGTGTACAGTTCTGGTCACCCTATTATAGAAAGGATATTATTAAACTAGAAAGAGTGCAGAAAAGATTTACTAGGATGCTACCGGGACTTGATGGTTTGACTTATAGGGAGAGGTTAGATAGACTGGGACTTTTTTCCCTGGAGAGTAGGAGGTTAAGGGGTGATCATATAGAAGTCTATAAAATAATGAGGGGCATAGATAAGGTAGATAGTCAAAATCTTTTCCCAAAGGTAGGGGAGTCTATAACGAGGGGACATAGATTTAAGGTGAGAGGGAGAGATACAAAAGGGTCCAGAGGGGCAATTTTTTCACTCAAAGGTTGGTGAGTGTCTGGAACGCGCTGCCAGAGGCAGTAGTAGAGGCGGGTACAATTTTGTCTTTTAAAAAGCATTTGGACAGTTACATGGGTAAGATGGGTATAGAGGGATATGGGCCAAGTGCAGGCAATTGGGACTAGCTTAGTGGTATAAACTGGGCGACATGGACATGTTGGGCCGAAGGGCCTGTTTCCATGTTGTAAACTTCTATGACTCTATGACCTGCTTTACTTTATATGTACACAAAAATCTCTACACACCTTTCAGCTCCTTTCCATAGTCAATTAACATAGACGGTTGTGGGGTCAAGCCCCACTCCAGAGACTTGAGCACATAATCCAGTCTGACACTTCAGTGCTGTACTGTCGGAAGTGCCGTCATTCGGATGGGACGTTAAACCGAGGCCCCGTCTGCCCTCTCAGGTGGACGTAAAAGATCCCAATGCACTATTTGGAAGAAGAACAGGGGAGTTCTCCCCCAGTGACCTGACCAATATTTATCCCTCAACCAACATCATTAAAAACAGATGATCTGGTCATTATCCCCATTGCTATACATGGGACATTGCTGTGTGCGAATTGGCTGCCATGTTTCCTACATTACAACAGTGACTACACTTCAAAAAGCACTTCATTGGTTGTAAAGCGCTTTGGGATGTCCTGAGGTCATGAAAGGCACTATATAAATGCAAATCTCTCTTTCTTTCTTTAACTGTTCTGTAGGGAAGGAGAGAAATGTAATAAATTATACTACAGGCACAGATGTGTGTATCTTCAACCACCGTTATTACAGGATAATAAAGCTTCCTTTGCCATGATTCATTGTGGCAAGTGCTATTTACTACTTAAATTTATGACTATCTTAACCAAGATCATTACAGATCAGGGAACGAACCTGCGAATTTCCTTGTGTTGTAACTGAGTGCCTTTACACACCGTGCCTTCAGGGGAAGAGCTGAATTAGATGTTTTATAAGCACGCACATAATTCATAACTCCAGTGTGACACTGAGTACAAGGAAGGACTAAGAATGCTATGTTAGCACTGAACTTTTCCTCTCATTGAAGGTATACATACATATATAATGGTACAGTTTTAAAGGGAGTGCAGGAACAGAGAGACCTGGGGCTGTATGTACGCAAATCTTTGAAGGTGGCAGGACCAGTTGAGAAGGCTGTAGACAAAGCATATGGGATCCTTGGGTTTATCAATGGAGACACAGAGGACAAAAGCATGGAAGTTATGCTAAATCTTTATAAAACGCTGGTTAGGCCTCAGGTGGAGTATTGTCTTTAACTTTGGGAAGGATGTCAAGGTGCAGAAGAGATTTACTAGAATGTACCAGGGATGAGGGACTTCAGTTGCATGGAGAGACTGGAGAAGCTGGGATTGTTCTCCTTATAACAATGAAGTTTAAGGGGAGATTTGATAGAGGTGTTCAAAATCATGATTGGTTTTGATAGAGTAAATAAGGAGAAACTGTTTCCAGTGGTAGAAGGGTTGGTAACCAGAGGACACAGATTTAAGGTGATCGGCAAAAGAACGAGCGGCGACATGAGGAAACATTCTTTTATGCAGCGAGTTTTAATGATCTGGAATGCACTGCCTGAAAGGGTGGTGGAAGTAGGTTCAATAGAACATAAGAACATAAGAAATAGGAGTAGGAGTCGGCCAATCGGCCCCTCGATTTCAAAAAGTAACTTTCAAAAGGGAATTGGATAAATACATGAAGGGGAAAAATTTACAGGACTATTGGAAAAGAGCAGGGAGTGGGACTAATTGGAAAGCTCTTTCAAAGAGCTGGCACAGACATGATGGGCCGAATGGCCTCCTTCTGTGCTGTACCATACAATGAAACTATCCATGCATGTAGCAAGATTTTTCTCCTTTCCTACAGAATAGAGACACATTAGCTGACAATGGAAGGAAATTCAAAGATGTATAAAGAAATTTTTTTTCCATAAATATATTAAAATATGAGTCTCAGGCTGTGTACTCTGCGAACTCACATGATATAAACTCCTGTCTGCTACTAAATATTGCTACACTGTTGGATTTTTGACATACGTTATCTAACTAAACAGATTATTTAATTTTTATTCCACTATTCAACAATCTGGTTTACTCAATCTATTGTGTACGATTAAAGCATTGATGCATTTAAGGGGAAGCTAGATAAGCATGTGAGGGAGAAAGGAATAGAAGGATATGCTGAGAAGTAAGGTAGGAGGAGGCTCATGTGCAGCATATAAACACTGGCACAGGCCTGTTGGGCCGAATGGCCTGTTTCTGTGCTGTAATTACTATGTAATTCTATTTAATACATGCCCACCATCAGCATTTTAAGCTGACATCAGCTTTCAACTCAAGTGTCAGCTTTACAGCATTTCACAGGATAAACCAACTTACTTCACTGGCATTGAATCTCGTCAGTATGAGCCAATCAGGTCATTTGGAAAGAGGGCTAAGGGCCTGAGAACCCGATTGGTTGGAGGATGGGACTGCAATCAATCAGATGGTACTTTCTCCCATTGCTTATTTTCACACGTTTGAGGCAGAAAAATTCAGAGTGTGATGATTATTTTCTGAAAGTCACAGTTACAGGGGATGTTTGCTTCGAGTTTCTCTCCATATAAGTCATATACAGTCTATTCCTTTTCACTTAAAGTTGCTTAATTTGAATTACCTGTTCATTCATAGAATCGTAGAATGAGACCATTTGGCCCGTCGTGCCTGTGCCGGCTCTTTGAAAGAGCTATCCAATTAGTCTCACTCCGCTGCTCTCCCCCCATAGCCCTGCAATTTCCTCCTTTTCAAAATATATCCAATTCTCTTTTCAAAGTTACTTTTGAATCTGCTTCCACCACCCCTTCAGGCTGTGCATTCCAGATCAAAATAACTAATTAAAATCATGCAAGAAAACTAATTGTAATTGAAATCATGCAACAAAAAAATACCTCCTTTGCTTTTTATTAATTAAGATTGCTTAATTCCAATTTTTTTTCAAGCAAAAAAAGCAACTTTGAATTATCAGTAGACTTTATATCAAATGAGCTGCTAAAATGCAGCTTCCAAACTTTCTCATTTTCCTCAAAGGAATTGTCTGGGGCATGCTCAGCTGTTGTCTTATGTGTAAGTTTATTTTCTGTGTTGCAGATGTTTTTTGAAATAAGGTGGGTGTTCCCTGGCTTGAGTGCTTTAACTGGCTTCATTTGACAATTCCTTTGACTGTACTAATGGACTTGACAGGGCTTGGAACTAAAATAGTGAGTGGGTTTGAAGCAACGATGCTTTTAATTTAATTGAAAAAAAAAATTGACATTCACATTGAGAATTGCAGTGGGCTCCAAAATGCCAATAAATGCACCTTATCAGGTGTCAAAAATCAAAATATTTGTGTGAGGGAGGGGCATGGCCCCATAGAAAATAAATCTTATGCCTTCAGGACTCCAACCCCCATTATTAGTTTCTAAATCACCAGTCATGTCATCTAACCTTATCAGCATATCCTTCTATTCCTTTCTCCCTCATGTGTTTATCTAGCTCCCCTTAAATGCATCTATGCTATTCGCCTCAACTACTCCATATGGTAGCGAGTTCCAATTCTAACCATTCCCTAGGTAAAGAAATTTCTACTGAATTGCTTATTGAATTTATTGGTGACTATCTTATATTTATGGCCCCTAGCTTTGGATTGCCCCACAAGTGGAAACATCTTCGCTATGTCTACCCTATCTAATCCTTCATAATTTTAAAGACCTCTATTAGGTTATGAGGAGAATTTGAAAAGGTAGTGGGGCTGGAAAAAGACACAGTAATCCAGACTTAAAAAAGTGGAGGATGCAGAGGTGCATCATCCAAAATCACAAGAGCTTCGGGCAATTACAGGAAATAAATGTGACGATGATGTCAGTGTATAAAGCAACGAGTGGTATAAATTCCCATGTCCACACCCACAATGGGAATTACTGATGTAAACTTGGCACACTGTAATTACACCTCCCTCACTGCTGCAATGACGCTAGTGCCAAAAGAGTGTAATTACAGCATGGCAAGTTTACATAGGCAGTTCCCATTATAAATATGGACACAGGAATTTATATGGAAATGAGGCCAGAACGTATCAGCCGTGGTTCAGTTGGTAGCACTCTCATCTCTGAGTCAGAAGGTCAAAAGGTTGTGGGTTCAAGTCCCACTCCAGCGACTTGAGCACAAAAAATCTAAGCTGACACTCCAGTACTATACCGAGGGAGTGCTGCACTGTCAGAAGTGCTGTCTTTCAGATGAGACATTGAGGTGTGGCCCCATCTGCCCTCTCAGGTGGACGTAAAAGATCCCACGGCACTATTTCGAAGAAGAGTAGGGACGTTCTCCCTGGTGTCCTGGCCAATAGTTATTCCTCAACCAACATCACTAAAAAAAAAGATTATCTGGTCATTGTTGCATTGCTGTTTGTGGGACCTCGCTGTGTACAAATTAGCTGCTGCGTTTCCTACATTACAACAGTGACTACACTTCAAAAGTAATTCATTGGCTGTAAAGCGCTTTGGGAGGTCCTGAGGTCGTGAAAGGCGCTATATGAAAGCAAGTCTTTCTTTTTTCTTTTAATTCTGTAACTCTGGTCCAATTATTCCCCGGCCTCTTGACTCCCTGTGTGTAATCCCACACAAGAGATCAACTGGTTTCTGGAAAAATTTGATTAAAATTTACGAGTCTTCCACCATCAAGTCCATCATTTTGGGGAGGAAAGGAAGGAGGCACAATATCCTTTTGGCACTGAGAATTATATTTTGTTAACCTTTCTTGTGAAGATGTGAAAAATGCAGTGTTTCATTTTATAAGAGTATTGAAAAATGCCACTTTTTTTTTTAAGACTCCCTGGTCTCTGCATCTCATGTGCTGCCTGATGCTGTAGACAGGCTCCTGCTCCCACACCCCTCCAAGTCCGCTCCATGCTGGCCAAATGGTGATGTGCAAGTACTGCTTGGAGTGGGTCTTCCTCAGATTCTACCTAAACCCCAGAGCAGTACAACTGAGATTAGAAGTTCAGCGCCATCTAGGGAGTTGACTCTAGGCTCCTCCATTCCCCTAGTACAACATACTAGAATCAAAATACATTTTGCAAAAAAATATATATATCTCCACCTAAAGCACACAACATGACCATTTTTATTTCCTCAGTAGTCCCAGAAAGAAGTTGTACCGACCTGTGTACAGTATCCATGGGCTCCAATCAACGTACTGGTGGGGACATCAAAGTCAGATTTTACTCTGGAAAAATCCAAAATGTTAGCAGTTTATAAAAGTGCTTTAAATTTCCACACTACTGTTGTTTGTGAGCAATCAGCTGTGAATGCAATGAAGCCAGCCATTAAGACACCTTTCCTATATTGTCTCCTTATTCAATGACTGTGACTGCTGGGTAACACGATATTCAATAATTGTAAAATTGTCAACTTATCCAGGAAACCCTATCCGAATAAAAATAATTTATCAAAAGCTTCTAAGTTACTGTGGTTTACAAAGCCAAATCCATTTTAAGGAAAATAGCACGCAAGAGCATAAGGGAAGTCAATGATGAGAAACGGTCATTCGGCCCATCTACTTTTGGCCCATCGAAGTACATCTTATTAGCATTCTTGCTCTCCAACATAGCAACCTGGCACATTTTGAATGACTCTAATGTTTTTGCCTCTACTATCCTGCTTGTCAGATTATTCTAAACCTTTAACACTCTTCGAGTAAAGACATCCTTTAATATTTGTTTTAAACCCAGGTTTGACTGTGAGAGATCGATACAGATGTGCCAGTTAACAATTATCACTCAATACTTTGCTACTGATATGCACTGAAAATCATTTCAGTAACACTGTTATTGCACATTAGGTGGCATAACAACAGGAGGCAAATGTACTGAAGATACATATCTCATTAAAAAAAAGTCAAGCTTAGAGGCAGATGAGAAGACAGGAAGACCTATAACTTTGCCAATAGGCAAGCCAGAGCCTGCCCGTGGCCTGGCGCACGCTCCAACAACACTGATGCAGCAGCAATTACAAGATCAAAAGACTGGTTTGGCTGAAGACAACCCTTTGGTGCCTTTGGCCTCCTGCTTCTCGAATACCAACCCTATGGTCTTCTCATTACAGTATTTAGCTTTTTGCTTTATGTTTACTTTCTTGCTTCCGTCACACACTTTATAAGTTGTGGTTTATGAGGCTGAAGCGGCCTAGTTTACCAAGTCATTCCTCATAACTCTTCCCTTTGACACAAGGGTTTGAAGTCAACTGGTTTGGTGATATGACCCAGCACCCTATTCGCTTTTTTTTAATTGCCATCTCAAAATGTTTGAACGTGGGGAGTAACGAGTTAACTGACATCTGTAGGTGTTCAACTTCCATGAAGTACGCACAGCACCTATTTTTACTTCCATTATGCAGTAACGTGAATTTTTCAATATTGAAATTTATTTACTACTGCTCAGACTAAATGCAAACTCTATTGAGATTTTTTTTAAGACTTTGGCTGCCTTCTTGGAGCCCAAAGTCCCCTTTTAGTTTGACGTCTGAAAATTTAGGAACCTCAGAAAGAAAAGAGGTTCTAGCACGGACCCCAAGCACACTCCACTCAATAACTTCACTAGACACAACCCACTTGCCCTCTACTTCCTTCCCTTTAGCCAGTCACTAACCAAGTCCTTGTCTTATCCTTAATAACCACTGATTTTTGTTGGTGAAGGAGTCTCACAAGCATTATTTCATCAAAGGCCTTCCAGAAGCCAAACCACAATATGTCATAAGGATTCCTCCCGTGAATGTGGCTCGTTACTGCCTCAAAAAAGTCAATGAGGTGAGCTCTACCCTTTTTAAAGCTGTGCTGGCGGTCGTTCGTTATTTTGTTTTCATATAGTTATTTGTGACAAAAATGAAACATTTTTGACAATGGTGGATTACTTATTGAAGTCTACTTTTCTGGTAACAGCACACCCAGAGCTAAGACTGGTTACTGCTATTTCTTTTCAAGCTACAGAGAATATACATATGAGGGGGGGGGGGGGGGGGTTTAATACCTTCCACCCGGAGGAAGCTTGGTAGTACAGGAGTTAAAATCCAAGTGGTCCACTCACTGCTCTTTTCCCGCCCTGTGGCCATCTTAAAGCCGAGTGGCGGAGGAGCCCCATGAAGTTAATATAGTTCCTAATCTCCTTTGTTTTAATATATCTGAGGCTGACTTTTTTTCCAATCTGTAGTCTGTCTGAGGCAATCAGAAATACACAGCTATTCAGAGGCTCCATGATAGCGTTTTGTCAGGTAGGAAGTGAGTGACTATGCTTCAGAGATCAACTATGTGAAGAATAGTAACTAACGGAGTATATAAGGGTTTTCTGTTTGACCCCTGGGGCTCAGACTATTGAACAAGATATTGAACACTTAAAGACTCACTCTGGATTGTAGGGCTTGCAAGTTTGCATGCAGGAATGGCCACTGACACTGAACTCAAGGAAAAAATGTAGCATGATGCTACATGCCCCTCTCCTGCAAAAAGACCCTCCCTTCTCCTCAGCACCTCCCATAGCAGGAATTTCCAAAGCTGAATCCTGGAAGTGTGTCAACCGTTTCCCAGGTATTGCACTGCCTGAAAGAGGGGCGGAAGCAGATTCAATAGTAACTTTCAAAAGGGAATTGGATAAATACTTGAAGGGGAAAAAAACTGCAGGACTATGGAGAAAGAGCAGGGGAGTAGGACTAATTGGATAGCTCTTTCAAAGAGCAGGCATAGGCACAATGGGCTGAATGGCCTCCTTCTGTGCTGTAAGATTCTATTGCTGCAGCCATTTCCACCCCATGGTAGCAGTACAGTTTTTAAAAGGCATCCAGTGGACCTTAAAGAGATATTAGCACCAGACAATTTGCCCCTTTGTTTCACGCGCTGCGATGCTATGCCAATGGAATGACTTTGCATTGCAACATGGGCCACCTCATAGCAGCAGAGGTGGACACCCTGCCAGACCAGCACTGCTCCAGCTGACACAGCGCCAGGCTCCCATTATCAGCCTGAAAGCAGTCAGATGGCCTCCAGCCCAAGCATTCCTCCTTACTGGCCTAAATAAACATTTCTTGCTGCAGATTAGGGAGAGGTTGGTGGTAGGTAGCCCCCTTTCAGATCCTTCAATCTGAAGGGATTGGTGAAAACGATACCGGGGCTAAAAGGGTTAAATTATGAGGACGGGTTGCATAGACTGGGCTTGTACTCCCTCGAGTTTAGAAAATTAAGGGGTGATCTAATTGAGGTGTTTAAAATGATTAAAGGAGTTGATAGGCTACATAGAGAGAAACTATTTCCTCTGGTGAGGGAGTCCAGAACAAGGCTGCATAATCTTAAAATTAGAACTAGGCCTTTCAGGAGTGATGTCAGGAAGCACTTCTTCACACAAAGGGTAGTGGAAATCTGGAACTCTCTTCCCCCAAAAAGCTGTTGAGGTTGGAGGGTCAATTGAAAATTGATAGATTTTTGTTAGGTAGAGGGTCTTAAGGGATATGGAACCGAGGTGGGTAGATGGAGTTAAGATACAGACCAGCCATGATCTAACTGAATGTGGAACAGGATTGAGAGGCTGAACGATCCACTCCAGTTCCTATGTTCTCAACCTCCAACGTCCAATTTCTCTGGGCGAAGCTCTCTGGAGACCTCCGCCCAGTGGAAACCCAGGAAAATAACACAGGTGGCGTTTTGAGGTGAATCTCGTGTCATTAATACAAAATTAAAAGCAGGGAGTGGCACCTGAAAATTCAGGTCAAGTGTAGAGGGGGCAGAGATCCAGAGCAAAACGGGTCTCCATTCCCAATTTCCTCCACCTTACGCTCCAGAGCCAGGCGCACACAGAGCGTTAGGGAGAGGAGAATTGGCCCCATTGTATGAGGATTGCAATGTTGAATATCGAGCTATTGAGTACACAAAGCCATCCGGAAAAAAAAAACAGAACCTGCCTGTAAATCTATCATCTAACTGCATCACATTAGTTCTGGCCAAGCAGCACAATAGCTGAAAGGTTTTTTTTCCCATATTTTCTCCTGAGGTACAACTAAACAATAGGTTATCAAAATAACACCAGTTTTGATATAACATTAGCATTCATACATTTAGCAAAAAAAAACCCCAGCACATCTGCATTTCAGATGTTTTTTTCTGAGAAGTACTTGGGATTTGGGAGTATCCAACACATTATTGAAAGGTTACAAAAACAAACTGCGCCTATTTTTAAAATAATGAATCTTGGGGGGATTTACAATCAACAGCTACAGGAATAATTAAAATCAGGGTGAGAGCTGTTGAACTGCAAATAACCTCTTCACAATATGGTCCCAGTTCTAAGGAATGTGCGTCATTTACTGTTGGCGACAGATACGCTTTAGCCAAGCAAACCATTTTGTTTTAGCTGAAGACCCATCCCTATCCCACGCTGCTAGAGCTAGTCTTGAAGGGGTTGTAGGTTGGAGAATCAGGGCTGCAGTGTTGTAAGCTTTATTTCCAACCCAAGATCCCATTGAGCCTGGCTCCCTTATGGGGACACAAGAGAGGGGAATTTACCTTCTGATCAGTGTTTAGGCGTAGTTTATTACAAGACCTAAAAAGTGGGGGCAGTGTATTAGAGCGCTAATTCACAGCACAACATTTATGTTTCATATTCATGATTTCCCAAGAAATTAGTTTTTAAAAAATCAAATAAGCCACATCCTTCCCCACAAGTGGAGGGGAGTTTTAAAACATCCAAGACAACGGAATTGGGAGGGGGATCAGAAACTCGCTCCGCAGAGCCACCTAGTGGCCAGAACCTAAACTACATTGTTACAGTCAAAATAGCATGAGTGAACGGGAAATGTTGACATGGCAATTTACAGTGGTAATGTTGACAGAATTGTGGGAACAAAAAAATCATAACAATAGGAAGTAAGGTTTGTGAACAGGAAGTATGTACCCTCAGCAATATTTTCAATAACCTTTGAACTTTCATTTTCTCTTGCTCCTGATCTCTAAATATGCTGCCCCACATGTTCCCTGCATCCTCAGTGTTAAAGTCCAAGACTCATTGAACAGTAACTCATTCCTTCCCAGTTCCTCCCTCTTCCCCTTACTCTAAAAACTACTGGCTTTTAAAAATCAAAGTTCAGATGAGATTGCCAATTAGGGCTGGCTGACAAGCTATTAAAACATGTACTCATGCAATTCTGCACGAGTACATCAATCTACTGTGTCATGGAGTAGCCCTTTTCAAGTGGCCCTTGTCCACTCAGTGCCCTGTTGTGTCCTTGAAGGCCTCTCATTGTTCAATTACTGTTTTGCCTACCAATTTTTGATTCCAATCTACGACAAATTACATGTCATTTTATTATTGCAGGAAACACAAGTGACACCGGATTGTGATTCAAGGACTTAGGAAATGGATCTTTCTCAATTGTGCTCGAGTCCCAAATGGACCTCATTTCTCTATTAAAAAATCACATTGTACTCTGTAGAAAAAAAGTCAAATATATGACGAGATTACTATTTCTTCTTTAAAACAAAGACTAACTTTCCCTTAGACTTTCCATCCCCTTCCCCTTTCAGTACAACAATTTTTAGGAGTCGTACAACACCAGGTTATACTCCAACAGCTTTATTTGAAATCACAAGCTTTCAGAGCTTTGCTCCTTCGTCAGGTGAGTGAAGGGTTCCATAAAGGCACAGCATATATAGTCAGAGAACAATGCCTGGTGATTACAGATAATCTTTCTAACTGCCCTTTATCACACCTCGGCAGAGAGATAATCACAGCAATCAAAGGAGTGAATGGTGTTCAGACAGGTTAGTCAGGGAAACATTACATCCAAGAATACTGAATACACAAAGGGTCAAATCACAAAGACAGACAGAGAGAGAGAGAGAGAGAGAGAGAGACACCAGAAAGGCAGAGAGAGCACAGGACCTCCAACCAGCGCAATACACCAGATACATCGATATTTTCTTCCTATGGACCCACGGCGAAGAATCACTGAAGAGACGACACGATAACATCAACAAGTTCCATCCCACCATCAAACTCACCATGGACTACTCCTCAGAATCGGTTTCATTCTTGGACACACGAATCTCCATCAAAGACGGGCACCTCAGCACCTCACTCTACCGCAAGCCCACGGACAACCTCACGATGCTCCACTTCTCCAGCTTCCACCCTAACCACGTCAAAGGTCCCGGCAGATTGGAAAACTGCTAATGTAACACCCTTATTTAAAAAGGGTAGTAGGCAGAAGGCTGGAAATTATAGACCAGTTAGCCTAACATCTGTGGTGGATAAAATTTTGGAGTCTATTATTAAGGAGACAGTAGCGGAACATTTGGATAAACATAATTTAATAGGACAAAGTCAGCATGGCTTTATGAAGGGGAAGTCATGTCTGACAAATTTGCTTGAGTTCTTTGAGGACATAACGTACAGAGTGGATAAAGGGGAACCAGTGGACGTAGTGTATTTGGACTTCCAGAAGGCATTCGACAAGGTGCCACATAAAAGATTATTGCTCAAGATGAAGAATCACTGGATAGGGGGTAATATTCTGCCATGGGTGGAGGATTGGTTATCTAACAGGAAGCAGAGAGTTGGAATAAATGGTACATTCTCGGACTGGCAACCAGTAGCCAGTGGTGTTCCGCAGGGGTCGGTGCTGGGTCCCCAACTCTTTACAATCTATATTAACGATTTGGAGGAGGGGACCGAGTGTAACATATCAAAGTTTGCAGATGATACAAAGATGGGAGGGAAAGTAGAGAGTGAGGAGGACATAAAAAACCTACAGGGGGATATAGACAGGCTGGGTGAGTGGGCGGAGATTTGGCAGATGCAATACAATATTGGAAAATGTGAGGTTATGCACTTTGGCAGGAAAAATCAGAGAGCAAGTTATTATCTTAATGGCGAGAAACTGGAAAGTACTGCAGTACAAAAGGATCTGGGGGTACTAGTGTAAGAAAATCAAAAAGTTAGTATGCAGATGCAACAGGTGATCAAGAAGGCCAACGGAATGTTGGCTTTTATTGCTAGGGGGATAGAATATAAAAACAGGGAGGTATTGCTGCAGTTATATAAGGTATTGGTGAGACCGCACCTGGAATACTGCATACAGTTTTGGTGTCCATACTTAAGAAGACATACTTGCTCTCGAGGCAGTACAAAGAAGGTTCACTCGGTTAATCCCGGGGATGAGGGGGCGGACATATGAGGAGAGGTTGAGTAGATTGGGACTCTACTCATTGGAGTTCAGAAGAATGAGAGGTGATCTTATTGAAACATATAAGATTGTGAAGGGGCTTGATCGGGTGGATGTGGTAACGGTGTTCCTAAGGATGGGTGAAATTAGAACTAGGGGGCATAATCTTAGAATAAGGGGCTGCTCTTTCAAAACTGAGATGAGGAGAAACTTCTTCACTCAGAGGGTAGTAGGCTTTGGAATTTGCTGCCCCAGGAAGCTGTGGAAGCTACATCATTAAATAAATTTAAAACAGAAATAGACAGTTTCCTAGAAGTAAAGGGAATTAGGGGTTACGGGGAACGGGCAGGAAATTGGACATGAATTTAGATTTGAGGTTAGGATCAGATCAGCCACGATCTTATTGAATGGCGGAGCAGGCTCGAGGGGCCGATTGGCCTACTCCTGCTCCTATTTCTTATGTTCTTATGTTCTTAAAGAGGCCATCCCCTATGGACAGGCCCTGCGAATACACAGGATCTGTTCAGACGAGGAGGAGCGCGATGGACACCTACAGACGCTAAAAGACGCCCTCATAAGAACGGGATATGACGCTCGACTCGTCGAACGACAGTTCCGATGGGCCACAGCGAAAAATCGCATAGACCTCCTCAGAAGACAAACACGGGACGCAACCAACAGAGTACCCTTCATCGTCCAGTACTTCCCCGGAGCGGAGAAACTACGCCATGTTCTTCGCAGCCTTCAACATGTCATCGATGACGACGAACAGCTTGCTAAGGCCATCCCCACGCCTCCACTACTCACCTTCAAACAGCCACTTAACCTCAAACAGACCATCGTTCGCAGCAAATTACCCAGCTTTCAGGAGAACAGCGTCCATGACACCACACAACCCTGCCACGGCAACCTCTGCAAGACTTGCCAGATCATCAACACAGATACCACCATCACACGAGAGGACACCACCCACCAGGTACATGGTTCATACCCCTATGACTCGGCCAACATTGTCTACCTCATACGTTGCAGGAAAGGATGCCCCGGAGCATGGTACATTGGCGAGACCATGCAGACACTGCGACAACGGATGAACGGACACCGCACAACAATCGCCAGACAGGAGTGTTCCCTCCCAGTCGGGGAACACTTCAGCAGTCAAGGACATTCAGCCTCCGATCTTTGGGTAAGCGTTCTCCAGCGGCCTTCGAGAAACACAACGTAAAATTGTCGAGCAGAAATTAATAGCCAAGTTCCGCACCCATGAGGATGGCCTCAACCGGGATCTTGGGTTCATGTCACGCTACATGTAACCCCACCAGTGAAAAAAAGTTATCTGTTTTTAATACAACTGGTCATTCTCTCTCTCTCTCTCTCTCTGCCTTTCTGGTCTCTCTCTCTCTCTCTCTCTTTGTGATTTGACCCTTTGTGTATTCAGTATTCTTGGATGTAATGTTTCCCTGACTAACCTGTCTGAACACCATTCACTCCTTTGATTGCTGTGATTATCTCTCTGCCGAGGTGTGATAAAGGGCAGTTAGAAAGATTATCTGTAATCATCAGGCATTGTTCTCTGACTATATATGCTGTGCCTTTATGGAACCCTTCACTCACCTGACGAAGGAGCAAAGCTCCGAAAGCTTGTGATTTCAAATAAAGCTGTTGGAGTATAACCTGGTGTTGTACGACTCCTTACATTTGTCCACCCCAGTCCATCACCGGCATCTCCACAACAATTTTTAGGAACTGGAAAACTGATTAGGGCCAAGAAAGCATGTCCACTTTCAACCAAATCTAGGCTGGCACACCACTGCATCACTGAGGGACTGCTGCACTGTCAGAGGTGCCGTCTTTTGGGTGAGACATTAAGCCTCGTCTGCCCTCTTAGGTGGACATAAAAGATCCTGTGGTACTATTTTGAAGAAGAGCAGGGGAGTTCTCCCCAGTGCCCTGGCCAATATTTATCTCTCAACCAACAACACTAAAAAAAAAGATTATCTGGTCATTTACTTCACAGCTGTTTGTGAGACCTTGCTGTGCGCAAATTGGCTGCTACGTTGCCTACATTACAACAGTGACTACACTTCAAAAGTATTTCATTGGCTGTAAAATGCTTTTGGACGTCCTGAGGTCGTGAAAGGCGCTGTTTAAATGCAAGTTCTTCCTTATCTCACCGTAACGCCTGATCCATTCTTTCTCCAGAAACACATCTAATTGCCGTTCTACGACTTCAATAACAGAAAATTAAGGGCACAAAAGGAGGCCATTCAGCCCATTGTGTCTATGCCAGTCGAAAGAGAGCTACCCAGCCTAATCCCACTTTCCAGCACTTGGTCTGTAGTCTTGTAGGTTATAGCATTTCAAGTGTATATCCAAGTGCTTTTTAAATGTGATGAGGGTTTCTGCCTCTACCACCCTTTCAGGAAGTGAGTTCCAGATCCCTACCACCATCTGGGCGAAAAAAATTTCCTCAGCTCCCCTCTAATCCTTCTACCAATTACTTTAAATCTATGCTCCCTGGTTACTAACCTCTCTGCGAAGGGAAATAGGTTCTTCCTGTCCACTCTATCTAGGCCCCTCTATTAAATCAACCCTGAGCCTCCTTTGTTCTAAAGAAAACAACCCAAGCCTATCCAATCTTTCCTCATAGCTAAAATTCTCCAGTCCTGGCAACGTCCTCATAAATCTTGTTTGTACCCTCTCTAGCACAATCACATCTTTCCTGTCATGTGGGAAAGATGTGATTGTGCTAGAGAGGGTACAAACAAGATTTATGAGGACGTTGCCAGAACTGTACGCAGTACTCAAGCTATGGTCCAACTAGTGTTTTATACAGTTCTAGCATAACCTCTCTGCTTTTATATTCTATGCCTCGGCTAATAAAGGAAAGTATCCCGTATGCCTTCTTAACCACCTTATTTACCTGTCCTGCTACCTTCAGGGATCTGTGGACATGCACTCCAAGGTCCCTCGCTTCCTCTACACCTCTCAGTATCCTCCCATTTATTGTGTATTCCCTTGCCTTGTTTGCCCTCCCCAAATGCATTACCTCAAACTTCTCCGGATTGAATTCCGTTTGCCACTTTTCTGCCCACCTGACCAGTCCAATGATATCTTCCTGCAGTCTACAACTTTCCTCCTCACTATCAACCACACGGCCAATTTTTGTATCATCTGCAAACTTATTAATCATGCCCTCTACATTTAAGTCTAAATCATTGATACATATCACAAAAAGCAAGGGACCTAGTACTGAGCCCTGCGAAGCCCCACTGGAAACAGCCTTCCAGTCACAAAAACACCCGTCGACCATTACCGTTTGCTTCCTGCCACTGAACCAATTTTGGATCCAATTTGCCACTTTCCCTTGGATCCCATGGGCTTTTACTGTTTTGACCAGTCTGCCATGTGGGACCTTGTCAAAAGCCTTGATAAAATCCATGTAGATTACATCAAACGCGTTACCCTCATCGATCCTCCTTGTTATCTCCCCAAAAAATTCAATCAAGTTAGTCAGACAAGACCTTCCCTTGACAAATCCATGTTGATTGTCCTTGATTAATCCGTGCCTTTCTTAATGACGGTTTATACTGACCATCAGAATTGATTCCAATAATTTGCCCACCACCGAGGTTAGACTGACTGGTCTGTAATTATCAGGTCTATCCTTTTCTCCCTTTTTAAACAACGGTACAACATTAACAGTCCTCCAATCCTCCGGCACCAAACCTGTAGCCAGAGAGGATTGGAAAATGATGGTCAGAGCCTCCGCTATTTCCTCCCTTGCTTCTTTTAACAGCCTGGGATATATTTCATCCAGGCCTGGCGATTTATCTACTTTCAAAGATGCTAAACCCCTTAATACTTCCTCTCTCACTATGTTTATCCCATCCAATATTTCACATTGCTCCTCAACTACAATCTCTGCCTCGTCCCCCTCTTTTGAGAAGACAGATGCAAAGTATTCATTAAGAACCATACCCACATCTTCCGCCTCCACACATAGGTTACCTTTTTGGTCTCTAATAGGCCCTACTCTTTCCTTAGTTACCCTCTTGCTCTTTATGTATTTATAAAACATTTTGAGTTTTCCTTAATTTTACTTGCCAATATTTTTTCATTCCCTCTCTTTGCTTTCCTAATTTCCTTTTTAATTTCACCCCTGCACTTTCTATACTCCTCTGGGCTTTCTGCAGTATTGCGCTTTCGGTGTCTGACATAAGCTTCCCTTTTTTGCCTTATCTTGCCCTGTAGCCTTCTCTAGTAACTTATTCTATAACTCTATTACCCTTTTGATGAAAAAATGTCATCTGACTTCCCTTCTTACACTTAACATCCAAATTTTTAACCTATATCCCTGTACATTTCCTATATCACACAAATAGAAGTTATATGCTTCATTTGTAGACTCCTAAATTTGGTGCAAGTCCCCGGCTTTTTGACTCTCCTAGGGGGTGGGAGGGAAGGCATGATTGGTGCATGGACACAAAATCAGCCAAACGATGGGAATGAACATGTATGAGCCTGAAGAATTTTTCGTATCATGTATCCATCAACATAAACATGTTGGCGTGGAAACTGGATGGTGCCGCGCCTTATCCAAGCACAAAATGGGCACCTACACATCCGATTCGGTGGGCGGGGCATGCTCATTAAGCGCCACAAGTGCACCGCCCGCCTTATTGGTAAACAACTGTTTGAGGCCCACTTTGTAAAACTGGGCTGCCTTGAACGCAGCAGGCACCAGGCTGGCTGCATTCAGGAAAACGCGGTCTAACCCATGGTCGTTACAGGGAACGCTGGAGGCTACCACCAAAACGGTAAGTTTTTAAAAGAAAAATACATGAACGTGGAGCCGGGAGGTGCAGCAGTGCTCCTCCTGGCTGCATTGCACTGGCGAAAACCGATGCTGGCCCCTGTTCAGCCTCATCCCGATCGCCCCCTCCCGATAAGTCCAAAAGGCTGCAATACTGAGGGGACTTCGTTGACACCTTTCAGTGTGTGACTGGAATCTCTTTGTTGGTGACTCCCCTACATCACAAAAGCTATGTTTGCTGAAATCAATAGGTAGGTGTGTTTTACATGATACTCAATGTTAATCTGTTCTTAGCACCTGTCAGTACCAGCGAGGCCCTAGCACTGAGTGTACCTCGGAGTCTTCAGTGCCAGCCAGTGTTGACATGTCACTGGTCCTTGGCACTGATTTGGTGCTGGGAGTGTTCAGCAATGTCCAGCTGGGAGTGAACATCTTTCTTCGGTTTTACCTATTTGCAATTTTATCCTGGATAATATTGGGCCTATGATTTAGTCAATTTTTTAGGGGTTACGGTTTCAGAACCTGAGGCAAAATTGGCAAACATTTGTATCTTGTTTGGACAAGTATTTTGTGCATTCATCGTTATGCATAAAACTCTTTGGCAGAAGATAGTATTGGCATACTGTGCCAGCTGTGGAACATGGGAACAGCAGTAGGCCTTTCAGCCACTTGAGCCTGCTCCGCCATTCAGTTAGACCATGGCTGATCTGCACCTCAACTCCATATCTCTTGACACCCTTACCCAACAAAAAAACAATCTATCGATCTCAGTCCTGAAAGCTCCAATTGTTCCAGCATCCACAGCCTTTTGGGAGCAAGGAGTTTGTTTGAATGCAGGCAATAACAACAACAACTTGCATTTATATAGCGCCTCTGTTAATAAAAATGTCCCAAGGCGCTTCAAAGGAGTGTTACCAGACAAAATTTCACTCCGAGCCACATAAACAGATATTTGGACAGGTGACCAAAAGCTTGGTCAAAGAGGTAGGTTTTCAGGAGCAGCTTCAAGAAGAAGAGAGAGGTAGAGAGGCATAGACGAATTCATAGAATGTATTCAAGACGGTTTCCTAGAGCAATACGTCATGGAACCAACTAGGGAACAGGCTATTTTAGATCTTGTATTGTGAATTGAGATAGGGTTAAATAGTAATCTCACAGTAAAAGAACTCTGGGGAAGAGCAATCATAATATGATAGAATGTCACATTGAGTTTGAAAGTAATGTAGTTAAGTCAGAAACTAGAGTCTTAAATTTAAATAAAGCCAATTACATAGGTATGAGGGGTGAGTTGTCAAAGGTAGATTGGGAAATTAAATTAAAGGGTTTGACAGTTCAAAAGCAATGGCAAACATTTAAAGAAATATTTCAATATTCGCAAAAAATATACATTCCATTGAGAAATAAAAACTCCACGGGAAAAGTGATCCACCAGTGGCTAACTAAAAAAGTTAAGGACAGTATTAGATTGAAAGAAGAGGCCTATAATGTTGCCAAGAAGAATAATAAGCTTGGGGATTGGGAGAGTTTTAGAAACCAACAAAGGACGATCAAAAAATTGACAGAAAGGGAGAAAATAGAATATGAAAGTAAACTAGGAAGAAATATAAAAAAGGATTGTAAGAGCTTCTACAAGTATGTAAAAAGGAAGAGAGTAGCAAAAGTAATTGTTGGTCCCTTAGAGGCTGAGACAGGAGAAATTATAATGGGGAAATCAGGAAATGGCAGATGTGTTAAACAAATATTTTGTATCTGTCTTCACAGTAGAAGACACAAAAAACATACGAAAAATAGTGGGGAACCAAGGATAAATGAGAGTGAGGAACTTAAAACAATTAATATCACTAGAGAAAAAGTACTGGACAAACTAATGGGGCTAAAAGCCAACAAATCCCTTGGACCTGATGTCCTACACCCGAGGTTCTAAAAGAGGTGGCTGCAGAGATAGTGGATGCATTGCTTATGATCTTCCAAAACTCTCTAGTTTCTGGAACGGTCCCAGTGGCTCGGAAGGTAGCAAATGTTACCCCGCTATTCAAGAAGGGAGGGAGAGAGAAAACAGGGAACTAAAGGTCAGTTATCCTGACATGGGTGGTCGTGAAAATGCTGGAATCCATTATTAAGGAAGTGGTAACAGGGCACTTAGAAAATCGTAATATGATTAGGCCGAGTTAACATGGTGTTATGAAAGGGAAATCATGTTTGACAAATTTATTAGAATTTTTTGAGGCTGTAACTAGCAGGGTAGATAAAGGAGAATCAGTAGATGTAGTATATTTGGATTTTCAAAAGGCATTCGAAAAGGTGTCACATAAAAGGTTGTTACACAAGGTAAGGGCTCATAGGGTTGGGGGTGATATATTAGCATGGATAGAGGATCGGTTGAAGGACAGAAAATAGAGAGCAGGGATAAACGGGGAACTGGAAACTGTTAAAGTGGTGGAGGGCGTCAGAAGAGTCGCGGATATAGGTCGGAAGAGATTGCACAAGGGGAGAAAAAATTGAGTCAAGGTAGGAGGAAACAAGTTCCGTGGGGCAAGAACAGGCTGAAACGATGGGTCTCCCAAGGTAGTCCTGTTTGTGGAAAAGGATAGTTCGGTTATTGTTGACGTTTCAGCAGGAGCAGTGCTGCCCAATTCCCAAGCTAAAACCTGAAAAAGAAGGAAGCATGGACTGGCCAGTTTTCGAAACATATGGGGCGATTTTAACCCTAACCACCCGGCAGAAACTGGCTGGACGACCGACCCGCTGACGTCCAGCATTGATCCCACCATCATCAATTTTAACCTGATCTTCTAGGCAGGCGGCAAGGACACCCGTTTGAAGCCGGCGGGGTCCTTCTTCAAATATGCAGACTGGAGTCCGATCGGGCCCTGACAGCAACTTTAACTATGGCCGAAGTGGGGAAGCCATTCTGACTCTCCCTTCCAAGTGAAGACAGCAGCAAGAGCATACGGGTCCAGAAGAGGACATTTAAGATACGTTTCACTTTACTCTCCTTATGGGGCCAACAGGAGCCGGAGTGCTCTTCCATGCCCCATGAGGAAATGTAGGCCCTCCTGCTTCGGATTCAGCCCCCCCCCGCTCAAGACCTTCCTGAAACCACCACAACACGACTGACCCGAGTTCTGGCTAACCTCCTTTTGGTGCCATCTCACCTGCCAGCCAACTGCCATTTCCCACCCATTTCGGACATCGATGACATGCAGAAGGGGCCTGGGAGCTTTTAACACACGCTGCCAAGGTCCATGGGAGGGGATGTGTAAGGGTTGGCACTTGCCATGCTTGCCGCCCGACCTGAACCCGCTCCAGGTGAAAATCAGGGCGACCGAGTGACTGTCTGACCTACTACGTAAAAACATAAGAAATAGGAGCAGGAGTAGGCCATACGGCCCCACGAGCCTGCTCCGCCATTCAATAAGATCATGGCTGATCTTCGACCTCAACTCCACTTTCCCGCCCGATCCCCATATCCCTTGATTCCTTTAGAATCCAAAAATCTATCTATCTCAGCCTTGAATATACTCAACGACTCAGCATCCACAGCATTCTGGGGTAGAGAATTCCAAAGATTCACAACCCCCTAAGAGAAGAAATTCCTATTCATCTCAGTCTTATCCTGAGACGATGCTCCCCAATTCTAGACTCTCCAGCCAAGGAAAACAGCCTCTCAGCATCTACCCTGTCAAGCCCTCTAAGAATTTAATACGTTTCAATGAGATCACCTCTCATTCTTCTAAACTCCAGAGAATATAGGCCCATTCTACTCAATCTCTCCTCACAAGACAACCTTCTCATCCCAGAAATCAATCTAGTGAACTTTCGTTGCACCGCCTCTAAGGCAAGTATATCCTTCCTTAGGTAAGGAGACCAAAACTGTACGCAGTGATCTCATCAAAGCCCTGTACATTGCAGCAAGACTTCCTTAGTCTTGTACTCCAACCACCTTGCAATAAAGGCCAACATGCCATTTGCCTTCCTAATTGCTTGCTGTACCTGCATGTTAACTTTCTGTAGGACAGAAACAGAGAAAATAGGAGCAAGAGTAGGCCATTCGGCCCTTCGGGCCTGCTCCACCATTCAAAATGATCATGGCTGATCGTTTAACTCAGTACCCTGTTCCCGCTTTTTCCCCATATCCCTTGATCCCTTTAGCATTAAGAAATATATCTATTTCCTTCTTGAATACATCTAATGACTTGGCCTCCAATGTCTTCTGTGGTACAGAATTCCACAGGTTCACGACCCTCTGAAATTTCTCCTTATCTCGGTTCTAAATGTCATATCCCGTACCCTGAGACTGTGACCCCTGGTTCTGGACTCCCCAGCCATCGGGAACATCCTCCCTGCATCTAGTCTGTCTAGTCCTGTTAGAATTTTATATGTTTCGATGAGATCACCTCTCATTCTTCTAAACTCTAGTGGTCCCAATGTCCCAGGAATCTAAATCCCTCCCTCCTACACCATCCCTGCAGCCACGCATTCATCTGGTCTATTCTCCTGTTCCTATACTCACTAGCACGTGGCACTGGTAGTAATCCTGAGATCACTACCTTTGAAGTCCTACTTTTTAATTTATCTCCTAACTCCTTAGATTCACCTTGCAGGACCTCATCCCTTTTTTTAACCTACGTACCGATACGGACCACGACTACTGGCTGTTCACCCTCCCCCTCCAGAATGCCCTGCAGCCGTTCCGTGACATCCTTGACCCTAGCACCAGGGAGGCAACATACCATTCTGGAGTCATGTTTGCGGCCGCAGAAATGCCTATCTGTTCCCCTTACAATTGAATCCCCTATCACTATAGCCCTGCCACTCTTACCCCTCCCCTCCTGTGCAGCAGAGCCACCCGTGGCGCCACAAACTTGGCTCTTGCTGCACAGGAGGGGAGGAATATATTCAAGCCATCTCCCCCAACAGTATCCAAAGCGGTATATCTGTTTGAGAGGGATATGGACCTAGGGGACTCCTGCTATACCTGCCTGGTTCTTTTACTTTGCCTGGCGGTCACCCATTTCCTTTCTGCCTGCGTAATCTTAACCTGTGGTGTGACCACCTCACTGAACGTGCTATCCACGATAATCTCAGCATCACGGATTCTCCACAGTGAATCCACCCGCAGCTCCAGCTCCGAAATGCGGTTAACCAGAAGCTGTGGCTGGACACACTTCCTGCACACATGGTCGCCAGGGACATCTGTAGTGTCCATGACTTCCCACATAGTGCAGGAGCAGCATATCACGGGTGCCAGCTCTGCTGCTATGACTTGCCTTAGATTTACACTGCGCTCACCTCTCGGACTCTCTTCCCGTTCTCGGATTCTCCTCTCACTCTCGGGACTCTCTTTTTACACTGCACTCACCTCTCGGACTCTCCTCCCGCGCTCGGACAGGCTATACAGCAAGAAATAATGGGGACCTGTGAGAAAGTAACAGCGATAATCATAGGTGATTTTAATCTACATATAGATTGGAAGAATCTGATTCGTAAAGGTAGCCTGGAAGATGAGTTCATAGAGTGCTTTTGGGACAGTTTTTTAGAGCAGCACATGCTAGAGCCAACCGGAGAGCAGGTTATTCTAGATCTGGTAATGTGTAATGAGACAAGATTAATAATGACCTCACTGTAAAGGAGCCTCTAGGTAGCCGTGATCACAATATGATTGAATTTTGCATTCAGTTTTAGGGAGAGAAGAGTAGGTCTAAGACTAGTGTTTTAAACTTAAATAAGGGCAATTATGAGGGCATGAAGACAGAGCTGGCTAAAGTGAACTGGGAAATTAGGTTAAGGGATAGGTCATTAGAGATGCAGTAGCAGACATTTAATGAGATATTTCAAAACACTCAGCAAAGATACATTCCAGTGAGGAAGAAAGACTAGGGGAAGGATGTACCATCCGTGGTTAACTAAGGAAGTTAAAGATAGTATCAAATTGAAAGAAAAAGCATACAATTCCACGAAGATTAGTGGCAGCTCAGAAGATTGGACAGAATATAAAAAACAGCAAAGAATGACAAATTGAATAATAAAGAAGGAAAAATTAGAGTGCGAGAGAAAGCTAGCTAGAAAAATAAAAACAGATACTAAGAGTTTCTACAGGTATTTAAAAAGGAAAAGAGTAAGTAAAGTGAGCGTTGGTCCTCTAGAGAGAGTCTGGGGAATTAATAATGGAGAATAAGGAAATGGCGAATGAATTGAACAGATATTTTGCATCCGTCTTCACTGTAGAGGATACAAATAACATGCCAGAAATAATTGTGAATCAAGAGGTGAAAGGGAAGGAGGAACTTAAAACATTTACAATCACCAGGGAAAGGGTTCTGAAAAAATTATTAGAACTAAGAGCTGACAAGTCCCCAGGTCCTGATGGACTTCATCCTCGGGTCTGAAAAGAAGTGGCTGCAGAGATAGTAGATGCATTGGTATTAATTTTCCAAAATTCCCTAGATTCTGGAAGGGTCCCATCAGATTGGAAACTAGCGAATGTAACTCCTCTATTCAAGAAAGGAGGGAGACAGAAAGCAGGAAACTAAAGGCCAGTTAGCTTAACATCCATCATAGGGAAAATGCTGGAATCTATTATTAAGGAGGTTATAGCAGGGCACTTAGAAAATCTCAATGCAATCAGGCAGTCAACACGGCTTTGTGAAAGGGAAATCATGTTTGACTAATTTATTAGAGTTCTTTGAAGAAGCAACAAGTGACGTGGATAAAGGGGATCCTGTGGATGTGGTGTACTTGGATTTCCAGAAGGCATTTGACAAGGTGCCACATCAAAGACTACTACACAAAATAAGAGCTCATGGTGTAGGGGGTAACATATTAGCATGGATAAAGGATTGGTTAGCTAACAGGAAACAGAGAGTAGGCATAAATGGGTCATTTTCAGGTTGGCAAGATGTAATGAGTGGAGTGCCACAGGGATCAGTGCTTGGGCCTCAACTATTTACAATCTATATCAATGACTTGGATGAAGGGACCGAATGCATGGTTGCTAAATTTGCTGATGTCACAAAGTTAGGTAGGAAAGTAAGTTGTGAAGAGGACATAAGGAATCTGCAAAGGGATATAGATAGGTTAAGTGAGTGGGCAAAAATTTGGCTGATTGAGTATAATGTGGGAAAATGTGAACGTGTCCACTTTGGCAGGAGGAATAGAAAAGCAGTATATTATTTAAATGGAGAGAGAATGCAGAACGCTGAGGTACAGAGGGACTTGGGTGTCCTATTGTATGAATCACAAAAAGTTATATGCAGGTACAGCAAGTGATTAGGAAGGCAAATGGAATGTTGTCATTTATTGCAAGGGGAATGGAATAAAAAGTAGAGATGTTTTGCTACAGTTGTACAGGGCATTGGTGAGACCACATCTAGAATACTGTGTGCAGATTTGGTCTCCTTATTTAAGAATGGACATAATTGCTTTAGAGGCAGTTGAGAGAAGGTTCACTCGACTGATTCCTGAGATGAGGGGGTTATTTTATGAGAAAAGGTTGGATAAATTGGGCCTGCATACATTGGAGTTTAGAACAATGAGAGGTGATCTTATTGAAACATATAAGACCCTGAGGGGACTGGAAGGGTTAAATGCTGAGAGGATGTTTCCCCTTGTGGGAGAGACTAGAACTAGGGGCCACAGTTTAAAAATAAGGGGTTTCCCATTTAAGATGGAGATGAGGAGAATTTCTTTCTCTCAGAGGGTCGTGAGTCTGTGGAACTCCCTTCCCCAGAGAGCGGTGGAGGCAGGGTCATTGAATATTTTTAAGGCTGAGTTAGATAGATTCCTGATTAACAAGGAAGTCAAAGGTTATAGTAGGTAGACAGGAAAGTAGGGTTGAGGTCATAATCAGATCAGCCATGATCTTATCAAATGGTAGAGCAGGCTCGAGGGGCCAAATGGCCTACTCCTGCTCTTAATTCGTATGTTTGTATGTGTTTCGTGTACAAGGACTCCCAATTCCCTCTGGACACCAACATTTAATAGTTTCTCACCATTTAAAAAATATTCTGTTTTTCTATTCTTTCAACCAAAGTGAATAACCTCACATTTCCCCACATTGTACTCTATCTGCCACCTTCTTGCCCATTCACTTAACCTGTCTATATCCCTCTGCAGACTCTTTGTGTGCTCGTCACAGCTTACTTTCCCATCGAGCTTTGTATCGTCAGCAAACTTGGATACATTACACTCGGTCCCGTCATCTAAATTGTAAATAGCTGAGGCCCAAGCACCGATCCGTGTGGCACTCCACTATTTACAGCCTGCCAACCTGAAAATGACTTGTTTTTTTCCCTATTTCTGTTTTC
The DNA here is from genome assembly GCF_035084215.1 of Heptranchias perlo. Classification (NCBI taxonomy): domain Eukaryota; kingdom Metazoa; phylum Chordata; class Chondrichthyes; order Hexanchiformes; family Hexanchidae; genus Heptranchias; species Heptranchias perlo. Next base: position 161,534,902 of record NC_090326.1, read on the forward strand.
TGTCAGTTAACAAATCCTCTATCCATGCTAATATATTACTCCCAACCCCATGAGCCCTTATCTTAGGAACATAGGAACAGGAGTAGGCCATTCAGCCCCTCGTGCCTGCTCCGCCATTTGATAAGATCATGGCTGATCTGTGATCGAACTCCATATACCCGCCTTTGGCCCATATCCCTTAATACCTTTGGTTGCCAAAAAGCTATCTATCTCACATTTAAATTTAGCAATTGAGCTAGTATCAATTGCCGTTTGCGGAAGAGAGTTCCAAACTTCTACCAACCTTTGTGTGTAGAAATGTTTTCTAATCTCGCTCCTGAAAGGTCTGGCTCTAATTTTTAGACTGTGCCCCCTACTCCTAAAATCTCCAACCAGCGGATAGAGTTTCTCTCTATCCACCCTATCTGTTCCCCTTAATATCTTATAAACTTCGATCAGATCACCCCTTAACCTTCGAAACTCTAGAGAATACAACCCCAATTTGTGTAATCTCTCCTCGTAACTTAACCCTTGAAGTCCGGGTATCATTCTGGTAAACCTACGCTGCACTCCCTCCAAGGCCAATATGTCCTTCCGAAGGTGCGGTGCCCAGAACTGCTCACAGTACTCCAGGTGCGGTCTAACCAGGGTTTTGTATAGCTGCAGCATAACTTCTGCCCCCTTGTACTCTAGTCCTCTAGTCCTCTAGATATAAAGGCCAGCATTCCATTAGCCTTCTTGATTATTTTCTGCACCTGTTCATGACACTTCAATGATCTATGTACCTGAACCCCTAAGTCCCTTTGGTCATCCACTGTTTTTAACTTTGTACCATTTAGAAAGTACCCTGTGCTATCCTTTTTTGATCCAAAGTGGATGACCTCACATTTGTCTGCAATGAATTCCATTTGCCACAGTTTTGCCCATTCACCTAATCTATCAATATCGCTTTCTGATTTTATGTTTTCATCTACACTGCTTACAATGCCACCAATCTTTGTGTCATCGGCAAACTTAGATATGAGATTTTCTATGCCAATGAGAGTACCTTCCCATTATCCCTACTCTCTGTCGTCTTTCGCTCAGCCAACTTCCTAACCAAATCCGTACTTTTCCCTCGATTCCATGGGCTTCTATCTTAGCTAACAGTCTCTTATGTGGGACCTTATCAAATGCCTTCTGGAAGTCCATATAAATAACATCCATTGACATTCCCCTGTCAACTACTTTAGCCACCTCTTCAAAAAATTCAATCAGGTTTGTCAGGCACGACCTACCTTTCACAAATCCATGCTGGCTCTCCCTGATTAACTGAAAATTCTCGAGGTGTTCAGTCACCCTATCCTTAATTATAGACTCCAGCATTTTCCCCGCAACAGGTGTTAGGCTAACTGGTCTATAATGCCCTGGTTTCCCTCTCTCTCCTTTCTTAAAAAGCAGAGTGACATGTGCAATTTTCCAATCTAGAGGGACAGTTCCTGAATCTAGAGAACTTTGAAAGATTGCATCCGCAATGTGCTCACCTACTTCCTTTAAAACCCTGGGATAGAAACCATCTGGTCCTGGGGATCTGTCACTCTTTAGTGCTGTTATTTTCTTCATTACTGTTGCTTTACTTATGTTAATTTTATCGAGTCCCTGTCCCTGATTCAATATTAGTTTTCTTGGGATTTCTGGCATGCTATCCTCTTTTTCTACTGTAAATACTGACGCAAAGTAATTGTTCAACATGTCTGCCATTTCCCCATTGTCAATGACAATATCCCCACTTTCAGTTTTTAAGGGGCCAACACTGCTCCTGACCACCCTCTTTTTCCTAATGTAACTATAAAAGTTCTTCGCATTGGTTTTGATATCCCTTGCGAGTTTCTTTTCATACTCTCTTTTTGTAGCTCTTACTATCTGTTTTGTGGCAACCTTTCGTGTTGCACCTTATTGAATGCTTTTTGAAATTCGAAATATACTACATCCACTGGTTCCCCTTTATCTACCCTGCTAGTTACATCTTCAAAAAACTCCAGCAGGTTTGTCGAACACGATTTCACTTTCATAAAACCATATTGACTCTGCCTAATCATATTATGATTTCCTAAGTGTCCTGTTCCCATGACCTAAATAATAGATTCCAGCATTTTGCTGACTACTGATGTCGAGCTAACTGGTCTGTAGTTCACTGTTTTCTCTCTCCCTCCTTTCTTGAATAGCGGGGTTACATTTGCTACCTTGCAATCCACTGGGACCATTCTAGAATCTAGGGAATTTTGGAAGATCACGACCAATGCATCCACTATCTCTGCAGCCACCTTTTTTGGAACCCTAGGATGTAGGCAATCAGGTCCAGGGGATTTGTTGGCTTTTAGTCCCATTAATTTCTCCAGTACTTTTTCTTTAACTACTTTAAGTTCCTCACTCACATTAGACCCTTGGTTTCCAATGTTTCTGATATGTTTTTTGTATCTTCTACTGTGAAGATAGATACAAAATATTTGTTTAACGTCTCTGCCATTTCCTTATTCCCTATTATGATTTCTCCAGTCTCAGCCTCTAAGGGACTCACGTTTACTTTCGCTAGTCTCTTCCTTTTTACATACTAGTAGAAGCTCTTACAATTTGTTTTTATATTTCTTGCTAGTTTACTCTCGTATTCTATTTTCACCCTCTTTATACTTGCGGGGAGATTGAAACCTCTGCACTAATTCAACGGCGAGAGTTCTGGCAAAAAGGGAGAGGGGCCGCACTTTGTAGTTGGGGCAATAAAAACTGGTATGGTGGCACAAGGTGCTGGAGTTTTATAGGATACAGGAATAGGAGGCCGTGAGCGACAGCACCTAACTACAATGTTACAATTACATTTTTATGTGCAGATTGATCCCTGGAACCCAAGCTGCTAGGTTTTTACTCTTAGTGTGTGGAGGGCGCTTCAGTATCTGCCTAGCTTTAATTGCAATGATAATTTTCATCATCAGTATCTCCCAGATTCCCAGCTCCTTCGCATCCATCATCAGTTTTTAGCTACTCGCACTACAAAGGGAAGCAAGATAAAGTTTCCAACTACATCCATAGTCCAGGGCCTCGTGTTTGAAGCAGACAGACGAAGCAGTGAGATTAATACCCCGGTTTGGAATGTTACTGTTTACTCTCTGTTATCAGAACTGTTAATCTGGTTAAGGTTTAATAGCAGTTGCTGGCATAATGTTAGCAGAGGATATCTTTCAGTTTAGGATTGAACAGAAATATTTATCTGATGCAGTATTGGTGGTGCACTAATATCTAAAAATGTCATCAGTGTAACAAACAACAATGACGTACAAGGATTCAGAGGCACCTCAATGCCCAGTCTAGGATAGGTAAGCACATCTCTTGTTGCTTTCATTAACCTTAAAATGATTCCACAATGGAATTTCGAGCTACAAGTAATGTCAGAAAGTCATCCGATGTAAAGTTAGAAATAAGTGGTAGCGTTATGAGGGAGGTTACACGTACCCGAACAGCATTTCTTCTTACAGTCTCAATACAATCTTTTCACACAAGATTTTTATTTTAAGACTTGACCAGTTAACTAAAGTTGTAAAAATGTCTTCTTGTTCTCTCCATCCAGTCAGTACACAAAACGTCTTTCTAATTTTACGCTTCCCATCAAAAAGTTATTTATTTATCTCTGTAACCTCCTCCAGCCCTACAATCCTCCGAAATCTCTGCGCTCCTTCAATTCTGGCCTCTTGCGCATCACCGATTTTCATTGGTCCACAGTTGGCGTCTGTGCCTTCAGCTGCCTAGGCCCTAAGCTCTGGAATTCACTCCCTACACCTCTCCGCCTCTCTACCTCTCTCTTTGATACTAGCAATTGATGCTAGCTCAATTGCTAAATTTAAATCTGAGATAGATAGCTTTTTGGCAACCAAAGGTATTAAGGGATATGGGCCAAAGGCAGGTGTATGGAGTTAGATCACAGATCAGCCATGATCTTATCAAATGGCGGAGCAGGCACGAGGGGCTGAATGGCCTACTCCTGTTCCTATGTTCCTATCTTCCTTTAAGATGTTCCTTAAAATGTTCCTACCTCTTTGTCTAAGCTTTTGGTCACTTGTCCTAATATCTCCTTATGTGTCTCGTTATCAAATTTTGTCTAGAGAATTTTACTAGAGAAGTCAAGGATAATATTTGATTAAAAGAAGAGGCTTAAAATATTGCAAAGAGAGTAGTAAGCCTGAGGATTGGGAGGATTTTAGAAATCAGCAAAGGATGACCAAGAAAGTGACAAAGACGAATAAAATTGAATATGAGAGTAAACTAGCAAGAAATATAAAAACAGATTGATTGTAAGAGCTTCTACAAGTATGTAAAAAGGAAGAGATTAGCGAAAGTAAACATGGGTCCCTTAGAGGCTGAGACTGGAGAAATTGTAATGGGGAATAAAGAAATGGCAGAGATGCTAAACAAATATTTTATATCTGTCTTCACAGTAGAAGACACAAAAAACATATCGGAAATAGCGAGGAACCAAGGGTCAAATGTGAGTGAGGAACTTAAAGCAATTAAGATTAGAAAAGAAAAAGTACTGGAGTAATGGGACTAAAAGCCGACAAATCTCCTGGACCTGATGGCCTACATCCTGGGATTTTAAAAGAAGTGGCTGCAGAGATAGTAGATGCATTGGTTTTGATCTTCCAGAATTGCCTAGATTCTAGAACAGTCCCTGTGGATTGGGAGGTAGCAAATGCAACCCTGCTATTCAAGAAAGGAGGGAGAGAGAAAACAGGGAACAATAGGCCAGTTAGCCTGACATCAGTAGTAGGGAAAATGCAAGAACCTATTAAGGACATAGTAACAGGTCACTTAGAAAATCATAATATGATTAGGCAGAGTCAACACGGTTTTATGAAAGGGAAATCATGTTTGACAAATCTATTGGAGTTTTTTGAGGCAGGGTAGATAAGGGGGAACTAGTGGATGTAGTATATTTGGATTTTCAAAAGGCATTTGATAAGGTGCCACACAAGAGGTTGTTATACAAGATTAGGGCTCATGGAATTGGGGCTAATATATTAGTGTGGATTGAGCATTGGTGAACGGACAGAAAACAGAGAGTAGGAATAAACGGGTCATTTTCAGGTTGGCAGGCTATAATTAATGGGGTGCTGCAAGGATCAGTGCTTGGGCCTCAGCTGTTTACAATATATATCAATAGCTTAGATGAGGGGACCGAGTGTAATGTATCCAAGTTTGCTGACAATACAAAGCTAGGTGGGAATGTAAGCTGTGAGGAGGACGCAAAGAGGTTGCAAAAGGATAGACAGGTTAAGTGAGTGGGTGAGAAGATGGCAGATGGAGGATATTGTGAGGAAATGTGAAATTATCCACTTTGGTAGGAAGAATAGAAAAGCAGAATATTTTTTAAAAGGTGAGATACTAAGAAATGTTGGTAGTCAGAGGAATTTGGGTGTCCTTTTTCATGAATCACAGAAAGTTAACATGCAGGTATAGCAAGCAATTAGGAAGGCAAATGGCATGTTAGCCTTTATTGCAGAGGGGGTTGGAGTATAAGAGTAAGGAACTCTTGCTGCAAATATATAGGGCTCTGGTGAGACCATACCTGGAATACTGTGTACAGTTTTGGTCTTCTTACCTAAGGAAGGATGTACTTGCCTTAGAGGGGGTGCAACGAAGGTTCACTAGATTGATTCCTGGGATGAGAGGGTTGTCCTATGAGGAGAGATTGAGTAGAATGGGCCCATATAATCTGAAGTTTAGAAGAATGAGAAGTGATCTCATTGAAATGTACAAAATTCTTAGAGGGCTTACAGGGGAGATGCTGTTTCCCCTGGCTGGAGAGTCTAGAACTAGAGGTCATAGCCTCAAGATAATAGGTCGGCCATTTAGGACTGAGATGAGGAAAAATTTCCTCACTCAAATGGTTGTGAATCTTTGGAATTCTCTACCCCAGAGGGCTCTGGATGCTCAGTCGTTGAAGACTGGGTTCGATGGATATTTGGACACTAAGGGAATCAAGGGAGATGCGGATAGGGTGGGAAAGTGGAGTTGAGGTAGAAGATCAGCCATGATTTTACTGAATGGCAGAGCAGGCTTGAGAGGCCATATGGCCTACTCCTGCTCCTATTTCTTATGACCGTATGATCTTATTACGCTCCAGTGAAGCACCTTGGGACCTTTTACTACATTAAAGGCTTAACATAAATCCAAGTTGCTGTTGTTGGAATGAAAACATTTTCTTCAACCAGAAACAGACTGACTGGTCATTCATCTTGCACGTGCTTGAAGGACTTTGTATTGTGCAAAGTGACTGATGGGTTTGCTTACGTAACAACTGTAACCGCTTCAAAATAATCCATTGTACATGAGGCCCTTAGAGACATTTTTGAGTTATGTGATCAGGTGCTATATTGTGTTTTTTTTCTGTATATATTGGGAGTAATTTTCCAAGGACGTTCAAGGGGTAATGTCAGGAAGAACTTCTTTACACAAAGGGTAGTGGAAATCTGGAACTCTCTTCCCCCAAAAAGCTGTTGAGGCTGGGGATCAATCGAAAATTTCAAAACTGAGATTGATAGATTTTTGTTAGGTAAGAGTATTAAGGGATATGGAACGAAGATGGGTTAAGACACAGATCAGCCATGATCTAGATGAATGGTGGAACAAGCTCAAGGGGCTGAATGGCCTACACCTGTTCCTATGTTTCTAAGTACCAATACCAAGAATGAGAGGATTTAGTTACGAAGAGAGTCTGGAAAAACAGGCTCTTTTCACTTAAACAGGGAAGGTTAAGAGGAGAATTGATAGAAGTGTTCAACATTATGAATGGGTTTGATAAGGTGAATAGGGATTAAAAAAACACAATTTTTACAGGTAGGTGCATTGGTACCTAGTGGGCATAAATTTAATATCATCGTCAGAAGAACAGCGGGGTTAGGAGTCATTTTTTTGGTGCAAAGGGTATTTAGGACTGGAATGCTTTTCCAGAAACAGCGGTGGAAGCAGAATCCATAGCTTTTCAAATACTTGAAAAATTAAAAATGAGAAGTGTTTGCGGAAAGGGCAGGCAAATGGGACCAAGTGGACAGGTCTTTCAGAGAGCCGGTGCGATGAGCTGAATGGCCTCCTTCTGTGCTGTAAAATTCTATAATTACATTGGTGCCACTGTGTACGGGCTTAAAACATACAAAACTGGTTCTCTTTGAACCTGGCTGCAGTCCAAATATTAAAAGGGGCTTTTCTTTTATATAAGTAACACACTAAAACATTGGATATTTGAATTGTTAAAATTTTCAAGAAGCATAATGGGATATTCTCTTTGGAAATTTAACCACAAAATAAATCTCTAATGTGATGATTGCGCCGTGAGGTTGAAAAGGTCCTAACCTTTAACTGTAGAAAAGCAAAGCTAGCAAGGTGCATATCATCTCGAATTTCATGTTTCAATAAAGTTGAAACATGACCAAAAAGGGGAAATCATCTATTCAGCCCCCCTCTACCCCGCAAAAGAACAGATTGGGCGGAGGTGAAGAGATGACTTCCTCTGTTTGCTGTTCATAGTGAAATCGTAAGCGTGTGAATGAGGAACATGTTATGGCTTCGCTACTAATAGTGAGCAGAGGAAATCATCCTCAGCACAGGTCGTCCAGCTGCAGTACTCAATTACTACCACTAGGGTTAGTCCATGTAGCTTCTAATGGTTGAAGTTGAGCATGGCAAGACACTTCATTGGTGCCTTGATTACTGATATTTTCCTATCAGTCATTACCCCTACCGCCCTAACCCCATTCCACATCAGCAAAATAATCAGTCCTTGGGTTTTCACGATAAAAGACCAATTTATAGAGCGTCACTATAAAAAGATGCAAACAGAGTACTTACAAGTCAATGGATCTGGATAAAATGGCAGACAGTGTCAGAAGAATGCAGCCAAACGGTCCAATCTCAAACTAGAAAACAGATTGAAAAAACACAAAATTCATCTTCTGATTTTAAAACTACGCAAAAGATCAGATTGACGTTCTGGTTAAAGAGCTCCTATAGAATCATAGAATGATACAGTACAGGAGGCCATTCGTCCAGGAGTGCCTGTGCTGGCCCTTTGAAAGAGCTATCCAATTAGTCCCGCTCTCCTGCCCTTTTCCCCACAGGCTTGAGGATTCCCAAAGCTGCACAGGGCTACAGCTGGAGTTTAAGCAGCTACAAGTGTGCAGCTTTACTCAAGCTGCTTCCTGCACCTTATCAAGCTAGGACAACCCTACACGTTGGAGCATTGGTTTGCAGGGTTATAGTTGCTAGTTGATCGGCAGAATAGTGATTATTTGGTCATTAGACAACTGAGGAGCACGGATTTATGCAGCATAGATGCATTGAAAGGGGAAGCTTGATAAGTACATGAGGGAGAAAGGAATAGAAGGATATGCTGATAGGGCGAGATGAAGTAAGGTGGGAGGAGGCTTATGTGGAGCATAAACACTGGCATGGACTTGTTGGGCCGAATGGCCTGATTCTGTGCTGTAAAATTCTATATAATTTGAGCCCTCACTAGGTGGACAGCAGGTACCAGTAGTTCCTGATAAGTGGCATGCTAATTAGTATCATTTTGGGTTTCGTAAATAGGCACATGAAAAACAAGTGTAAAGAAATGATACATTTGTACAAAGCTCTAGTTAGGTTATAATTAAGAGTATTGTGTGCAGTTTTGGGCACCCCATTATACGAAGTATATTAAAACCAGAGAGTGTACAGTATAGATACACCAGGATGATGGCAGGGATGGGAAACTATAGCTATGACGGGAGACTTGAAGTACTTGAGGCGAATAGCATAGATGCATTTAAAGAGAAGCTTGATGGAGAAAGGAATAGAAGGATATGCTGACAGGATGAGATAAAGTAGAGCGGGAGGAGATTCGTGTGGAGCATAAACACCGACATAGACCAGTTAGGCCGAATGGCCTGTTTTTGTGCTGTAAATTCTATGTAATTCTACTTAGATTGTGTCGCCTGGAGTAGAGAAGGCAGAGGGGAGATTTAATAGAGGATTTTAAAATTCTGATAGGATGAGTAGACAAAGTCTATTTCCTCTGTTTGGATAGTCAGTGATGAGAAATCAACAATTTAAAATGATCGCTAAGAGAGAGGAGAGAGGTTATGGAGAAATTTCTTCATGCAGAGAGTTGTTGGAGCGTGGAATATGTTACCAGAGGGAGAGACTTGCACCTATATGCAAAGCTATGGGTAAATGGCGGGGCAGTGGGATTAGTTTTTGGATTGCTGGGCTAAATGGCCGCCTCCGCCTCCTGTGCTTTAAACGTCTATGGTTCTTTGTACCTTGAAGTGGAAAAGTTTTTCTACAACAAGTCCTTGAAAACATTTATAATAAGAACAGATAATTGGGCAATTTATGCATGTAAGTAGCATAAAACCCAATCTAATTTTGGTAACAGTGACAGAAAGAACGCACACAGGGCTCTGTGCTCCTCAATAGATGTCACATCACCACCGAGACTTGGCTCTTTCTCTATTTACTCCAAACATGAAACTGGATAACTTGAGGTGATCACACCGACTACTATTGTCCAGGCTCTGTAGAGGAACAGCAGGTTCTTCCAGCTAACTTCACTGATCTCTGCGTGATGCATTCTACAAATAACCCTTACCGACGACACCTTCTCCCACCAGCAGTACCATACTCATTAAAAGAAAGAAAAAACTGCAACCGCTGGAAATCTGAAACAAAAACAGATAATGCAGCGAAATACACAGCAAATCTGACACTGTCTGAGAAATGAAAAGATAACAACAATAACTGGCATTTATATAGCGCCTTTAACATAAGAAAACATCCTAAGGTGCTTTACAGGAATGTAATCAGACAAAGATTGACACCAAGCCAGAAGGAGATATTAGGACGGGTGATCAAAAGAGGTAGGCTTTAAGGAGCACCTTAAAAGAAAGAGAGGCGGTAAGGTTTAGAGAGGGAATTCCAGAGCTTAGGGCCTAGACGGCTGATGGCATGGCCGCCAATTGTGGGGCAAAGGGAAGGGGAATTCACAAGAGGCCAGAGTTGGAGAAAACAGGGTTCTTAGAGGGTTGTATGGCTGTAGGAGGTGACAGAGATAGGGAGGGGCGAAGCCATGGAGAAATTTGAACACGAGGATGAAAATGTTAAAATCGAAGCATTGGTGGACAATCTAGATCAGAGAGCACAGAGGTGACGGGTGAATGGGATTTGGTGCGGATTGGATACGGGCAGTAGAGTTTTGGATGAGCTCAAGTTTATTAATGTTGCGAACTCCACCTAAAGTTCTGATGAAGGACCCCCCAACTAAACTTTAAACCAACTTTTCTCTCTGCAGATTCCAATGTACCTGTTGTATATTTTCAGCAACTTTTTCCCTTTTATTTCATTTAATGTAAGCGCTCAAGACAACAAAATACAAGAAGAAGGGAGTAGTACAAACCTGGCCAACATTTTGTTGAAGAAAAGTTGTGAGATCTTTAAAGTTTGTCAACGTGTTCAGTATAATCTGAAAGGGAATGTACGTGTCACCTGTTACTTCTACAGTTACTTCAAAAAAAAAGTTGATAAAGGTTGGAATAAGCCTTCCACAATAGTTCTGATCAATCTCATTCTCCTTCTGTGATTAAAAATAATACTGCACATCACCAGATTGTAATAAGAGAAATTGTTTAATCTTAAAGATGCTGTTGGAACTATTGGTGTTTTATTTCAATCTACTCACAAAGAACTTGCATTTATATAGCACCCTTCACGACCTCAGGAAGTCCCAAAGCATTTAAACACCAATGAAGTACCTTTAAAGTGTTGTCACTGTTGTAATGTAGGGGAACATGGCAACCAATTTGCACACAAGTCCCACAAACAACAATGAGATTAATGATCAAATAATATGTTTTTAGTGATGGTGGTTCAGGGATAAATATTGGCCAGGACATTGGGATAAATATTGGCCTTCAAAATAGTGCCATGGGATCTTTTACACCACCTGAGAGCGCAGACGGGGCCTCGGTTTCACAACTCATCAGAAAGACGGTACCTCTGACAGTGCTGCACTCGGAGTGTCAGCCAAGGTTGTGTGCTTAAGTCTCTGGAGTGGGATTTGAACCCACATCCATCTGACTCAGAGGTGAGAGTGCTACCCACTATGCCAAGGCTGACACCTTGTCTGGTATTGCATACTAGAGTTAGCACTCCTGTCCCTGCATGTTGAATGTCGATCACAGTGTTTGCTTGCCATAAAAAAAGCAGATAGCTCCAGTGATATTGAAATGTGATTTTAAAAAAAAATCAGTGCCCAAGGCACCCTAGGCCATTTTAATTCATCGGTGAGTAGCAATGTTCAGGGCAGACTTAACACAGATCTAGGAGCAGGAGCTGCTCTGTGTGCTGTCGGGCTTAAAATGCTGCATTGTACAGGGAGAACGACACAGGCAAAATGTCTTCAGCTGGTCAAACAAAAACATCCCTCTCAAAAAAAATGAGAATCATAGAAAGTTACAGCACAGAAGTTGGCAATTCAGCCCATCATGCCTGTGCCGGCTCTTTGAAAGGGCTATCTATTTAGTTCTACTCACCCATCTCTTTCTCCATAGCCCCTGCAATTTTCTCCACTTCAAGTATTTATTCAATTTTCCCTTTTGAAATTTACTGCTTCCTTTCAGGCTACTTGGTAAGTAGTCCTGTTGTTTTCCGGATCATATCAACTCTCAGCATGCAAAAATTAAAACTATTTTCTCAAAAGAACAGGGCAAAACTCACCGTTTCTATTGTCCCATCTGCTTTATATTTTCCTGCTGGGATAAACTGTTGTCTTCCTGTTGACCTGGAACAAAAAGTTGCACTTGTAAAACAAGAGTGGTTGCAATGCATATAACAACAACTTGCATTTATATAACACATTTAACATAGTAAAATGTTCCAAGGTGCTTCCCAGCAGTGTTACGAATCAAGAGTTGACACCGAGCCACATGACACATTAAGTGACCAAAAGCTTGGACAAAGAGGTAAGTTTTAATGAGCATCTTAAAGGAGGAAAGGGAGATGGTGCTATCAAGCGGCACTTACTCACCAATAACCTGCTCACCGATGCTCAGTTTGGGTTCCGCCAGGACCACTTAGCTCCAGACCTCATTACAGCCTTGGTCCAAACATGGACAAAAGAGCTGAATTCCAGAGATGAGGTGAGTGACTGCCCTTGACATCAAGGCAGCATTTGACCGAGTGTGGCACCAAGGAGCCCGACTAAAATTGAAGTCAATGGGAATCAGGGGGAAAACTCTCCAGTGGCTGGGGTCATACCTAGCACAAAGGAGTTTGGTAGTGGTTGTTGGAGGCCAATCATCTCAGCCCCAGGACATTGCTGCAGGAATTCCTCAGGGCGGTGTGCTAGGCCCAACCATCTTCAGCTGCTTCATCAACGACCTTCCCTCCATCGTAAGGACAGAAATGGGGATGTTCACTGATGACTGTACAGTGTTCAGTTCCATTCGTAACCCCCCAGATAATGAAGCAGTCCGTGCCCGCATGCAAGACCTGGACAACATCCAGGCTTGGACTGATAAGTGGCAAGTAATATTCGCGCTAGACAAGTGCCAGGCAATGACCATCTCCAGCAAGAGATTGTTTAACCACCTCCCCTTGACATTCAATGGCATTACCATCGCCGAATCCCACATCATCAACGTCCTGGGGGTCACCACTGACCAGAAACTTAACTGGACCAGCTACATAAATACTGTGGCTACAAGAGCAGGTCAGAGGCTGGATATTCTGCAGCGAGTGATTCACCTCCTGACTCCCCAAAGCGTTTCCACCATCTACAAGGCGCAAGTCAGAAGTGTGATGGAATACTCTCCACTTGCCTGGATAAGTGCAGTCCAACAACACTCAAGAAGCTCGACGCCATCCAGGACAAAGCAGCCCGCTTGACTGGCATCCCATCCACCACCCTAAACATTCACTCCCTTCACCACCGGCGCACTGTGTACAGGATGCACTGCAGCAGCTCGCCAAGGTTTCTTCGACAGCACCTCCCAAACCCGCAACCTCTACCACCTAGAAGGACAAAGGCAGCAGGCACATGGGAACAACACCACCTGCACGTTCCCCTACAAGTCACAAACCATCCCGATTTGGAAATATATCACCGTTCCTTCATCGTCGCTGGGTCAAAATCCTGGAACTCCCTTCCTAACAACACTGTGGGAGAACCTTCACCACACGGACTGCAGCGGTTCAAGAAGGCGGCACATCACCACCTTCTCAAGGGCAATTAGGGATGGGCAATAAATGCCGGCCTTGCCAGCGACGCCCACATCCCATGAACTAATAAAAAAAAGGCAGCTGAAGGCACAGCCACCAAGGATGGGGCAATGAAAATCGGGGATGCGCAAAAGGCCAGAATTGGAGGAGCGCGGCGATCTCGGAGGGTTGTAGGGCTGGAGGAGGTTACAGAGATAGGGAAGGGCAAGGCCATGGAGAGATCTGAATACATGGATAAGGATTTTACAATAGAGGCGTTGCCAGAACGGGAGCCAATGTAGGTCAGTGAGCACATGGGTGATGGGTAAATGGGACTTGGTGCAAGTTAGGATACGGGCAGCAAAACTTTAGATGAGCTCAAGTTTATGGAGGATGCAAAGTTGGAGGCCGGCCAGGACAACATTAGAATAAGGGGGTCTCCTCCATGCAGATTTTGGGGGCCAGTAACTCTAATGCTTCAAACAGTGGGTCAATGTCTTGTCTGAAGGACGATCGTGCAACCAGGATTCCGCAAATTACAATGCTTTTCATCCTACTGAATGTGGGCAAACAAATCACTGCACCAATGAGAACATCTCACAAGACAAGGTTTTATCTTGACGTTTATGTTGAACTACCAACATAATCATCAAGATAAAGTATGTTATGCACAATACTACCCTAGACAAACATGGGACCACATTTTTTTTTTAAAAGGTAATCGGCAAAAGAGCTGACTGGCTATCAGGTATGACTGAGAGGGTACGTGGGTCTAAGAGACTACAGACGTCTCTTCAAACAACAGGACTCCTTATCAAGTAGCCAGCCAGGAAGTGCAACAAATTCCTAACGTTCACAATTGCTGGTCTGACATGGCTTTTAACCAACTGGCTGACCTGCTGCTGGTGGCATTGGTACGGTGCACACTTTGTGCCAATATGTTATAAATATTGAAAGCAATATTGGGATCCATTCCATCCTAAATGTTCAAACGTATATGTGGACAGGATTTAACCTAAAGCACTGCGATATGAGAACGAAGATGAAAGAAATACTTGCATTTGTGTAGCATCTTATCGCGTTATCAAAATGTCTCAAGATGCTTTACATTTTTGGAGTGTTGCTCATGTGGCAACCATTGATTGCCAGTAACATCCCACAAATAGTAATAACACAAACGGACAATTTAGCTGGTTTTGTTTGGTGGTGTTGGTTAAGGGAGAAACGTTAGGCAAGGTACTGGGAGAACTCCCTTTTCTTCCTTCACGCAGTGTCATGGGGTCTCTAATGCCTAGCTGTACAGGCATACGTAGCCTTGATCTAATTCTCATCCAAAAGGCAAAACCTCTGACAATGTGGCACTGCCTCAGTACTCACTAGGGTGCCAGCCTCATTTATGTAGCGAGTGGGCCTGAACACACAACTCTGACTTAGAGGGTAGAATGCTACCAACTGAGCCAAGCTGAGATGCGAAGCAAGCACATCTTTTTTAAAATATAGAAACACTTGTGTACTTTTCAATAGTATGGCATCAAGAACGTTTTCCTGAGCTACAAAAGAAATGATTAAAACTACTTTTCTCCCCCAGGTTAAAACACATTAAACAGGAGTGTGGGACTAATTGGACAGCTCTTTTAAAGAGCCGGCACAGGCACGATGGGCCGAATGACCTCCTTCTGTGCTGTAAAATTCCGTGATTCTAAGCTTATTAAAAATAGAGTGGGTCATAGTTGCAGAGGGTTATGATAATTATTTCCACTCGTGAATCAGGCGACAACCCACTCATGACTTAGCCTAAGTTTTCCAATCGGCATTATTTTAGTGTCAACTAAATTTATTATAATTGGGTTATCCCCGGAGTTAAAATACTGCCAATCAGGAAGTCTATGCTATGCAGTCTGCCCTACCTGTATAAGTACTGATCATATCACACATCATCTCAAGAAGTGAATGAAAGAAAACCTGAGGGAGACAGACACAGGTCCCACAGGTTCAATCTCACGTTTTTGTACTGGAAGGCTTGATACATATATACTAAAGATTTCAGGCCCAGGTATTGGAAATTTGGTCATTTTCCTGGGGCTTAAGGGAGCGTAAACAGAAAGCGCACACAGCCATTAATTTTACACCCTTGTAATCACAGAATGATACAGCTCGGAAGGGGACCATTCGGCCTACCATGCCTGTGTAGGCTCTTTGACGACCTCAGGACACCCCAAAGTGTTTTACAGCCAACTGGGTACTTTTGAAGTGTAGTCACTGTTGCGATGTAGGAAACGTGGTGACTAATTTGCGCACAGCAAATAACAATGAGATAATGACTAGGTCATCTGTTTTTAGTGATGTTGGTTGAGGGATAAATAATGGCCAGGACACCATGGAGAACTCCCCAGCTCTTCTTTGAAATAGTGTCGTGGGATCTTTTAAGTCCACTTAAGAGGACAGGCAGGGCCTCGGTTTAACGAATCATGTGAAAGACGGTACCTCCGATAGTGCAGCATTTCCTCAGAGTGTCAGCCTAGATCTTGTGCTCAAGTCTCTGGGGTGGGACTTGAACCCACGACCTTCTGACTCAAAGGTAAGAGTACTGCCCACTGAGCCACGGCCAAGCATGGATGAAAGGCTGTGCAGCCCAGCTCGCTCCTGCCAGACGCAGATACTATTTTAAATCTCTCCACCCCCAACCCTGCCCATACTGTGTACTTACAAAGCAACCACTGCTCTTCTCCTGTCCCCAGCACGCCATAATATGTTTGCGATAGCCAATGCGAGACTCTGTGATCGCTGAGCATTGCTTGGCTGCAGTTCCCTGTGGGGCAGAGGAAGGGGAGAAACACACCAATTATTCCAGAGCAACAACAATAACTTGCATCTATATAGCACCTTAAACATAGTAAAACATCCCAGGGGGCTTCACAGGAGCGATTATCAAACAAAATTTGACACCGAGCCATATAAGGAGATATTAGGACAGGTGAACAAAAGCTTGGTCAAAAAGGGAGGCTTTAAGGAGCGTCTTAAAGGAGGAGAGAGGCGGAGAGGCTTAGGGAGGGAATTCCAGAGACAATGGAACAGGCTGAAGTGCAACGTGCCGAGGAATAACAGCGAAAGGCTACAAGTGGAGGAAAACAATTTTTTCAAAACTTTACTGAAAGCCAAGGGCATTGAGGATGATCCTCACAAAACTTTCATTAAGTCTTAAAGACCCCATGCGTAGTCGGCACTATACATGCCGAATGGCATTCTGCTTGAAATAAATTCTCCCTGTGGGGCTTCAGTCTATGATATTTGGCCTTCTTTCAAGTTTGGAGTGGGAGGGAAATATTTCCAGTTACTGAATGATGATGAGCTCGCATTTCGATTGAAACTGTGCCATCTAAATCTGGTCACGATTTGACAATTTTCCGTGCCTTCTACTAAGTGAACTTGGGACGCATTACCTGACATCCTATATGCTTGTGTTAATGCTGGTGTACCAGTATTATCTGAGCTTTAGAGCTATGAATATTCCTGTTTAAAATTTACACACACGCACTTACATGGTCTCATTACTGCTGCTGGCTACATCCTCGAAGACCAGCTTTTGTAAGACACAGGCCTGGATTGCAGCCAAAACCCCACAGGGACCACCCTAGAAAGATCAGAGACCAGAACTGTTCACAGTGCTAAATAAGACGGTACAGTAGCATAGCATCACACCATACATGTCTGATGGTTGCAGCATATTACACCCTTCAGAATTAAGTGACTTTTTTTCCCACACTGAAACATATAATGGAATGGAAAATACACTTAAATTCAGGGTAAAGTGAAGGAAAAAAGAAAAAACTTCCATTTATAAAGCGCCTTTCATGACCTCAGCACATCCCAAAATGCTTTACAGCCAATGAAGTACTTTTGAAGTGTAGTCACTGTTGTAATGTAGGAAGTGCTGCAGCCAATTTGCACACAGCAAGATCCCACAAAGAACAATGTGATAATGACCAGATCTGTTTTAGTGATGTTGGTTGAAGGATTGATATTGGCCAGGACACCTGGGAGAACTCCTCTGCTCTGCTTCAAAATAGTGCCGTGGGATCTTTTACGTCCACCTGAGAGCATTCAAGTCCCACTCCAGAGAATTGAGCACAAGGTTTAGACTGACACACCAGTGCAGTACTGAGGAAGTGCTGCGTTGTCGGAGGTGGCGTCTTTCGGATGAGACATTAAACCGAGGCCCCATCTGCCCTCTCAGGTGGACGTAAAAGATTTCAAGGCACTATTTCGAAGAGCAGGGGAGTTCTCCCCGGTGTCCTGGCCAACATTCATCCGTCAACCATCATCACCGAAAACAGATTATCTGGTCATTTATCTATTGCTATTTGTGGGACCTTGCTGCCGTTTACAACAGTGGCTTCACTTCAAAAGTACTTCATTGACTGTAAAGCGCTTTAGGATGTCCTGAGGTCGTGGAAGGCGCTATAGAAATGCAAGTTCTTTATTTTCTAATTTGGTCAGGATAGATAGATTATCCACCAATTTCTCTCCTCCACTTGAAGCATAAATCTGGGGTAAAGGGAACAAGACCTGGACACAGGAGGCCAACCCCAATGGCCTCAGCCTGGAATTCCCACCGGGCCTGGGTGGTAGTTCCGCCTGCCCCAAAAGTGGAAAGATACCAGCATCCAGGTCAAAAGACAGGGTTGCTAGTCGGGCCCACGACGGAGGGTGGGGGGAGATATTAAGGTCTGGATGTTGGTCTGAAACGCCCCACAAGACGATGGACTACCTATTGACATTGTCAATAAGTCACATGTGAAGTAAAGCATCTGGACCAAGTATCAGGCTCTGATAATCGTGGACGTTCTTGAGCAATTTCAAAGAAGTCATCTCATGAAGGAACTCAGATGAGCACGGTATCATCTAAACAACCATCTGAATCCCATGACTGGGTTATTGCTGCCAAATCATCTTACAGCACTGAATATATTTTGTGGCAGTATTTTTTGTTGAATCTACTTCCTTGCTTGTAGCATCAGCTCTGATTTGCAATTCACTCAATGTCAATGTGTAATGATCAAATAATACCACCATTTTAACTGGATACATTTCATAGTGATTCTCAGGTAGTTCTACAGCTGGTTTATACAGCACGTGCACATTTAAACTAAAGCTTATTGTTACTGAAACTGGTTTACTTGTGAGTTTGCTGATTTACTTTTTGATTGGAACTGTCAACATCAGATCGCTCTGATTTTTTTTGTGCTTTTCCTCATCAGTGCTAAAGATTCTAACTCCTTATTACTGTCCCCAGCAACTCTCCCAAGTGGCCACTGCTCATGCGTTCACCCAGTCAATGGGCTACTCAACTACACAAGGCATCACAGTTAAGCCTGATTTTATGCTCATCGGATGTGCGTCACACACACACACACTGACACAAATTGGTAAAAGAACCAGAGGCAAGATGAGGAGAAATTTCTTTTGCACAGCGAGTTGTTATGATCTGGAATGCATTGCCTGAAAAGGTGGTGGAAGCAGATTCAATAATAACTTTCAAAAGGGAATTGGATCTATACTTGAAGGGGAGAAATTTGCAGGGCTATGGGGAAAGGGTTGAAACGGGACTAATCGGCTAGCTCTTCCAAAGAGCCAGCACAGGCACAATGTGCTGAAAGTCCTCCTTCTGTGCTGCAACATTCTATGATTCTACAAATTACTGATCAGGGGTGAAACCCCTGGCTGATTTCTCCCCGCCTGCCCCCCCTTTACCAGAGCTACAGATGCCAATTGTCATCCCAGCTAAGATCTGCTAACTCGGTACTGGCTGGGTATTGAACCTGGAACCTTTCTGTGTGCTACATGTTTCAGTTCCACTGAACACAAGAAGCACCAAGCCACTGTGAGAAACTACAAAGAACTTTTAAAAGCAAACGTAAAAAAGGTCAGCGCTATTCATTTTCAGTTCTGCAGAAAGTATTCTGTGCCCCACCCATCTTGGTCATATGCTGCTAATTACTAGCCATGTCCAGTAATGCTTTCCAACAACAGATGCACATCATCTCGGGATCATAGCAATTAACTGGGATATAGTTACCATGAGTGTTGGAACCAAGATAACACTAAACTCTAGTGTGTTACAGATCGGGCAGCCTGGACATGAACTGTGAAAGCACTTTCTGCCTGCAGAGATTCTTTTGATTTAAAAAAATGAAGTCAAGGACCCTGTAATCTGAAAGTCCATGCCCCCTAAAAACATTCCAGAGGGAATTAAGATTTTGTAACACGTTTATTCTACATTTGAGCTCATAATTCTTTTCAGTTTGCAGCTCCTTGATTACCTGAATGGCACTTGAGTATTGTTTTCAAATGCTACTCACCCTTACCTGAAAGTTTCATGTTACAATCAAAGCTAATGATTCACAGTAAGTCAAATTCCATTTATATCATATGAGATTCCGGGAATTGTACCAATGTTTTTGGGGATCATATTCTGAGATTTTTATCCATTATTTTTCAATATCAAAAAATTGGTAGCCTTAAATTGTCGATTCTGCCGTTTAAAAGCCAAATAATCTCAAAGGACAAGGAAAAATGCAATTAAAAGGATGGCCTACTTTTTAGCAACTACTATTTAGATTTATATACACATAGGAAGACATGTACATGAGGGCATACACAGTTATCCTTCTTTAATCAAAACCGTCAAGGCAAAAACCCAGTTATTTCCCGAATTCCAATACCAATTCCATGGTCAAAGAAATCAGACCTGTAATTGTTTCTCCCTGGCCCTGCCCCACAATAAAACTGTGACAATCAAATATAATGCAGTGTTTTCTCAGATTTTTTTTTTAAAACTGTCTTTTGGATTCCCACAATGGCTCAAGCGTTAAAATGCAGCACCTGGTGTGGTGCTGAGTCATACAGATGCAAGAAAGTCCCTTGTTGATCACAGATAGGATTTGCAGGGGTGGGAGGGGTGTGTGTGCTACAATGCGTTCCGAGGAAGGGAGGGAAAGAAAAACAAACAACAGCCAGATTCCTGCTCCTGATCACAAGGCTACCAATTTTGTTGACGTGTGCTGGAAAATGTATGTGTGTGGATGTCAGGTGAGAACAATATCGAGGTGGTCAGTGGTGAGCAAACAGTCAAATAGCTGGCTAACATTGGTGTGGGGGGGGGGGGGGGTGGGTCTAGGCTCACATTGTGGGGATCTAGGCTCACAGTGGAGTGAGGTACCGGGGGAGGCCAATACACATGGAATCTAATCTCAATAAGATCCGGTGCCTTCAAGACAAGAGGGCAGGAAACTAAATGGGAAAAAATATGGACCAGAACAGAAAAAGTATGAAGTTTCAGAGTAAAAAGCTGACTAAAGAGTTCTAGCTCCAGCTGGTCTTCAGTTTTGTTTGAACCTTTCCCTTTTTTTAAAGCAATGTCAGCTTGGCTCAGTTCTCAAATCGGAATCAGAACGTCATGGTTCGAGCCACACTCCAGAACTTGGATTCATAATCCAGGCAGTTATGGAGCTGACAGAGTGCTGCATTGTCACAGGTGCCGTCTTTCGGATGAGATATTAAACTGAGGCCCTGTCTCCCTGTTCTCTGATTCAGGTGGGATGTTCAAGATCCCATGGCACTATTTTGACGAGTAGGAAGTTCTCCCAGTGTCCTGATAATTGTTCATCCCTCAATCAACATGACCATAAACAGGTTAACTGGTTATCTTATTGCTGTTTGTGGGATTTTGCTGTGCGCATAATGGCTGCCGTGCTCACAAGCATAATATTTACTGCATTTCAAAGTAATTAATTGTATGTGAAAAGAAGGAACTTGCATTTATATAGCATTTTTCAAGTCCTCAGGATGTCGCAAAGCGCTTCAAAACCAACAAATTACTTTTCAAGTGTAGTCACTGTTATAATGTAGGGACATACGGCAGCAGCCAATTGGCGCACAGCAAGGTCTCACAAACAGCAATGTGATAACAATCAGATCATCTGTTTTAGCGGTTAGTTGAGGGATAAACATTGGCCAAGACACCGGGGAGAACTCCCCAGCTCTTCTTCGATTAATGCCATGGGATCTTTTACGTCCACCAGAGAGGGCAGACAGAGGCCTTGGTTTAACGTTTCATCTGAAAGGCAACAACTCCAACAGTGCAGCACTCCATCGTCACTGCACCAAGAGTGTCAATCTAGTTTACGTGCTCAAGTCCCTGGAGTGGTGCTTAGAACCCACGACTATCTGACTCAGAGACAAGAGCACTACCGCTGAGCCAAAGTGAAGTGTTTTGAGATATTTCTGAGATACATGACAAGGCATTCCATAAGTGCAAGTCTTAATATAGTCCAATATTCTAAAACATAATTTCATTGAGGTTCTGACGCTGGTTGAATCAGTTACATGAGCATTTCATTCAGAGAAAAACATATGGAAAAATATCAATTACACAAAACAAAGCGGACAGCAACGTCAATGAATATATGTTCAGGTCATCCAGAGGAAGGGTTAAACAAACTACTACTCAGGGAATTTTTTTTTAAAAATCACAATCTGGCACAGTTACTCTGGAAGACTGAGAAGGTTTCAGCTCCAGCCAGGTTAACAAACAGCAGGCAGCTCTCGTGGGAAGCGAGAGCGCATTTTTACACGCTCACATGGCAACGGCCCTCTCCACAATGGCACAACAGGACCAAGTGAAAAGGCCACCGCCACTCCGTGTTATTGGATTCTTCCCAAATAAATAAATCCCATTGTGTCACGGTCTGAGCTTTAATGGGGAAATAAAGTTTATGATAACACTTTATTTTTGAAAGACAGTTGAGACTATCATTCCTGGTCTCCTCGGCTCCGGGCGGCTCCCATGATGTTACTGATAGGGAGCAGCTCTGTTCGTTTTGAAGGTTTGGGGTGGTGGGGGGTTGGAGGGGTACAGTGAGACTTCAGATCAGCCTGGGAACCCCCATTCGGAGGCACCTGGACGGGTACAATGCAAACTCAGCCAGTAGTTCCTCTGGAAAACATGAGCGACTGGGCCAGGCAGTCTGATATTGTGGCCCCTTTGCTAAAAGCAACAGAGCTGCTATGACACAGAGGGAACGCCTCCCATCAGTGGGATCACCAGAGAAGTCTGGACACAAACTGTGGTCTTCGTTTTATCCGTGGTACAGATGCAGAGGGACTGCCAGATCCCTAGAAATGAAAACGGCTATCAAAATTCCCCCTCCCCCCACTCCCCTTCAAGGATCTCGGCTGCCCACCCCTCGATTGTCCTGTTGCATTTAAATGATTGAGGGAGCAGGGGCCTGGTGTAGGGCTAGAGAAACCAGCCGAGTTCCCTGCCTTCCTGCCAGAGTACCACTGACCCCAGGGTAGACCTGTACAGGGGTGGCAGTACTTGCGGTGGCAGCAGTGAGAGGACTTGAGGGTGGCCTCCTCTCCCTCTCTTCTTCCAAAAAAACTTGAGCAAGGCTCATTCAGAAACCATGGAGCTGCTTCCGTTGTAGAAATACAAGCCTGGATTCTCCAGATGTCGGCCTCGACCCAGCGGCTTAACTTTTCACCTGAGGCAGACGGTCGTGGGTTTAATCCAGGCGCCTCAGACTTCAGCACATAATCTAGGCTGACGCTTCAGTGCAACACTGAGGGAGTGTGGGAGGTGCTCGTCTGTCAGGTGAAAAGAGAAACCATGGCCCTGCCTGCCCTCTCGGGTGGATGTAAAGGATCTAATAGCACTATTTGAAGAAGAGCAGGGAGGTGTCCTGGCCAGTATTTATCCCTCAACCAACATGACTAAAATAGATTACCTGGTCATTACTCTCATTGCTGTTTGTGAGATTGGCTGCCACATTTCTTACATTACAACAGTGGCTACACTTCAAAAATATTTCATAGTGATGCCATGAGATAGTGAATGGCAGGATACAATTACAATTTCTTTCTTAATCAAGTCCACTCAATTTACAGGTGAAAATCAGGCATACCCGATCGCAAAATTGGGCAGAGTTCCATAACACTGGATCTCCACCCATTTTTTTCGCTCATCCCATTTTCTGTTGTCATTTCCCCTGACTGCAGAAAGGGCCTGCCCATTTTTTGCCCACTTTCTTTCATTGCACCTGGGCATCACTCGCTTCTCTGCCCAACTTCCTCCAGCAGCACTGCCACAGCTGCAGAGAACCCTAATTCTTTAAACTGCTGCAGACCTTTAAAACCTTCAGCAGGAGGCTATATCCCACCCCCTCAATGGGCCTTACTCCCCGTGTTCCTGACACCTGGAGCTCAGCCGGAATATCGACGAATCCAAGCTCAGAAATCATGGGAGGACCATTGCTCATGACAGCGGGCGGGCGTGACCCACGCTCAGCTCTACGTCCGCTTGGGATAGCGCCCAAGCTTAATATCTAGCCTACTCTTCATATTCACCTGCGTCCGCCTCCTGTGATTTTGTTCAATACAGTTTATTACAGGTTTGAAAGGGAGTATTTTTGTTTAAAGCACTTTACCATTATATACTTTAAAAACATTATACCAGCTGAACAAGTTCACAGTGGATAATTCATCGTCTGAAGTGCTTTGAGAAGTTTTGACAGGATAAAGCATTATATATAAAGAAAAAAAATTTGCTTGTTAGCAAAATTACAGCCCATGAGATTAAAGTGGCAGCGTGGGTACAAAATTGGCTAGGAGACAGAAAGCAGAGAGTAGTGGTGAACAGTTGTATTTCAGACTGGAGGGAAGTATACAGTGGTGTTCCCCAGGGGTCAATATTAGGACCACTGGTCTTTTTGATTTATATTAATGACCTGGACATGGGTATACATGGTATAATTTCAAAGTTTGCAGACGACACAAAACTCGGAAATGTGGTAAACAATGTGGAGGATAGTAACAGACTTCAGAAGGACACAGACAGACTGGTGAAATCGGCAGACACATGGCAGATGAAATTTAATGCAGAGAAGTGTAAAGTGATATATTTTGGTAGGAAGAATGAAGAGTGGCAATATAAACTGAACGGTACAATTTTAAAGGGGGTGCAGGAACAGAGAGACCTGGGGGTTCACATACACAAATCTTTGAAGGTGGCAGGACAAGTTAAAAAGACTGTTAAGAAAGTATATGGGATCCTGGGCTTCATTAATAGAGGCAAAGAGTACAAAAGCAAGGAAGTTATGCTAAACCTTTATAAAACACTGGTTAGGCCTCAGCTGGAGTACTGTGTTCAATTCTGGGCACCTCACTTTAGGAAGGATGTCAAAGCCTTAGAGAGGGTGCAGAAGAGATTTACTAGAATGATACCAGGGATGAGGGACTTCAATTATGTGAAGAGACTGGAGAAGCTGTCCTTAGAACAGAGAAGGTTAAGGGGAGGTTTGATAGGTGTTCAAAATCATGAACGGTTTTGACAGAGTAAATAAGGAGAAACTGTTTCCAGTGGCAGAAGGGTCAGTAACCGGAGGACACAGATTGAAGGTGTTTAGCAAAAGAGCCAGAGGTGACATGAGGAAATATTTTTTGACGCAACGAGTTGTAATGATCTGGAATGTGCTGCCTGAAAGGGCGGTGGAAGCAGATTCAATCGTAAGTTTCAAAAGGGAATTGGATAAATACTTGAAGGTAAAAAATTTCCAGGGCTATGGGGAAAGAGCAGGGGAATGGTGCTAATTGGATAGCTCTTTCAAAGAGCCAGCACAGGCACAATGGGCCAAATGGCCTCCTCCTGTGCTGTACCTATTATGATACTATGAAAGACTTGCCTTTCACAACCCAATGCAGTACTTTTTGAAATGTAGCAACTGTTGCAATGTAGGAAACGCAGCAGCTAAATTTCGCACAGCAAGGTCCCACAAACAGCAATGAGATAATGACCAGATAATCTGTTTTAGTGATGTTGGTTGAGGGATAAATGTTGGCCAGGACTCTCCTGCTCTTCCTAGAAATAGTACCATGGGATCTTTTACATCCACCTGAGTGGGCAGACGGGGCCTCGGTTTAATGTCTCACCTAAAAGACAGCACCTTCGACAGTGCAGCACTCCCTCAGTATTGCACTGAGGGTGCCTAAATCTTGTGCTCAAGTCTCTGGATTGGGACTTAAACCCACAATCTTCTGACTCAGATGTGGGATTGCTACCCACTGAGCTACTGTATGTTTACCCAGTGAGTAGCTGAGCCACATTGACCAGGATGTTCTCAAGTTCCATCGCTGGTCTATGCTAAGTTTGCAGGTTATATGGGCGCTACAAATGGCCTCAGCACTCTGGATCACAGAGGGGAAAGTAAACCAGTTTCCTGCTTCTGATGACGATCTAACAACCCTTGCTGGAAGTACACAGTGTGAATGTTATGTAAGCACAGGATTGATCTTGGTGTAATTCCCCCCTCCATGGTAAGTAGATTGCCGACATGCACAGTCAAGACTCACAAATTTGAAACAATGATTACTTGGGCGAGGCACGGGAGGGCACCTAGGATGGGGGAAGTGGAGGAAGAAAATTGGCACGAGAAAAACAATGGGTTTATGTATTAAGAAAATCAGTTTTGATGCGTTAGTTTTTTAAAAAATTTCTTTCCCACCCAGGGCCTGGTGACTGCAGACTGGCTCAAAGACTAATCCAGCACTGCATTTTAATCAATGGAGCTATTCTCTAACTCCTCCCTATCAGTGATATTATCAAATCATAGAATCATACAGCACAGGAGGTCATTACTCCCACTTCCCCCTGCGCCTTCCCCATAGCCCTGCAAATTTTTCCTTTTTAAGTATTTATTCAATTCCCTTTTGAAAGTTACTATTGAACCTGCTTCCCTTTCAGGCAGCGCATTCCAGGTCATAATAACTCACAGAGTAAAACTATTTCTCCTCATCTCCCCTCTGGTTCTTTCGCTAATTACCTTAAATCTGTGTCCTTTGGTTACTGACCCTCCTGCCACTGGAAACAGTTTCTCCTTACATACTGTTAAAACCGTTCATGATTTTGAACACATATTAAATCACCCCTTAATCTTCTCTGCTCTAAGGAGAACAACCCCAGCTTCTCCCGTCTCTCCACATAACTGAAGTCCCTCATCCCTGTTAATATTCTAGTAAATCTCCTCTGCATCCTCTCCAAATAGTCCAGTGGCAAGAAGACACAATATAGCGCGATTTCATTAAGGCAAGAAATTTGATTTTAAAAACAGACAACGGGACCATGTACCAAGGACAGAGATTACAAGTAGAACTAGTTCTGATACCAGCGCTGAAAGGTTATGCCTATCAGGAAAGATTTCACAGGCTGGGGCACCTTTCTCTAGAAAAGAGAAGGCTGAGGGGTGGCCTGATGGAGATCTTTAAGATTATGAAACGGTTTGATAGGGTAGACGTAGAGAAGATGTTTCCACTTGTGGGGGAGACCAAAACTAGGGGTCATGAGTATAAGATAGTCACTAATAAATCCAATAGGGAATTCAGGAGAAACACCCAGAGAGTGGTTAGAATGTAGAACTCGCTACCACAAGGAGAAGTTGAGATGAATAGCATAGATGCATTTAAGGGGAAGCTAGATAAACACGTGATGGTGAAAGGAATAGAAGGTTATGCTAATAGGGTTAGATGAAGAGGGGTGGGAGGAGGCTCGTGTGGAGCATAATCACCTGCATAGACCTGTTGGGCCGAATGGCCTGTTTCTGTGCTATAATTCTAGTGTCAGACCAGCCAGAGCTTGAAGGCTCCCGGAGCAAATTCGTACCGAGGGTAGAGATGACAAGGTTGTCTGCTGCCAGATCATCGTGGGGCTTGTGGGTTTTACTAGTGTGGACTCCTACAGAGTGTGGAAGTATGGGGGTGGGCTGATACCAGACCATCACAAGAACCGTCCATTGGTTTAGAGTGTGAACTCATGCTGAGGCTGGAGATTACAGGATGGGCTACAGCTAAACCATCATGGGGCCTGTGGGTTTCCAGCATGGACTCGTAGCGAGGGTGGAAATTACAGAGTGGGCTGGTGCCAGACTATTATCTCTGGTTTAGGATACCAGTGTGGGTTTCATATAGCTCAAACAGAGCTGATGTATTTTAAGCACACGCAGAGATTTTATTTTTTAAAATGACATATCCTCCTTTTGTTGCATAACAACAACAGAAAGAAAAGAAAAAAACCTTCACCTTCTTCTGAACGATGCCGTACTTTAAGTCAGGTAGCTCATTAAAGGTGAAACTCTGTATCTTCCATTCCTCAGCAAAGCAGCAAAAACTGGAGCCAAATAGAAGATTTTTCAGCTGCTGCAAACAAAATGATTTTAAAAAAGTTAAGTTCGCTACTTAAAACATAATAAATTTCAAGAAAAGTTGCTAAATGGTCTATTAAAGTTCATCCGTCAAGTACATAACTGGTACATCATGGCATCTAATTCCATTTTACCTCTATTACCTTCGATGTAACAAGAAGACACAGATTTAGGGTCATTAACAAAACAACCTGAGGGGAGATGAGGAGAAATTTTTTTATACAGCGAGTTGTAATGATCTGCAATGCACTGCCGGAAGGGGTGAAGGAAGCAGATTCAATAGTAATTTTCAAAAGGGAATCGGATAAATACTTGAAGGGGAAAAATTTGCACGGCTGTGGGGAAAGAGCAGGGGAGTGTGGAACTAATTGCATAGCTTTCAAAGAGCCCGCACAGGCACGATGGGCCAAATGGCCTCCTTCTGTGCTGTATGATTCTATGGACGAACAATTATGGACCGGGGTGGGGGAACACAGAGACCTGGGGGTATATGTGCACAAATCTTTGAAGGTGGCAGGACAGGTTGAGAAATCGGTTAAAAAAGCATACGGGATCCTGGGCTTTATAAATAGAGGCATGGGGCTCTATTTTAAAACCAAGCTGGGGAAGGGGGCGAAGGGGGATCAAATTGAGGACGGGAATCCCATTTTGACATAAGGACGTCTTTTTTTTTTCTCAGTTTCCGGTCTGACTGACCGGCTGGTCTCAGTTGGACGGGAGACCAGCCAGCGAGAAGACATGTTCAGGTAAGTCCGTAGGTAAGTCTTTGTTTGTGTGGATTGGGGGGGGGGCATGGGTGGGCACGGAGGGCATGGGTGGGTATGTTGGTACAGGGTCATGAGTCATGGGGGGCGGGGATCAGGGGTCAGTCACGGGGGAGGGGGGGTTTTGGGATGGGGGGTCATTGCAGGGGGCCGCGATCGTTGAGGGGGAGAATCGGGGGTAGGAGGATCGGGGTCGGAGGATCGGGGTCGGGGATCTGCGATCCGCGATCGGGAATCAGTTGTCTGCGATCGTTGGGGAGTCGGTGCAGGTAGGCTTGTTGGGCCTGGGAGAAGCACACTTGCTCCTCCGGGCCCACAAGCTGTCTTTTTCTAGGCTCCTACCTGTTAGTCTCGGGCCTTCTCGCCTCCTTGCATTAGGCATAAAACAGAAGGCCCGGGAATCCTGGCCCCCGGAGCTGAAATCGGGAAGTCCAGAAAAATGGAGGTCCGAAGCCTCCTTAAAAAGTTTTAAGGCCCAGCCCGACTCCTGGGAGCAGGTTGGTCGCCCGTGCCGGTGAAAACCGGAAATGGGCGGGTTGGAGGCAGGTCTCAAATGGTAGCAATTTTCAATGCCCCCCCACCCCCAACCCACCCGTTTTTCACTTTTAAAATTGAACCCATAGAGTACAAAAGCAAGGCAATTATGTTGAACCTTCATAAAACATTGGTTCAGCCACAGTTGGAGTATTGTGTTCAATTCTGGGGACCACACTTCAGGAAGGATGTGAAGGCCTTAGAGAGTGTGTAGAGGAGATTTACTAGAATGGTTGCAGGGATTGAGGGACTTCAGTTATGTGGAGAGACTGGAGAAGCTGGGGTTGTTCTCCTTTAGAGCAGAGAAGGTTAAGAGGAGATTTGATAGAAGTGTTCAAAATCATGAAGGGTTTAGATAAACATAACGTAAGAAATAGGAACAGGAGTAGGCCATATGGTCCCTCGAGCCTGCTCCGCCATTCAATAAGATCATGGCTGATCTTCGACCTCAACTCTACTTTCATGCCCAATCCCCATATCCCTTGATTCCCCTAGAGTCTAAAAATCTAGCGATCTCATTCTTGAATATACTCAACAACTGAGCATCCACAGCCCTCTGAGATAGAGAATTCCAAATATTTACAACCCTCTGACTGAAGAAATTCCTCCTCATTTCAGTCCTAAATGTTCAACCCCTTTTACTGAGAATATGCCCCTTAGTTATAAACTCTCCAGCCAGGGAAAACAGCCTCTCATCATCTACCCTGCCAAGCCATCTAAGAATCTTATATGTTTCAATAATATCAACTCTCATTCTTCTAAACTCCAGAGTATAGGCCCATTCTATTCAATCTCTCCTCATAGGACAACCCTCTCATCCCAGGAATCAATCGAGTGAAACCTTTGTTGCACCACCTCTAAGGCAAGTATATCCTTCCTTAGGTAAGGAGACCAAAATTGTGCACAGTACTCCAAATGTGGTCTCACCAAAGCCCTGTGCAATTGCAGCAAGATTTCCTTACTCTTGTACTCCAACCCCCTTGCAATAAAGGCCAATAAACCATTTGCCTTCCTAATTGCTTGCTGTACCTGCATGTTAACTTTCTGTGTTTCATGTACAAGGAAACCCAAATCCCTCTGAACACCAACATTTAATAGTTTCTCACATTTCCCCACATTATACTCCATCTGCCAGATTCTCACCCACTCACTTAACCTGTCTATATCCCTTTGCAGACTCTTTGTGTCCCCCTCACAGTTTACTTT
This sequence comes from Heptranchias perlo, assembly GCF_035084215.1. Lineage (NCBI taxonomy): Eukaryota > Metazoa > Chordata > Chondrichthyes > Hexanchiformes > Hexanchidae > Heptranchias > Heptranchias perlo. The sequence goes on from NC_090326.1 coordinate 161,564,894, forward strand.
CCCACCTAGCTTTGTATCGTCAGCAAACTCGGATACATTACTCTCAGTCCCTTCACATAAGTCATTGATATAGATTGTAAATAGCTTTGGTCCAAGCACTGATCCTTGCAGCACTCCACTAGTTACAGCCTGCCAACCTGAGAATGGCTCATTTATTCCTACTCTGTTTTCTGTCCGTTAGCCAATCCTCTATCCATGCTAAGAAAATACCCCCAACCCCATGAGCCCTTATCTTGTGTAACAACCTTTTGTGTGGTACTTTATCGAATGCCTTTTGAAAATCCAAATGTACGACATCCACTGGTTCCCCTTTATCTACCCTGCTAGTTACATCCTCAAAAAACTCTAATAAATTTGTCAAACACGATTTCCCTTTCATAAAACCGTGTTGACTCTGCCTAATCATATTACGATTTCCTAAGTGCCCTGTTACCACGTCCTTAATAATAGATTCCAGCATTTTCCCGACTACCGATGTCAGGCTAACTGGCCTGTGGTTTCCTGTTTTCTTTCTACCTCCTTTCTTGAATAGCAGTGTTACATTTGCTACCTTCCAATACAGTGGGACCATTTTAGAATCTAGGAAATTTTCGACGATCACAACCAGTGCATCCACTATCTCTGCAGCCACCTCTTTTAGAACCCTAGGATGTAGGCCATCAGGTCTAGGGGATTTGTTAAGTAAATAAAGAGAAGCTGGGCTGTTCTCCTTAGAGCAGAGAAGGTTAAGAGGGGATTTGATAGAAGTGTTCAAAGTCATGAAGACTTTAGATAAAGTAAATAAAGAGAGACTGTTCTCATTGGCAGAAGGGTCGAGACCCATGGACACAGATTTAAGGTGATTGGCAAAAGAACCAAAGGCGACATGAGGAAAAAAATTTTTACACAGCGAGTAGCTATGATCTGGAATGGGCTACCTGAAAGTGCGGTGGAAGCAGATTCAATTCAAGATTTCAAAAAGGAATTGGATAAACACTTGAAGGGAAAAAATCTGCAAGGTTACGGGGAAAGAGCGGGGGAATGGGACTAACTGGATTGCTCTCACAAAGAGCCGGCACCGTCTCAAGGGGCAGAATGGCCTCCTTCTGTGCTGTAACAATTCTATGATTCTAACAATTGGCTTGTTTGTATGACGCTACTCTATCTGCTATTTTAACAGAGGCGACTATTTCAAAGGCAGACGAAGGAACAGCATGTGAGATACTGGACTTGCCTTCACAAAGCTCAGAAATGTCTAAAATGCTTCACATGCAGGGAATTTCTTATGTAGGTAGTTAATAATGACCCTTTGTCAAGATCCCAAATACATGAATGACCAGTTCAGCAGTGCTTTTTTAGTGGCGTTGACTAAGGAACAGGCTGACAACGGGACATCTCATCTGAAATGCGGTACCTCTAACATTGCGTCGCTCTCTCACTACCCCGTCACTCTCTCACTACCCCGTCACTCTCTCACTACCCCGTCACTCTCTCACTACCCCGTCACTCTCTATTAATAAAGCCCAGGATCCCATATGCTTTTTAACAGCTTTCTCAACTTGTCCTGCCACCTTCAAAGATTTGTGTATGTGCACCCCAGATCTCTATTCCTGCACTCCCTTTAAAAATGTACCACTTAGTTCATATTGCCTCTCCTCATTCTTCCTACTAAGATGTATCACTTCACACTTCACTGCGTTAAATTTCACCTGCCATGTGTCTGCCCATTTCACCAGTCTGTCTATGTCCTCCTGTAGTCTGTTTCTATCCTGCACATTGTTTACTACATTACCGAGTTTCATGTCATCTGCAAACTTTGAAATTATACCCTCTATACCCAAGTCCAGGTCATTAATATATATCAAAAAGAGCAGTGGTCCTATTACTGACCCCTGGGGAACACCACTGTATACTTCCCTCCAGTCTGAAAAACAACCATTCACCACTACTCTCTGCTTTCTGTCCCTTAGCCAATTTCGTATCCACGCTGCCACTGTCGCTTTAATCATGTGGGCTTTAATTTTGCTAATGTCTATTATGTGGTACTTTATCAAATGCCTTTTGAAAGTCCAAATACACAACACAAATCACACTACCCTCATCAACCCTGCCCATCAGTTCAAATTATAATAATATATAATTATTATATACTGGGAGTGGAGGAGGTGTGGGCTGGTGATTGGGGTGGGGATCCTCTATCGGTACACGGCCGACAGGGTGATCCGTACCCCCGGGGTCTACCCACCTTTCTCCGCCATATTCCCGAGCCGTGACAAATCTCTCCACTTTGCCAGATTTTTCATGCTTCCCTCCCCCTCTGCTATTCCGCTGTAACCATTTACACCTCCTCTGGACCCATCTTCTGTTTCTATACTTGTCTTATTACCACCCTCTTTGCCTTGCACCATCATCCCTTTTGTCATTTAATCACTCCTGCCCTCCACTCCATCACTCTTTGTTCTTTTCTTGCCCAACCATTTTTCACCGGCTGTGGATTTGCTTAAAAGTTGTTCATCTCTAACATCTTCCAGTTCTTGTGAAAAGTCTTCGACCTGAAACGTTAGCTCTGTTTCTCTCTCCACAGAAGCTGCCTAACCCACTGAGTGCTTTCCAGCATTTTCTGTTCTTAATTCAAATTTTATTAACGTTTACTCTACGAGGCCCCATTAGGATAGGTATAACCTACTGAGTGAATGAGTTAATCTCATCTTGCCTAAATCATCAAGGACGTAATTAGACCATGAAATCATGACTTTACATTGTCTTATTAGCACAATTAGGATACTACAATTAACAGCATCTTAATAGTAAGAGTACTCAAAGTACTTAGATAGATATTATTAACTGTGACAATTAATATCTAAGGTTACAAAAGCAGTTCAAGTCATGTTAAATTAATTATCAGTCAGGGATCCACTAATGACTTACAATTTGATATTGTATTCAATGTGCAAGATAGCCTCTAAGCTGATACTTCAGTACTGAGAGAGAGTGCTGCACTGTCGGAAAGACGGCATCTCCGACAGTGCAGCTCTCCCTCAGTACTGCACTGAGGCGTCAGCGTAGGTTTTGTGCTCAAATTTCATGGAGCGGGACTTCAAGATAAAAATGCTACCCACTACATTACCGAGTTTCATGTCATCTGCAAACTTTGAAATTCTGCCCTCTATACCCAAGTCCAGGTCATTAATAAATATCAAAAAGAGCAGTGGTCCTAATGCTGACCCCTGGGGAACACCACAGTATACTTCCATCCAGTCTGAAAAACAACCATTCATCACTACTCTCTGCTTTCTGTCCCTTAGCCAATTTCGTATCCACGCTGCCACTGTCCCTTTAATCATGTGGGCTTTAATTTTGCTAATGTCGATTATGTGGTACTTTATCAAATAGCAGAGGGGGAGGGAAGCATGAAAAATCTGGCAAAATGGAGAGATTTGCCATGGCTCGGGAATATGGCGGAGAAAGGTGGGTAGACCCCGGGGGTACGGATCACCCTGCTGGCCGTGTACCGATAGAGGATCCCCACCCCAATCACCAGCCCACACCTCCTCCACTCCCAGTATATAATAATTATATATTATTATAATTTGAACTGATGGGCAGGGTTGATGAGGGTAGTGTGATTTGTGTTGTGTATTTGGACTTTCAATTTGAAGATAAAAATGCTACCCACTGAGCCCCAGCTAACATAGCGTCACGTCTAGCGTCCTGCGCTGCATAGATCAATGATAGAAATTAATCAAAACGAAATGATTCCACTAAGGCTTAATTGGAAAAGAAAATAACTGAGAGATCAAGCTTATTCTGACTATAATATGAAGGGCTGTCTGGACAAATTGACAAGTTTAATAGAATTTGATCTCACTGATTTCCATTGCATGTCCAATATTTGGTTTCTTCGTACAAATCTAATTTAACTCCTAATGATCTGGGTGGTTTTATATTTTTGTTGCTCTCACTTTCTGATCATCCAGTTAACAAAATTAGATGGGACTCCGGGGTTCAGAAACAAGCTGTTGAGGCTGGGGTTCAATTGAAAATTTCAAACCTGAGATTGATAGATATTTTAGGCAAGGGTATTATGGATTACAGAACCAAGGTGGGTAGATTGAGTTATGGTACTGACCAGCCATGATCTAACTGAATGTTGGAACAGGCTCGAGGGGCTGAATGGCCTACTGTTGTTCCTATGTCCCAAAGTGCGAACAGATCAAGTCTTCAGACTAGGCATAAAAATATACTGACCTCAGTCTTTTGGTAAACTCCTGATTTTCACAGAGCTTGTGGTGCAAGGAAGACTCAATGGTTTACAGACAAATAAATCCCCAGTGAATGAGGGTTGAATAACTCACCCATCCTACAGACTGGTGTACCGTGTGCCTGATGTCACTCAGTCATTAATGTCCAGCAAGCTACCGACGTCCATTATGATCCCTATACTGAGATCATAGAAACTTAGAGCATAGAAGGAAGCCATTCGGCCCATCCTGCCTGTGCTGGCTCTTTGAAAGAGTTATCCAATTAGTCCCATTACCCTGCTCTTTCCCCATAGCCCTGCAAATTTTTCCATTTCAAGTATATATCCAATTCCCTATTGAATTTGCTTCCAGCATCCTTTCGAGCACTGCATTCAGATCATAACAACTCGCTGCGTAAAACAATTTCTCCTCATCTCCCCTTCTGGTTCTTTTGCCAATTATCTTAAATCTGTGTCCTCTGGTTACCGACCCTCCTGCCAGCGGAAACAGTTTTTCCTTATTTACTCTATCAAAACCCTTCATAATTCTGAACACTTCTTTTAAATCTCCCCTTAACCAAATCTGCTCTAAGTAGAGCAACCCCAGCTTCTCCAGTCTCTCCACATAACTGAAGTCTTTCATCTCTGGTACCATTCTAGTAAATCTCTTCTGCACCCTCTCTAAGGCCATGACATCCTTCCTAAAGTGTGGTGCCCAGAATTGGATACAGTATTCCAGCTGAGGCCTAACCAGTGATTTAGAAAGGTTCAGCATAACTTCCTTGCTTTTGTACTCCATGCCTGTATTTATAAAGCCCAGGAACTTGTATGCTTTTTCTCAACTTGTCAACCTGATCAACTTGTCCTGCCACCAAAGATTTGTGTATGTGAACCCCCAGGTCTCTCTGTTCCTGCGCCCCCATTTAAAATTGTACCATGCAGTTTATATTGCCTCTCCTCATTCTTCCTTCCAAAATGCATCAATTCACACTTCTCTCCATTAACTTTCATCTGCCATGTGTCTGCTCATTTCACAAGTCTGCTACTATCCTCCTCCATGTTTACTACATTTCCAAGTTTCGTGTTATCTGCAAACTTTGAAATTATACCCTGTTTCACCAAGTCCAGGTTATTAATATATACCAAAAAGAGCAGTGGTCCTAATACTGACCCCTAGAGACCACTACATACTACCCTCCAGTCTGAAAAACAACCGTTCACCACTACTCTTCGCTTTCTGTCCCTTAGCCAATTTCGTATCCACACTGGCACTGTCCCTTTAATCCCATGGGCTTCAATGCTGGTGTATTAGGTAAATGAGAAGCTGCATAAAAGAGCGAAGGGTTAAACTCTGCTTTCAGCCTGCAGAGTTTTCAGTGACAAAAGGGAGGGGTGTGGGAACTACCACGACAGTGAACTTAACAATCCAAGTGTACAGTCCCAAGGTCCAAACTGGGAACAGAATGCGACCAGAAATAAAGATGCCTCTTTTTTTTAATTCATTCATTCATGGGATGTGAGTGTCACTGGCAAGGCCAGCATTTATTGCCCATCCCTAATTGCCCTTGAGTTGGTGGCAGTGAGGCGCCTTCTTGAACTGTTGCAGTCCATGTGGTGAAGGTACTCCCACAGTGCTGTTAGGTAGGGAGTTCCAGGATTTTGACCCAGTGGCGATGAAGGAACGGTGATATATTTCCAAGTCAGGATGGTGTGTGATTTGGAGGGGAACGTGCAGGTGGTGGTGTTCCCATGTGCCTCCTGCCCTTGTCCTTCTAGGCGGTTGAGGTCACAGGTTTGGGAGGTGCTGTCGAAGAAGCCTTGGCGAGTTGCTGCAGTGCATCCTGTAGATGGTACACACTGCAGCCACGGTGCACCGGTGGTGGAGGGAGTGAAAGTTTAAGGTGGTGGTGCGGGTGCCAATCAAGCGGGCTACTTTGTCCTGGATGGTGTTGAGCTTCTTGAGTGTTGTTGGAGCTGCATCCATCCAGGCAAATGGAGAGTGCTCCATCACACTCCTGACTTGTGCCTTGTAGATGGTGGAAAGGCACTGGGGAGTCTAGAGGTGAGTCACTCGCCGCAGAATACCCAGCCTCTGGCCTGCTCTTGTAGCCACAGTATTTATGTGGCTGGTCCAGTTAAGTTTCTGGTCAATGATGACCCCCTGGATGTTGATGGTGGGGGATACAGCGATGGTAATGCCGTTGAATGTCAAGGAGAGGTGGTTAAACTCTCTTTTGTTGGAGATGGTCATTGCCCGACACTTGTCCGGCACATTGCCCAACACTTGTCCCTTATTACGGTCCTGAGTTCCACCCCAATCCTGAGGCATGAATGGTGGTCATTTTGCCTTGAGTCAGAAGGTCAAGGGTTGAATCCCCGCGCGGGGACTTGAGCACCTAGGGAGTGAATTTCACCTGGGCTTCTCTTCATTGGCTACCGTAACCTCAACAGAAAATGCAGGGCAATGGCAACAGTGTAGTTACGGCAGCTGACCGAGAGAATGCTGCTAAGATTCAACCTTCTGATCTATGCTGACACTTCAGTGCTGTACTGAGAAGGTGGCCCCTAAAAGGGGGGAGGACCTACCATCCTGACAACCCAGAAGGAGGGACAACAGGTCCTCAAACTTCGAGGATAACCAAATTCCCAATGAAGACATAAGATCATAGAAAGGTTACAGCATGGAGGGAGGCCATTCGGCCCATCGAGTCTGCGCCGGCTCTATGCAAGAGCAATCCAGCTGGTCCCACTCCCCCCCACCCCGCCCCCCTCACCCTTTCCCCATAAGCCCTGCAAATTTTTTCCTTTCAAGTACTTATCCAGTTCCCTTTTGAAGGACATGATTGAATCTGCCTCCAAGACCCCCTTGGGCAGTGCATTCCAGATTCTAACCACTCGCTGTGTAAAAAAGTTTCTCCTCATGTCACCTTCGGTTCTTTTGCCAATCGCCTTAAATCTATGTCCTCTGGTTCTTGACCATTCCGCCATTGGGAACAGTTTCCCTCTGTCTACTCTGTCAAGACCCTTCATGATTTTGAATACCTCTATCAAATCTCCTCACGGCCGTCTCTGTTCCAAGGAGAACAACCCCAGCTTCTCCAGTCTATCCAAGCAACTAAAGTCCCTCATCCCGGGAATCATTCCAGTAAATCTCTTCTGCACCCTTTCTAAGACCTTCACATCTTTCCTAAAGTGTGGTGCCCAGAACTGGACACAATGCTCCAGTTGTGGCCGAACCAGTGTTTTATAAAGGTTCATCATGACTTCCATACTTTTGGACTCTATACCTCTATTTATGAAGCCCAGAATTCCGTATGCTTTTTTAACCGCCTTCTCAACCTGCCCTGCCATCTTCAATGATTTGTGCACATATACCCCCCAGATCTCTCTGTTCCTGTACCCCTTTTAGAGTTGTGCCCTCTAGTTTATATTGTCTCTCCTCATTCTTCCCACCGAAATGTATCACTTCACATCTTTCTGCGTTAAATTTCATCTACCACGTGCCCGCCCATTCCACCAGCCTGTCTATATCCTCTTGAAGTCTATCACTATCCTCCTCACTGTTTACTACCCTTTCAAGTTTTGTGTCATCTGCAAATTTTGAAATTTTGCCCTGTACACCCAAGTCCAAGTCATTAATATATCTCAAGAAAAGCAGTTGTCCCAGCACCGACCCCTGGTGAACACCACTGTACACCTCTCTCCAGTCCAAAAAACAACCGGTCACCACTACTCTCTGTTTCCTGTCATTTAGCCAATTCTGTATCCATGTTGCTGCTGCCCCCTTTATTCCATAGGCCGCAATCTTGATGATAAGCCTATCATGCAGCACTTTATCAAACGCCTTTTGAAAGTCCATATACACCACATCAACTGCATTGCCCTCATCTACCCTCTCTGTTACTTCATCAAAAAACTCTATCAGGTTAGTTAAACACGATTTGCCTTTATCAAATCCGTGCTGGCTTTCCCTAATCAATCCACACTCGTCCAAGTGACTGTTAATTCTGTCCCGGATTATCGTTTCTAAAAGTTTCCCCACCACTGAGGTTAAACTGACTGGCCTATAGTTGCTGGGTTTATCCTTACACCCTTTTTTGAACAAGTGTATAACATTTGCAATTCTCCAGTCCTCTGGCACCACGCCCGTGTCTACAGATGTTTGGAAGATTATGGCCAGTAACTCCACAATTTCCACCCTTACTTCCCTCAGCAACCTAGGATGCATCCCATCCAGACCAGGTGACTTATCTACTTTAAGTACAACTAGCCTTTCAAGTACCTCTTCTTTATCAATTTTTAGCCCATCCAGTATCTCAACTATATCTTACTTTACTGAGACTCTGGCAGCATCTTCAGATCATAGAATCATAGAATGGTTACAGCACAGAAGGAGGCCATTCGGCCCATCAAGGTAGTGCCAGCTCTTTGTAAGAGCAATCCAGTTAGTCCCATTCCCCCACTCTTTCCCCATAGTCTTACCAATTTTTTCCCTTCAAGTATTTATTCAATTCCTTTTTGAACGCCACAATTGAATCTGCTTCCACCACCCTTTCAGGCAGCGCAGTCCAGATCATAACTACTCACTGCATAAAAAAGATTTTCCTCATGCCATCTTTGGTTCATTTGCCGATCACCTTAAATCTGTGTCCTCTGGTTCTCGACTCTTCCGCCAATGGGAACAGTTTATCTTTACTTACTTTACCTAAACCCATCTTGATTTTAACACTATCAAATCTCCTCTTAACCTTCTCTGTTCCAAGGAGAACAACCCCAGCTTCTACAACCTATCCACATAACTGAAGTCCCTCATCCCCGGAACCATTCTAGTAAATCTTCTCTGCACCCTCTCTTCACAATCCTGCCCGGATTTGGACACAATACTCCAGTACGGCCGAACCAGTGTTTTATAAAGGTTCATCATAACTTCCTTGCTTTTAAACTCTATGCCTCTATTATAATTGGGAAAAGAGCCAGGGAGGCGAGATGAGGAGAATATTTTTAATGCAGTGAGTTGCAGTGATCTGGAATGCACTGCCAGAAAGGGCGGTGGAAGCAGATTCAATCCTGACTTTCGAAAGGGAATTGGATAAATACTTGAAAAGGAAAAATTTGCAAGGCTATGGGGAAAGAGCAGGAAGCATGGGATGAGTTGCATAGCTCTTTCAAAGAACTAGCACAGGTACGATGGGCCGAATGGTCGCCTTCTGTGTTGTAAGATTCTATGAGGTGCAGATCAGCCATGATCTAATTGATTGTGGAACAAGCCCAAGGAGCTGAATGGCCCGCTCCTGTTCCTATGCTACTTGTACCACAAGTTCGGTTTCCCAACAGACTGAGCTCAGTGCACTTTCTATTTTAAAAATATAAATTGTGAATGTTTTTTCCTTCATTTAACTCTAATCTGAAGATTTGATTTGTTCGTACTTATTTCTGAACCTGAGAATCCCATCTAATTCTGTAAAGCAGATCTCAGAACATGAGAGCAAAGGGAAAATAAAACCACCCAGATTATTAGGAATTAAGTTGGATTTGTGTGAATAAAAAAAAAATTGTTTGATACTTTGTGAAAATTGGTGAGATCAGATTATAATGAACTTGTCAATTTATCTGGACAGCACTTCTTATTATTGTCAGAATTAGCCTGATCTTTCCTCTTCCCAGGCAGGATGTAACCTTTAGTGAAATTATCTCATTTCATTTTGATTATGATAACTGATTATGAAGTGGAGTACATTAACTGTGGCTTAAACTCCCTCTCTCACCTTTGGCTCCCTTGCACTGCGTCAACTGAGCTCAACGCAAGCTTCAGGAAAGACTGAACGGGCTGGGACTCTTTTCTCTAGAAAAGAGAAGGCTGAGGGTGACCTAATCAAGGTTTTAAAATTATTAAAAGGTTTGATAGGATAGACTTAGAGAGGATGTTTCCACTTGTGGGAGAGTCCAAAATTACGGTCCATAAATAAAAAGATAGTCACTCATAAATCCAATAAGAAAATTCAGGAGAAGCGACTTTACCAGAGTGTGTTTAGAATGTGGAACTTGCTAACACAAGGAGTAGTTGAGCCAAACAGCATAGATGCATTTAAGGAAACGCTAGATAAGTACATGAGGGAGCAAGAGATAGAAGATTATGCTGATAGGGTTAGATAAAGCAGGGAGGAAGGAGGCTCCTATGGAGCATAAACACTGGCATAGACCAGTTGGGCCGAATGGCCTGTTTCTGTGCTGTAAATTCTATGTAGTTTGAATTGGATGGTGAGTGTCAGACCAAAGGCCCACAGCTTCATACTAGTAAAAGGCAAACTTAGAACTGATAGCAGGAAATTATTCACACAAAGAGTGATCGACACATGGACTGGACTCCTGGACAGAGAAGTGGGGGTGAAAACCCTGGAATCATTTAAAAACCATTTGGATGCTGCAATGTTGAGGAGTGGTGAGGGCAGGGTGGGGGAAATAAGATGGGCTGAATAGTCTCCTTCATCTGTAATTATCTTATGACCTAAATCTTTTCCTCCTTAAACTGCAAATCAGACCAATGGAATAATGTTGGAAAAAACCCATTAGTGCCCAGCCTCCATCTGCTGATGGTACCATTCAAAATATCCTTTTGATCAAAAACCTCAAAATTTGACTTCCTTATATGTATTATAGATTGATAATGAAACAAGCTGCATTACTTTTGCTCCTACTGATATATTAACCATTTAACAAGGTTACTGTAATCACTCCAAAATGTCCATTACGCTATATATGAATTATCAGAACTCAGTTAGATTTGTGCAATGCATCATCATCACTGTTGTAATGCAGGGAACAATTCGCGAGTAATTTGCAAGTAACATTCGCGCCAGAAAAGTGTCAGGCAATGACCATCTCCAACAAGAGAGAATCTGACCACCTCCCCATGACATGCAACTGCATTACCATCGCCGAATCCCCACAATCAACATCCTGGGGGTCACTATTGACCAGAAACTTAACTGGACCAGCTTACAAGAGCAGGTCAGAGGCTGGGTATTCTGCGGCAAGTGACTCACCTCCTGACTCCCCAAAGCCTTTCCACCATCTAAAAGGCACAAGTGTGATGGAATACTCTCCACTTGCCTGGATGAGCGCAGCTTAAGAAGCTTAACACCATCCAGGATAAAGCAACCCGCTTGATTGGCACCCCATCCACCACCCTAAACATTCACTCCCTCCACCACCAGCGCACCGTGGCTGCAGTGTGTACCATCCACAGGATGCACTGCAGCAACTCACCAAGGCTTTTTCCACAGCACCTCCCAAACCTGCGACCTCTACCAACTAGAAGGACAAGGGCAGCAGGCACATGGGAACAACACCACCTGCACGTTCCACTCCAAGTCACACACCATCCCGACTTGGAAATATATCGCTATTCTTTCATCATCGCTGGGTCAAAATCCTGGAACTCCCTATCTAGCAGCACTGTGGGAGAACCTTCACCACATGGGCTGCAGCGGTTCAAGAAGGCGGCTCACCACCACCTTCTCAAGGGCAATTAGGGATGGGCAATAAATGCTGGCCTTGCCAGTGACACCCACATCCAGTGAACAAATAAAAAAAACATGGCAGCCAGTTTGCGCACTGCAAGCTCCCACAAACAGCAATGAGATAATGACCAGATAATCTGTTCTAGTGATGTTAGTTGAGGGGAAACTCCCTGGCTCTTCTTCAATATAGTGCCATGGCATCTTGATAGCCACCTGAGAGGGCTGATGGGGCCTCGATTTAATGCCTCATCTGAAAGACGGCATTTCCGACAGTGCAGCACTCTCTCAGTACGGCACTGGGGTGTCAACCTAGATTTTGTGCTCAAGTCTCTGGAGCAGGATTTGAACCCACAACCTTATGACTCAAAGGCGAGAGTGCTACCAATTGAGCCACGGCTGACACCTACACAAGCTGCATTACACTTTTGCTCCTGCTGATATATTAACCAGTTAACAAGATTATTATAATCACTCCAAAATGTCCATTACTTTTTTTAAGATTTATCAGAACTCAATACATTCATGCAATGTATCATTACTTTATAAATACCCTATAATAGTTTAGAATTACAAGTGCTGAGGCACCCCTTGGTACAGTTGATCAATTCACTGCTTTGTCTGCAACTAACCCATACCATTAGGAAGATCCTGGGTCCCAGGTACAATCCTGGTCTGCAATGGCTGCAGCTAATCACAGCCAGGGGAGCAGCAAAGGGCGCTGAGGTCAGTTTGACATTGCTATGGAGAGGAAAGTCGGACAGAATTACTGCCCTCCAATAATTTCTGTTGGAAAGCCTCTGTACGTCAGACAAGATTACTAGATTGGGGTCGTCGGAGAGGAATTTTCCACATTTTCTTTTCCCTTATTGGCCTTGGGTTTTTCTCTTTTTTTGCCTCTCCTAGGAGATTACATGGCTGCTGGGAAGGGAGGGGGGGGGGGGGGGGGGAGGGTGGGGGGGAAGGCAGGGGAGGGGTGTAGGAAGCGTTTAGTCAATGATACCCCAGCCTTCATGAGTGTGCGGCAGGCTTGAAAGACCAGCCGGTCTTTTCCTGTCAATCATTTTCATATGTTGGATCAGTGTTACGCTCCATAAACCCAAATTTCAATCAGGCAGGTTTTACTGGTTTATCCTGAAAACCATAAAGCCTACTCATTCAGTTATTGCCATAGAGGTCTTCCATCGGCCAGACCCTTAGAATAGATCTTAAATGCCACATGGAACGTTATTCCTAGCCTCATGACATAAAATGTGCTCCTGCTCCTGACAGAAGCTCCATTATAGGGATAAATCCTTTTCAATTTGTGTACTATGGCAAAAATGTACTTGCTCCATATTTCACAACACAAGTTTATCACAATGCAAAGTTTGGGTGATTTTTTTTTCTCCGCACTTCATTTAGTTAGCTTTGCGTCACAAAAAGGAGCAGGGGTGAGGGCTGCAATGGAACACGTGGGGCCTCAAATATCTTTTTAGTGGGACAACTGATTTGTTATTGCCCAGATCCATTCAAACTGGCATTCCCATTGTCCCCAGAAATTGCAGTGCTTGGGCAGCACCCATACTACACACAGCAAGTGCAACAATCTGTCACCTCGAGGGTACAGTAGCGTAGTGGTTATGTAACTGGACTAGTAACCCAGAGGTCTGGGTTCCATAGAATGTGATTGCAAATCCTATCACGGCAACTTGAGACTTTGAATTCAGTTTTGAAAAAAATCTGGAAATAAAAAGCTGGTATCAGAAAAAGTGACCATGAAGCTGTTAGATTGTAGTAAAAACCAATCGGCCATCCTCTGGTTATTGACCCTCCTGCCACTGGAAACAGTTTCTCCTTATTTACTCTATCAAAACCCTTCATAATTTTGAACACCTCTATTAAATCTTCCCTTATCCTTCTCTGCTCTAAGGAGAACAACCCCAGCTTCTCCAATCTCTCCACATAACTGAAGTCCCTCCTCCCTGGTACCATTCTAGTAAATCTCCTCTGCACCCTCTCCAAGGCCTTGACATCCTTCCTATAGTGTGGTGCCAGAATTGGACACGCGACTCCAGCTGGGGCCAAACCAGTGTTTTATAAAGGTTTAGCATAACTTCCTTGCTTTTGTACTCTGTGCCTCTATTAATAAAGCCCAGGATCCTGTATGCTTTTGTTTTTTTTGACTCTTCTCTCCCCCTCCCCCACCAGTCCTTAGATACCAATCCCAGGAGCTGCCTTATCTCCTTTAAGAATGAACAGCAGCTTAGGAAACAGCTGCAGGAGTGGCTGTTAAAGCTACAGGTCTGTGACACCAGCAAAAAAAATGTATTTAATGCCAAGAATGCCAATTATATAATGCACTTTCCATAGGCTAAATCCTTTTACTGTTGAAATCAAGCTTTAAATACCTCATAGTGATCCTCCCCAACTTAAAAATATGGTAGCATCTCATTTTCTACTCATTAAATCAATACCACCTCCATATGAAACCTTCACTTATATAAAATACGACGACTCCCATCGTGACAAATCCTTTGCTCAGGACCAGACATGAACCACATTATAATTTGAAGAGGACCAAGGGTGACACTGTGGGGCTGTGCAAAAGGAGCTGTAGGACAGGGCTTTCCTAATACTCAACTGGTAAATTTGCCTTGGAAATAAAAAGACAAAGAAGATCCCAAATCTGATCTTTGCTCTCCATTGAGTTAGCTGTTCTCAGAGTAGAGCACATTAAAATTGGGTTCAATTTGTGAGCTGTGGTTCAGTGGGTAGCACTCTTGCCTCTGACTCAGAAGGTTGTGGGTTCAAGTCCCACTCCAGAGGCTTGAGCACAAAATCTAGGCTGGCTCTCCAATGTAGTGCTGAGGGAGTGCTGCACTGTCAGAGATGCCATCTTTCGGATGAGACGTTAAATCGAAGCCCCATCTGCCCTTTCAGGTGGACGTAGAAGATTCCACGGCACTATTTTGAAGAACAGCAGGGGAGTTCTCCCCGGTGTCCTGGCCAATATTTATTCAATAACCAACATCACTTAAAAAAAAAACAGATTAGCTGATCATTGTCACATTGCTGTTTGTGGAAGCTTGTGCACAAATTGTCTGCTGTATTTCCATCTCAACAGTGACTACATTTTTATTAAAAAATTTTATAGGCTGTAAAGCGCTTTGGGATGTCCTGAGGCCGTGAAAGGCGCGATACAAATGCAAGTTTTTCTTTCTTTCAACGTCCCCAGAGTAGTAGACGTGAAAATGAATGAGTCAGGGATCGCTTTCCTGATTATGCCAGAAAGTCGGTGTATGTGGGTATCGGGTGAGAACAGAATCATGTTCAATTGCGATTCCCTCCATGATCAAATGGCATTGTTCTCCAAGCTCACACATCACCAACATGTGGAGATGCCGGTGATGGACTGGGGTTGACAATTGCAAACAATTTTACAACACCAAGTTATAGTCCAGCAATTTTATTTGAAATTCACAAGCTTTCGGAGGCTTGTGAATTTCAAATAAAATTGCTGGACTATAACTTGGTGTTGTAAAATTGTTTACAAACATCACCAACAGTCAGAGAGCTGCCAAGAGCCAGGGAGTCATACTCTGTGCTAGAGAGTGGAAGGAAAGCAAAGATTGGCCATTCACGCTGCTATTAGTGTGCATGCGCGTGTACGTGTGCACAGCAGGTGGGGATGGAACAGTACTTGGGCTGTGATGGTTCCTGCAATCGAATAGCTGGTTAACGTTCACGGTCCAAGTTCAGACTTAACGAATGGCTATTTGAGCAACCCAGGCAAAAACTTTTATATTAACAAGGAACTACAAAATTAAACACTTAAAATAGGATATTTTTGAATGGATGAACTAGATGGACCGAATGACCTTCCTCATCCATAATTATCTTGAGAACTTTAATAGAAAATTAAAATTTATAAACACTACAAATTTTGTGTAATAGTAAAGGAGGAGGTAGTAGCGATATTGGATAGGATGAAAATAGATAAAGAGGAGGTACTTAAAAGATTAGCAGCTCTCAAAGTAGAAAAGTCACCCGGTCCGGATGGGATGCATCCTAGGTTACTGAGGGAAGTAAGGGTGGAAATTGCAGAGGCTCTGGCCACAATCTTCCAATCCTACTTAGGTATGGGAATGGTGCTGGAGGAGTGGAGGATTGCAAATAATACGTCCCTGTTCAAAAAAGGGGAGAGGGATAAACCCGGCAATTATAGGCCTGTCAGCCTAACATCAGTGGTAGGGAACCTTTAGAGAAAATAATCTGGGACAAAATGAATTGGCGCTTGGAAAAATATGGGCTAATAAATGAAAGTCAGCATGGATTTGTTAAAGGAAAATCATGTTTGACTAACTTGATTGAGTTCTTTGATGAAGGGTGGTGTGGTTGATATTGTGCATATGGACTTTCAAAAGGCATTTGATAAAGTACCACGTAGACTTGCTGGCAAAAGTAAAGCCCATGGGATTAAAGGAACTTTGACAGTGTGGATACAAAACTGGCTAAGGGACAGAAAGCAGTAAGCAGCAGTGGTGAACGGTTGATTTTCAGACTGGAGGGAAGTATACAGTGGTGTTCCCCAGGGATCAGTATTAGGACCACTGCTCTTTTATTTATATATATATCTCAATGACCTGGACTTGGGTAAATAGGGTATAATTTCAAAGTTTGCAGATGGCATGAAACTCAGAAATGTAGTAAACAATGTGGAGGATAGTAACAGACTTCAGGAGGACACAGACAGACTGGTGAAATGGGCAGACACATGGCAGATGAAATTTAATACAGAGAAGTGTGAAGTGATGCACTTTGGTAGAAAGAATGAGGAGAGGCAATATGAACTAAATGGTACAATTTTAAAGGGGATACAAGAACAGGGAGACCTGGGGCTGTATTTGCACAAATCTTTGAAGGTGGCAGGTCAAGTTGAGAAGGCGGTTAAAAAACCATATGGGATCCTGGGCTTTATTAATAGAGGCATAGAGTACAAAAGCAAGGAAGTTATGATAAACCTCAATAAAATATTGGTTAGGCCTCAGCTGGAGTATTGTGTCCAATTCTGTGCACCACGCTTTAGGAAGGATGTCAAGGCCTTAGAGAGGGTGCAAAAGAGAATGGTGCCAGGGATGAGGGACTTCAGTTATGTGGAGAGATTGGAGAAGCTGGGGTTATTCCACTTAGAACAGAGAAGGTTAAGGGGAGATTTGATAGAGGTGTTCAAAATCATGAACGGTTTTGACAGAATAAATAAGAAAAAAACTGCTTCCAGTAGCAGAAGGGTCGGTAACCAGAACACCAGAGGTGACATGAGGAAACAATTTTTACGCAGCGAGTTGTAATGATCAGGAATGCACTGCCCGAAAAGATGGTGGAAGCAGATTCAATAGTAACTTTCAAAGGGGAATTGGACAAATACTTGAAAGGGAAAAATTTCCAGGACTATGGGAAAAGAGCAGGGAAATGGGACTAATTGGATAGCTCTTTCAAAGAGCCGGCACAGGCACAATGGGCCGAATGGCCTCCTCCTGCGCTGTACCTACTATGATACTTTGATTCTGTTTGCTCTCATACATCTTTAACCTCCACCATATTACCTGCGCTATTTTTATTTTTTTTAATTAGTTTTTTTATATATAAAACTGCTCCATCTAACCAAATTTGTCTTTGCTCTAAAAAACCCTTTACTTACTTTTGTTCTTTAGAGGCGGAAGCAAATTCTTTAAAAGTCAGCAAATCTCTTGTGACGCTGCTCGCAATACATCACTTTCTAACAGAAGAACACCAGGCACCACACAATGTAATAACAAGGGAACGTGTTTGGGGTGGGGTGGGGGGGGGGGGGTGCGGGGGTAGAATGCGACTTGCGCACAAAACGGGCGGCAAGTCAGCGCAGTGATTGCTCCGAGCCGGTCCAGCTCCCGAGCCAAATTCACCATTCGGGCTTCATTTGAATGGAAGCAGCGGATGCCAAGCAGGCGCTCCAATGCAGCTCACCGGTTGGGGCACGACAATTTCCAGCTGGCAGTTAGGTCCTGGGAGCTAACCTATTTGTCCCTTTACCACCACAAAGTTTAACTTAGCCATCTGATCTTCCACCTGGTCAACTATCCTCTGTGCTGTAACTATGCAACCCAAGGTCGGTAATAGGCCAATTGCTCTCACTCAGTGAAGTTTGTCTGAAATAATTTTAAAACAAAACCTGAATTTTTAAGTTTCCTACTTGCTCATCTGTGATTTGTTACTGTTTTATGGTCAACAACTTGCACTTATATAGCGCCTATAACATAGTAAAACGTCCCAAGGGGCTTCATAGGAGTGTTAGCAAACAAAATTTGACACTGAGCCACTTAAGGAGATATTAGGTCAGGTGGCCAAAAGCTTGGTCAAAAAGGTAGGTTTTAAAGAGCATCTTAAAGGAGGAAAGAGAGGTACAGAAGCAGAGAGGTTTAGGGGGAGAGAATTCCAGAGCTTAGGACACGGCCGCCAATGGTGGAGCGATCAAAATCAGGGATGCGCAAAAGGCAGAAATTAGAGAAGCGCAGAGATCTCAGAGGCTCGTAGGGCTGGAGGAGGTTTTTTTTTAAAATTTGTTCATGGGATGTGGGTGTCGCTGGCGAGGCCAGCATTTATTGCCCATCCCTAATTGCCCTTGAGACGGTGGTGGTGAGCCGCCTTCTTGAACTGCTGCAGTCCGTGTGGTGAAGGTTCTCCCACAATGCTGTTAGGAAGGGAGTTCTAGGATTTTGACCCAGCGACGATGAAGGAACGGCGATATATTTCCAGGTCGGGATGGTGTGTGACTTGGAGGGGAATGTGCAGGTGGTGTTGTTCCCATGTACCTGCTGCCCTTGTCCTTCTAGGTGGTAGAATTCGTGGGTTTGGGAGGTGCTGTCGAAGAAGCCTTGGTGAATTGCTGCAGTGCATCCTGTGGATGGTACACACTGCAGCCACTGTGCGCCGGTGGTGGAGGGAGTGAGTGTTTAGGGTGGTGGATGGGGCGCCAATCAAGCGGGCTGCTTTGTCCTGGATGGTGTCGAGCTTCTAGGGTGTTGTTGGAGCTGCATTCATCCAGGCAAGTGGAGAGTATTCCATCACACTCCTGACTTGTGCCTTGCAGATGGTGGAAAGGCTTTGTGGAGTCAGGAGGTGAGTCACTCGCCACAGAATACCCAAGCCTCTGACCTGTTCTTGTAGCCACAGTCTTTATGTGGCTGGTACAGTTAAGTTTCTGGTCAATGGTGACCCCCAGGATGTTGATGGTGGGGGATTCGGCAATGATAATGCCGTTGAATGTCAAGGGGAGGTGGTTAGACTCTCTCTTGTTGGTGATGGTTACAGAGATAGGGAGGGGTGAGGCCATGGAGAGCTTTGAAAACAAGGAAGAGAATTTTTAAAATCGAGGGGTTGTCGGGCCGGGAGCCAATGTAGGTCAGTGAG
Organism: Heptranchias perlo; assembly: GCF_035084215.1. Taxonomy (NCBI): domain Eukaryota; kingdom Metazoa; phylum Chordata; class Chondrichthyes; order Hexanchiformes; family Hexanchidae; genus Heptranchias; species Heptranchias perlo. The sequence continues at coordinate 161,584,058 of NC_090326.1, forward strand.
CACAGGGGTGATGGGTGAATGGGTCTTGGTGCGAGTTAGGATATAGGCAGCAGTTTTAATCTCTGACTTGTTTTTACGTTCCAACACTGGATGGGATTGCGGACTGATGAATAAACTTGTCTGTAACCCACTGTATACGCAGATGAGCCAACTCACGAATTGAAATAAGTCTCAACCCAGTCTTAATGATCACAAATCACCAGTGCAGAACTGCCCATAATTCAGCTGTGACCTGGTGACATCACCCAAAGAGATCTTAGGGATATCTGATCTAAGAAATGGAGGAAATAGCAAGGTTTCAGGTGAGTTATAATCTGCCCCAGTAGGATGTAGATCCAATCTCAACAACTCTCAATCATATATACAATTGCACAGTGTAGTAACTATGGTAAAAGTTGGGTGGCAAGTTTCGATTTTGATTAGGAACTAAATCAATTTCCGTGTGACTCTGCTGCATTGTTCAAACTTTTAGCCTCAGCAGTAGCAACTGCTCTCAATCCTTACATATTTAATGGAGCGGAGACCCTGCACTGTAGCACAAATGGAAAAGTCAGCTTGGTATTACAGGGGTCGCCAAGAGGTGGAAACCACGGTTAATTACATGGAACGGGTTGCAATTACCAGGAACGGGTTGCAATTACCATGTTGCTCATTTAACCCATGCTATATCTGGGGCTGCTTGCTGCTGATATTGGGTCCAAACAGTGAGAGCTTTCAGGCACTCCTGCTAATATCTCCTTCCTTGGCTTGGTGTCAATTTTTGTTTGATTTCGCTTCTGTCAAGTGCCTTGGCACGTTTTTATACATTAAATGCAAGCTTTCATTGTTGCTGCTGAAATGGTCCATTCCCCAGCATGAAAATCTCTCACCTTCATGCGTGGAAAAATATATATTTTTTTGCCAATGTTCTCCCTGCCCCATCTCTCCTGAGAGCATCAACTCCTTGCTGGGCTAAGAGTTCCTAGATGCTGTGCATCCCCCAGGACCTCACCAAACTGGACTTTATTAGTGTGTGAGTCTAGACTCTGAAGCCTCGATTTTAACCTAGCCCACCTGGTGCTAACGGATCATTAAAAACGGCGGCCAGGGGTGGGGGGGGGGTCTCGCGCCGGGCAGATGGGAGCCAACTTCTCATGTCATTGGTGCCACGAGACGATTTTAACGGACACAAACCCGCCCAGCTTCAAACCAGTCAGTAAATCCTGGCGCGATTGATGGCTCATCGAACCACTGATGCTGCATAAAAGGAGCACACAGCTGCAGCATGGCAAGTCATTGGACAGTCGCTGTCTGGCTTGCCAGGAGAGTCTCCAGCTTCTGGATTGTTTCTTTCCTATTTTTTTTTGCCTTATTTAACCTCAGAAACCTTGCTCTCATCACCACGGGTTCTTTATTGCCTTTTCTGGATGGAGGAACAGTGGGAGGAAGAGGAGGAGCAGCAACATCTGGGAGCAGCACCTCTTAGAAGACACCAGGAGAGGGGGCGCAGATCGTAGGAGGCTATACCCAGCATGCAGGGTGAAACTTTCTTGGACCTGTCTGAGGAGCAGTGCCTCAGGAGGCTTTGCATTACCAGGCAGGCTGTCTCAGACATTGCAACCTCCTGCAGGGGGACCTAATGCCTGCTGGACCAGGGGCCATGCTTTGCCAGTGTCTCTTAAGGTGATAAAGCCCTCAACCCCTTCAACTCTGAATCCACTCTGCAACAAGAGACATCACCCGCAGCTCCCAGATTAAGCAGGTCACCAATGCCCTCTTCACCAAGGCAAACCAATACATAATCTTTCCCATTGACCTCAGCAGTCAGCAGGGGCGAGCATGTGGATTGGTGGCAGTGACCGCACTTCGCCCGCGTGCAGGGCGTCAGTGGCGGCACGCATGTTACCACCAGGGCATCAGATCACCAGCCAGCAGCATTTATCATTAGAAAATGATGCCACTCCATCAATATGCAGCCAGTGGCTGATCACAAGAGACATGATCATGCAAGTTTATGCCAAGTACCCAACGCAGCTGTCAGGGCGCATTTATTCCGAGACAATGTACCAATATCTAACCTTTATTGCATAACCTTAAAATTAAAGCTAGGCAGTTTTGGATGAGCTCAAATTTACGGAGGGTGCAAGATGGGAGGCCAGCCAGGAGATCACTGGAATTGAACACCACTCTGTCCAAGGTGGACACCTGTCACTCAAAGCTGGTCCCAGAGCCTGCATGGCTGCCATTTCAACTTCCACAAAGCTGGCAAGCGTGAGAACATGGACTACTGTTGTGAGGGTCCACAGTTCCCACCAGTTTAAAAACAGTTTCAAGACAGGAAACGAAAGCAGGCGAATGCAACCTGGCTTTAAGAGCTGCATCCCCGCTTTAAGTAGAGTCAGGAGTTGCGTTGAACATTGCGCGCAACATGGCGGGGGGGGGTAGGGGGGGCAGGCTGCCCAATTAATGGGTAGGGACTCACATTGGCAGGATGTGACTAGTGGAGTCCCACAGGGATCTGTCTTGGGGCCTCAATTATTCACAATATTTATTAACGACTTAGATGAAGGCATAGAAAGTCTCATATCTAAGTTTGCCAATGACACAAAGATTGGTGGCATTGTAAGCAGTGTAGGTGAAAACATAAAATTACAAAGGGATATTGATAGATTAGGTGAATGGGCAAAACTGTGGCAAATGGAATTCAATGTAGACAAATGTGAGGTCATCCACTTTGGATCAAAAAAGGATAGAACAGGGTACTTTCTAAATGGTAAAAAGTTAAAAACAGTGGATGTCCAAAGGGACTTAGGGGTTCCGGTACATAGATCATTGAAGTGTCATGAACAGGTGCAGAAAATAATCAATGAGGCTAATGGAATGCTGGCCTTTAGAGGACTAGAGTACAAGGGGGCAGATGTTATGCTGCAGCTATACAAAACCCTGGTTAGACCGCACCTGGAGTACTGTGAGCAGTTCTGGGCACTGCACCTTCAGAAGGATATATTGGCTTCGGAGGGAGTGCAGCGTAGGTTTACTAGAATGATACCTGAACTTCAAGGGTTAAGTTACGAGGAGAGATTAGCGAATACAACCCCAATTTGTGTAGAGTTTAGAAGGTTAAGGGATGATCTGATCGAAGTTTATAAGATATTAAGGGGAACAGATAGGGTGGATAGAGAGAAACTATTTCCGCTGGTTGGGGATTCTAGGACAAGAGGGCACAGTCTAAAAATTAGAGCCAGACCTTTCAGGAGTGAGATTAGAAAACATTTCTACACACAAAGGGTGGTAGAAGTTTGGAACTCTCTTCCGCAAACAGCAATTGATGCTAGCTCAATTGCTAATTTTAAATCTGAGATAGATAGCTTTTTGGCAACCAAAGGTATTAAAGGATATGGGCCAAAGGCAGGTATATGGAGTTAGATCACAGATCAGCCATGATCTTATCAAATGGCGGAGCAGGCTCGAGGGGCTCCATGGCCTACTCCTGTTCCTACGTTCCTATTCTGCAGGCCATCGGGAAGGACAGGCAACCCATGATATTCTAATAAGGCCCGGGAGTTAAAATGGCCCCGGGCCTCATCTTCACCTCCTTGCAGAGATTCCCGGTGACCCCAATGGCCCCTGAAATAAAACAGAAAGTGCTGGACAACACTCAGCGGGTCAGGCAGCTTCTGCGGCAAAGAGCAACAGAGTTCATGTTTCAGGTCGATGACCTTCTTTCAGAACTAACCCCCCCTCCACTCCCCGAACCACGCAGAACTCCGCCTGCCCCTAATGTGTTGAGTTAAATTCGGGGTTGAAGTGTGTGGGGGGGCGGTAGAAGAGTGGGGCACCACAGCTAGGCCCAATCCTGTCCTCACCAGATATCCACACAGGCGCAATTTCAGCAGTGGCACTGGAAAGGCGATCGGGAATAGACACTCTGATCAATTTTACTCTCCCTAACCCAGAGGCGCTGAAACCAGAGGTAATACTCTTGCTGTCGCTCCACTAAGAACAGAAATTAAAATGTGGTGAAGTGTATGGTGACAAACTAACACGTCAATTCAAAACACAAAGATTGCCAACAAAATAACTTACTATTGCAAGAGACTGGTCTATAGGTTTTGAGTCAATGTGGTGCTTACGAAGAGAACTGAGGAGTGGGATTTCACTGACTTCATCCAATTCATCATCATCATCATCAATGTCCGCTGCAAAATAAATCACACAAACGTTCGGGTTGGACCAAATAATTATACATATTGTGTATTCTCAACCCAAACAAATTCCCGAGCAGTGACCTGTATTACACTAAACAGGCCATGCAAATGCCTGGGTAAAAATTGGTGATAAGTAACCAGGGGAGGGTACTGAAGCTGACAGTATCATTGGGTTCAAGAGGCAATTCAGTGCATTTCTGGAGAAAGAAGGATCGAGTGACCAAGTCAATAGTTGGTCTTAATCTCCAAAAGAGACAGACTAATTGGACTTAATGCATTTCAAAGCTCCTATGCTCCAATCTAGTCATATAACTATAGCATTAACACAGGGAGGACGGGGAAGGGGGATGGAAGGGAGGACGGAGAAGGGGAGGGGGAGGGTGAAGGGGGAAGAAAGGGAGGATGGAAAAGGGGAGGGGGAGGAGGAAGAGGGAAGAGGGAAGAAAGGGAGGACGGAGATGGGGAGGGGGGAGAAAGAGAGGAAGGAGAAGGGAGGGGGAAAAAGGAAGTATGAGAGGAGGGGGACAAAGGAAGTATGAGGCTAGGGGGGAAAAAAGGAGAAGGGAAGGGGAGAAGAGAGATGGGGAATTGGAAGGAGGAGTGGGGGAGGGAGGTAGAAGGGAAAGGCAAAGGGAGGAGGGGTAGGAAGGAGGGAAGTGGGGACAGGAGAGGGTGAGGGATGGAGGGAGCGGGAAGTACAGACATAGCAAGGGGGAGAGGAAGAGGGGAATAGGAGTGGAAATCAGAGGAGGGGCAACAGGATGGAGAGGCAGGGGAGGAGAAGGCAGCTGGAGCACGCTCAGATGCAAGATTTTTTAATATGTTATAAACATGTCTTCCCACCTCTAAAACAACATCTAGGCTGCCCAAAGACTGGTTGGCACATTGCCCTTTCCCCTCTGGGATACAAACTGATGAGAAATGGGTCTCCTTCCTCTTACTGCTCTTAAGGAGTACTGTATAAAATGAGTGTAGGCAGTTTCAACCCAGGTCTTAGGAGGCATGGCCCCACAGCACAAAGATTTCCCTAATTTGGTACAAATTGGTAATCGCACTTGGACAGGCCACAGGAATGGGTGTTAGTATGAGAGACTGAATTGTCTCATTAGTGCAGTAGGTTGTGCACTGATGGGGCAGGGTAGCAGGAACTTAGTTCTGCAGGTGTCTGACCTGGAAGCACTTGATGGTGACACAGGGTGCCTGAAATGGAAAATGTGCCATTTCCCTGCACACTTACATCCCTCACCTCGCGGGGCAAAATTCCACCACAAAATAAAAGGCAATGGGATTTCCACACAAGAAGAAACATAAATGATGCATTGCATTGTTCAATAGGGTAGACATAGTGAAGATGTATCCACTTGTTGGGGAGTCCAAAACTCTTGGCCATAACTATAAGATAGTCACTAATAAATCCAATAAGGAATTCAGGAGAAACTACTTTACTCCAAGAGTGGTTGGGATGTGGAACTTGCTACCACATGGAATAGTTGAGGCGAATAGCATAGGTGCATTTAAGGGGAAACATAGAAACATAGAAAATAGGAGCAGGAGTAGGCCATTCGGCCCTTCGAGCCTGCTCCGCCATTCAATATGATCATGGCTGATCCTCTATCTCAATACCATATTCCCGTTCTCTCTCCATGCCCCTTGATGCCTTTTGTGTCTAGAAATCTATCTAGCTCCTTCTTAAATATATTCAGTGACTTGGCCTCCACAGATTTCTGTTGTGGAGAATTCCACAGGTTCACCGCCCTCTGAGTGAAGAAATTTCTCCTTGTCTCAGTCCTAAATGTCCTACCCCGTCTCCTGAGACTGTGACCCCTCATTCTGGACCCCCCCCCCCCCAACCAGGGGAAACATCCTCCCTGCATCCAGTCTGTCTAGTTCGATGAGGGAAGCTAGATAAGTGCATGAGAGAGAAAGGAATAGAAGGACATGCTGATAGGGTTAGATGAAGTAGGGTGGGAGGGGACTCATGTGAAGCATAAACACCGGCATGGATGAGTTGGGCCAATTCACCTGTTTCTGTGCTGTAAATTCTATGTAATTCTGCTGGTCAGGGCCTATTTTAAACATGATGTTAAAAACAATATATTATACATTAATTTTTATTTGTAATGTCATTTGTCAACATATAATGCCAACCTATCGGAGTAATTCAGTAAACGTGGTGAGTCTTTGTTATATAGCTAAATCAATACAAAAGCATTAAAAAGGGCTGGTGGCAACTTATGAACATTAAGACGACAAAGCTTCCACCTCCCATATAGCCGGTGCACCTAAATGTGTTATAAGCGATGCCTTTGTAACTGGATTCAATGGTAATGGCAAATGGTGAGCATCATTTGCCCGATATAGGCGGGTGACCGTGATAAGCATGGATGATATAAGTGGTGGGGACCTGAATAGTCTTTCTGATGTTAGGAGCAAGCAGACGCACCCTCTAGCAGTAAAATCTACCCACCCGGGAGATCAAAGCTCTGCACACGCATCCAAGGAAAGAACAGCAGAGGTTTGTCACTGCGCTCAGTGCAACGTGCAGCTAGCAGGCTAACTCAGCTGCACATCGAACTCTACAGGTGCCGGTCTGAAACCAGTACCTGCAGAGCTGAAGACAATTAATCAATGCCCCCCATCTTCATTTCATGCACAATTCCCAAACAGAGCACAGCACAGGCAGGTGACTTGCCCCTAAGCCTGGGCCAGTGTAACCAAGACAGGCGGTGCACAAGAAAATCCAAGGTTAACTTTTAACAATTGACCCTTCTACCCCTTAGCAAAGGGCCACAGCTCTCCTCGTCTTCCTCTGACCAATATCTGGAACTTACTGTGCGAGTCTTCATAGAGGAATCAACCCAACACAACCCAGGCCTCACTACTTGGCAGTGGAGAATTGCAGGACACCTATTTCTTAAGCCTTATACATTATTTAAACCAGTATTCCAAAATGTGTGAACAGTAACTTCAGATCTACAGAAGGTTCAAAAGGTTTACAAGTAGTACCTATCTGCAGCCGTTCTTCCAGTTGATTTTCAGAACACAGAGAGGGCTTTCTGGAAAGCAAAAATAAGATGTTATTTTATGTGAAGGTAGTCAGTATAGTCCAACACATCTATGTAAACTAGGGCAGACGTGGAGTCTAAATGATTTACCAGTAGCTAAATCCACGAGCATGTTCATTTTCACGCTGCACCAAACCCATTCCAGAGCATATTCTCCCATATTGACATTATAACAATTATTAACACGCTCTGGCATCCATGTGTTCATTATTCATGTGCAAATCTTATGGGGAAGAGCCAGCAGGCTGCTCGACTTCAGGAAGCATGAAAGTCTGAGCGTTCTGACATGCGCTTTTAGTACAGATCAGTGAATAGCGCAAAGGTGTAGGAACCCAGGTAGATTTTCACCTTCCTAACCCAGAGGTGTCGAGGTAAACTGCAGCCTGCCTTGCAGCCACCTCGGCTGAGAACACATAGCTCAGTGACGATAGGGATCAAATCGGGTACCCCCTCGGTTTTTCCTTATTCGTTCATGGGATGTGGGCGTCGCTGGCGAGGCCAGCATTTATTGCCCTTGAGAAGGTGGTGGTGAGCCGCCTTGAACCGCTGCAGTCTGTGTGGTGACTGTTCTCCCACAGTGCTGTTAGGAAGGGAGTTCCAGGATTTTGACCCAGCGACCATGAAGGAACGGCGATATATTTCCAAGTCGGGATGGTGTGTGACTTGGAGGGGAACGTGCAGATGGTGTTGTTCCCATGTGCCTGCTGCCCTTGTCCTTCTAGGTGGTAGAGGTCGTGGGTTTGGGAGGTGCTGTCGAAGAAGCCTTGGCGAGTTGCTGCAGTGCATCCTGTGGATGGTGCACACTGCAGCCACAGTGCGCCGGTGGTGAAGGGAGTGAATGTTTAGGGTGGTGGATGGGGTGCCAATCAAGCGGGCTGCTTTATCTTGGATAGTGTCGAGCTTCTTGAGTGTTGTTGGAGCTGCACTCATCCAAGCAAGTGGAGAGTATTCCATCACACTCCTGACTTGTGCCTTGTAGATGGTGGAAAGGCTTTGGGGAGTCAGGAGGTGAGTCACTCGCCGCAGAATACCCAGCCTCTGACCTGCTCTCGTAGCCACAGTATTTATATGCTGGTCCAGTTAAGTTTCTGGTCAATGGTGATCCAGGATGTTGATGGTGGGGGATTCGGCGATGGTAATGCCGTTGAATGTCAATGGGAGGTGGTTAGACTCTCTCTTGATGGAGATGGTCATTGCCTGGCACTTATCTGGCACGAATGTTACTTGCCACTTATCAGCCCAAGCCTGGATGTTGTCCAGGTCTTGCTGCATGCGGGCTCGGACTGCTTCATTATTTGAGGGGTTGCGAATGGAACTGAACACTGTGCAATCATCAGCGAACATCCCCATTTCTGAACTTATGATGGAGGGAAGGTCATTGATGAAGCAGCTGAAGATGGTTGGGCCTAGGACACTGCCTTGAGGAACTCCTGCAGCAATGTCCTGGGGCTGAGATGATTGGCCTCCAACAACCACTACCATCTTCCTTTGTGCTAGGTATGACTCCAGCCACTGGAGTGTTTTCCCCCTGATTCCCATTGACTTCAATTTTACTAGTGCTCCTTGGTGCCACACTCGGTCAATTGCTGCCTTGATGTCAAGGGCAGTCACTCTCACCTCACCTCTGGAATTCAGCTCTTTTGTCCATGTTTGGACCAAGGCTGTAACGAGGTCTGGAGCCGAGTGGTCCTGGCGGAACCCAGGTTTGCATGGCTCGGCTACTTACTATATAAACGGCTGAGCCACTGAAGGGAACCACCCAATCACTTTCTTCAGTGGTCTAGTAAGTACAGTGATGCTTACATGTGGATACCTAATAACACGCGAGATGTAGTATAATAAAATGTGTTAGGCCAGGATGTCGATACGCAGGTAGCCAACTGTCACTCCTCTACTTGGTTGCATTGGCCCAGGTATGCGTCAGTTGGTTATTTATCTGATTCAGGTAACTGTTTTCACAATAGATTATGTTTCGAGATTGATGCAAACATTGTAACCAAACAAATCACGTTTAGCTATCACAATGTACAAATCAAAAGCAATGGAAGCTCAATGGCTTAACAGATCAATTCATTTGAAACTTGATTAATAGCTCATAATTAGAGAATAGTGCAAAGCAAAATCATTTCTTCCACTCTGTGTTCTCACTTTATGTGGTAGTTTAAGGTCACTCTTTTGCACAGCCAGCAATCTTTTCAGGCAGCAAGTTTCACATAGCAGTATGTAAATGTACAAAAAACACTCCTTAGGGAGGAGAGAAATTACCACAACCAGTACTTTGTCAGACTTGCTCTTCCACATATGTATATTTTAATGACAATAACCCGCACTCTAACATTCAGTTTGGTAGGCTTAGTTTATGTGGTGCCCACTTCTTGGATGGGGCATAATCGCAGGATAAGGAGGCGGCCATTCAAGACTGAGATGAGGAGGAATTTCTTCATGCAGAGGGTTGTGAATCTTTGGAATTCTCTACCCAAGAGGGCTGTAGATGCTGAGTCATTGAATATATTCAAGGCTGAGATGGATAGATTTTTGGACTCTAGGGGAATCAAGGGATATGGGTATCAGGCGGGAAAGTGGGATTGAGTTCGAAGATCAGCCATGATCTGATTGAATGGCGGAGCAGGCTCGAGGGGCCGTATGGCCTACTCCTGCTCCTATTTCTTATGGCTTTCCTTCAAGGCAACGTGCAAAGACGGTTAGACTGATAAATCCAAGAACTCCATAAACTAGGAATATTGACAGCAATGAGGTAGTCCTGGAAAAACTTATGCTTGCTTCAATTTGATCTTCATTATAATGTAAGGAATTGGGAGGGAAAAACAGAGACATAAAGGAATCATTGGCTCTTGCTCACAGGAAAATCACCAACTTGGAAATGAGAGATACCAACAACAATTTGCATTTACATGGCGCCTTTAACGTAGTAAAACGTCCCAAGGCACTTCACAGGAGTGATTATCAAACAAAATTTGACACCAAGCCACATTAGTAGATATTAGGACAGGTGACTAAAAGCTTGGTCAAAGGGGTAGGTTTTAAGGAGCATCTTAAAGGAGGAGAGAGAGGTGGAGGCACAGAGGTTGAGGGAGGGAATTCCACAGCTTAGGGCCTAGGCAGCTGAAGGCCCGACCGCCAATGGTGAAGTGATAAAAATCGGGGACGTGCAAGAGGCCAGAATTGGAGGAGCGCAGAGATCTCAGAAGGTTGTAGGGCTGGAGGGGGTTACAGAGATAGGGAGGGGTGAGGAAATGGAGGGATTTGAACACAATGAGAATTTTAAAATCAAGGTGTTGCCGGACCGGGAGCCAATGTAGGTCAGCGAAGCACATAAAAGCCACCATAAAAATTACTGAACAATATCCAGATCCAAACCTGAACACAGAATCATATCCATATCCTCATAAAACCTGGACTGCCGTTGAGTGTAAAAAGTTGAATGGACAAATCCTTCCAAACTGGGAAGGATCAAGCAAAATGTCTGTGTTTTTACCTAACGGAAGTCCAATCCCTTGGTGGGATAAAACAAGCAGCTTGATCTAAATGCTTGTTGAGCATTGTGAACTTAAAATATTAGACATTATATTGTATAGCCAAAAATATCGTCAAGAGACATGAACCTTGACATCCAAGGTAGCATGCTATTTGGAAAAAGATTTTCAGCCAAGGAGCACAGAGATCTCGGAGGGTTGTGGGGCTGGAACAGGTTACAGAGATAGGGAGGGGCGAGGCCATGGAGGGATTTGAAAACAAGGATGAGAGCAACCACCTACATTTATATAGCCCCTTTAATGTAGGAAAACATCCTGGTGGAGCAGGTGGATGTTAAAGGTTGAATGTTAAAGTTTCAATAGCACTATTTATAGAGTTTTCCTGGTGTCCTGGCCAACATTTATCCGTTAGTCAGAGCGCCAAAACAGATTTATAACAGCTAAGCTAGTCATTGATCTCACTGATGTTTGTAGGATCTCTCTATGCATAAAATGGCTGCCATTTCACAAGATCACAAAATAATTATGGATAAGGAATTCTATTAGGCCATCTTAATTCATCCACTCAAAGATCCTCACTGCAGCATCCAATTTTTTCTGAAAAGATTCCAGAGTTTATTTGCCTCAGCTACTCCATCTAGGAGATGTTGTCCAGGGGCTGCAGAAAACTACTGAGTTTACTCCGAATTGCTAACACTCAGGCAAAAGTAACTTTTGAACTGAAGTGATCTGCAGTTCAGTCACTGGTCTGAGCTGGCCGGAACCGGTTTGAATTAGTTACGCTTCTAAGCAACAAAGGGGATGTGATGAGACACCAGTCCTTATTTAGAAAAGGAGTAATGAGGTGATGCTACCTAACCCCTTGGAACAGAGCCAATCAGGGCATGACACCAACCACTCAAGCAAATCTAAGCCAACGGGAGAAAGACAACACCACTCGAAGAGATAAGACTTGGGAATAAGACTGAAGAATTGCAGGCTTGGTGCCAGTGTGTGCGAAACTCCGGAAACTAACCATCGTGGAAGTGGAAAACCCTACGTCAGGGACGTAGAGACGACGTCAAGAGAGAGAGAACGGAACGCCTGGCCAGCGTCAGCTCTCCATTCCGGGTAATATAGTATCCTTTCTATTCTGTGACCACTCGGAGTGTCAGAGAAACCTAGTGGGTGTGCGTTTAAATCCTAGTTTGGGTATAAAACTGTATAACCTGCTGTAAACTGCATGCCTATATCTAACCAGATGTATAAGCTATATGTACATGATCGAACAACGTTAATAAAGCGAATTGAGAATTAAGAGAGAATTGACTCGTCTCCTCTTTGTACTAAGCCAATAACCGTAACCGGTGACCTCCGGTCTACAGAGCCCATTCCACGTATTGATCGCTCCTTCTGTGAAGAAAAATTTCCTGATATCAGTTCTAAATTTACTTCTTACTAGTCTGTGTCTCCTTGTCCTACTCTCACAATTTAATGTGGAGCAATATTCCGGATTTACCTTTCCCATTTCTTTAACTAGCTTATAGATTTGATAGAGGTGTTCAAAATCACAAAGGATTTTAACGGGAGTAAATAAAAAGAGAAACTATTTCCACTGGCAGGAGGGTTGGTAACAGGAGGACACTACAAAGATTCCAAGGTCTCTTTCAACTTCACCTTTAGCCATTTCAACAGCATCATGCAGAATGTGCGTTAGCCATTTTTCCTTCAGAGACGAAGTACTTCACACTTCTCTATTATATTTCATCTGCCATCATCCTGGCCATTTACAAAGTTCAGCGAACTCATTGTGTAACTCCTGAGCTGGCTCCACTGATTCCACTGTCCCTCCTTGCTTGGCACTATTTTGAAGAGCAGGAGAGCCCTGGCCAATATTTATCCCTCAACCAACGTCAATAAAACAGATTATTTGGTCATTATCTGACACCACGGGTTGCTCTGCTGCACAGGAGGGGAGGAAGAACAGTGGCAGGGCTATAGCGATAGGGGATTCGATTGTAAGGGGAACAGATAGGCGTTTCTGCAGCCGCAAACGTGACTCCAGGATGGTATGTTGCCTCCCTGGTGCTAGGGTCAAGGATGTCACGGAGCGGCTGCAGGGCATTCTGGAGGGGGAGGGTGAACAGCCAGTAGTCGTGGTCCATATTGGTACCGACGACATAGGTAAAAAAAGGGATGAGGTCCTGCAAGGTGAATTTAAGGAGTTAGGAGATAAATTAAAAAGCAGGACTTCAAAGGTAGTGATCTCAGGATTACTACCGGTGCCACGTGCTAGTGAGTATAGGAACAGGAGAATAGACAGGATGAATGCGTGGCTGCAGGGATGGATTTAGATTCCTGGGACATTGGGACCGGTTCTGGGGACCTGTACAAGCGTGACAGGTTACACCCGAGCAGGACCGGGACCAATGTCCTCGCGGGGGTGTTTGCTAGTGCTGTTGGGGAAGGTTTAAACTAGAGTGGCAGGGGGATGGGAACCTGAGCGGGGAGTCAGATGGGAATAAAATTGAGAGCAGCAAGAAAGGGGAAGACCCAGGGGAAATCTACAATACAAATAGTACAAACAGTTGTTCAAGAACAAGTGAGAGGGAAAAGCGTAGAGCAGCGGAAAGAAAGTGTACTTTAGGCACGACACAAAATAAAAACTAGAAAGCGTAAGGCGATTAACCCAGCATCAAAGCTGTGGCAGGGTGTTGGGAACCTGAGCAGGGGGACAGAGGAAAGTGTGTCAGGAAGGGACAGAAGGTATGGAGTAAAAGGTAAAGTGTTAAAAAAGGAAAAAGCAGGAACTAAGTGTCACAAAACATATTTGAAAGTTCTTTATCTGAATGCACGTAGCATTCGTAACAAAATGGACAAGTTAACAGCACAAATAACTACGTATGGGTATGATCTTGTGGCCATTACAGAAACATGGCTGCAGGGTGACAACGACTGGGAATTAAATATGCCAGGGTATTTAACAATCAGGAAGGACAGGCAGGAAGGAAGGGGAGGTGGGGTGGCTATGTTAATAAAGGAAGGAATCACTAATACACAGAGAAATGATATTGGGACAAAGGATCAGGATAATGAAACAGTTTGGGTAGAGATAAGGAATAATAAGGGGAAAAAAACACTAGTGGGAATAGCATATAGGCCTCCTAATAGTTGCAACTCTGCTGGAAGAAGTATTAATCAGGAAATAGTCAGGGCATGTAATAAGGGAACAGCTATAATTATGGGGGATTTTAACTATCATATTAACTGGACAAATCAAATTGGGCAGGGTAGCCTTGAGGAAAAGTTTATTGAGTGTATTAGGGATGGATTTCTTGAGCAATATGTAGTTTGCAAGTGCAGCAGGTGATCAAGAAGGCCAACGGAATGTTGGCTTTTATTGCTAGGGGGATATATGAGGAGAGGTTGAGTAGATTGGGACTCTACTCATTGGAGTTCAGAAGAATGAGAGGCGATCTTATTGAAACATATAAGATTGTGAAGGGGCTTGATCGGGTGGATGCGGTAAGGATGTTCCCAAGGATGGGTGAAACTAGAACTAGGGGGCATAATCTTAGAATAAGGGGCTGCTCTTTCAAAACTGAGATGAGGAGAAACTTCTTCACTCAGAGGGTAGTAGGTCTGTGGAATTTGCTGCCCCAGGAAGCTGTGGAAGCTACATCATTAAATAAATTTATAACAGAAATAGACAGTTTCCTAGAAGTAAAGGGAATTAGGGGTTACGGAGAGCGGGCAGGAAATTGGACATGAATTTAGATTTGAGGTTAGGATCAGATCAGCCATGATCTTATTGAATGGCGGAGCAGGCTCGAGGGGCCGATTGGCCTACTCCCGCTCCTATTTCTTATGTTCTTATCTCATTGCTGCTTATGAGACCTCCCTATGCGCAAATTGGCTGCCATGTTTCCCTACTTTACAACAGTGACTACACTTCAAAAGTACTGCATTAGATGCAATGTGCTTTAGGACGTTCTGAGGTTGTGAAAGGCGCTGTAGAAATGCAAATTCTTTCTTTCTACAGCATTTCAAAGTAATTCAACTCTTTAAGGCAGTGGAAAGATGTGACAGGCACTAAATAAATGCAGGGCTTTTTTTCAACTTGGAGATGACAAAACAGGTGAAAGTTGAGGGCCAATAAAAAAATGACATCAATGGCATGGTGACAGAGAGCCAAGGCTTGTCCTCAACCTCAGTGACACAATATCACAATAAACCAAGTTAAAATTTAATATTTTTCCAATTCACTGTTAAATATTAACAGCTTACATTTGCAGCCCTAACTGCAGCAATGTCAGTCACTGCACTGATAACAACAGAAAACACAGTATATGAAAGAAAGATAGACTTGCATTTGTATAACAACTTTCATGACCTCGACACCCATTTTGTACTGGCGTGAAGATAGCCAACTGCTGTACCCAGTCTTCTGGTACTCTGCACGTGTAAACCTAGACTGAGAGTGTCAGCAGGCTATTTAACAATGGAGGTTGAATCACAGCCTACCACGGGCACAAGTGCTACCAGACTCTCAATGTTTGACTTAGCTCTCGCTTTCATTCACAGGATATAAGAAAAAGACGGGTGATCATTTCACGTCTAGTCTTCTCCCCCATCACAATATTTCTACTCAGTCTTACTACGATAAAAGGCTTGCATTTATATAGCACCTTTCACAACCTCAGGACCTCCCAAAGCACATTACAGCCAATGAAGTACTTTTGAAGTGTTGGCACCGTTGAAATGTAGGAAATGCAGCACCCAATTTCAGCACAGCAAGATCCTACAAACAGTAATGAGATAATGACTAGATTAGAGATGTTGGTTGAGGGATAAATGTTGGCCAGAACACCGGGAAGAACACCCTGGTTCTTCATCGAAATAGTGCCCTGGGATCTTTTGCGTCCACCTGAGAGGGCAGACTGGGCCTCGGTTTAACGTCTTCTCCTTAGCGGCACACCCGCTTTCTCCTACAATCTGTAGGCTTCTAAAACCAAAGCTTGGTGAGACCTAACCATTACTACTTAATTTATCCCATCTCTTTCATGCTTTTCAACTTGGTGACGTCCTGCACTGTGGACAATGGATTTTAACCCAGGTTTCTTAATTTAAAAAGAAAACATTGCTTAGAATCACGGATGTGCTTTAATTGCATTTGCAGTGTTGTTGTAAGCAATTGGCAATGTATTTTCTTCTCACTGCTCTTAAAGTATGAAGCATCATGGGAACATATATATCACACTTCCTCCCCACCTCCCTTCAAATGCTCGTAAATCACTCAGGCGGCCCACAGCTTTCACGGTAGCAGTAGGTTCACAGGCCTTTGCTGAACAGTTCAATCCCCTGATGCAACAGAGACCTTGAAATATTGTCATGGGAGCCTGGCATTTGACGCATTCAATCCCTCCCCCTGCTACTTTAACAGAGATATTATATTAAATGGGTTAATTAAAATAGCATAGATTAGAATGTGCTAGGCTTTCATTCGCAGCGTAATCACAAGGCCTGAGTCTCTTGGCAGCCACGAGTACACAAGACACTGCAAAAACTCCAAAATACATACATTTTTAAACAAAAATTAATGTAGATAAAATTACGCATTTTGGCACACAGCCAGTTAACTAGAGCGAGGCATGGGGCGAGGGTCAAGAACTGAAACGTTCTTTCATCCCTGGAGTAGCGTTAACCTATGGCTGCCACAATTAGGAGAAAATGCAGCAATTCCTCTGAAAGAACAATTGATAATCAGGATGTGGTCTGATGCTGGTACGCTTATATTAATGTATTTTCCTTATGTATCCTTTCACAAGGATCAGGATTCTATACACAAAAAAAACATTTCTGAACAAAAGCACACTTACAATATAGGAGCTCACATGTGAAATTTTTGTATCAAATCCACTTGAGCTGTGAAAAACACCCCAACAGTGCAAATATAGTTGCTGCCCTTCCAAAGTTGGGTTGAGTCAGAAGAGTATTTGGACCACTGCAAGGATAGGCTGAAGTAGTAAAGTAAATATAGCGCCTTTCGCGTCCTCCAAACATCCAGAAGCACTTTACAGCCAATAAATTACTTTGGAAGCGTAATGTGCCCAAACACAGCAGACAATTTGCGCACAGCAAGGTCCCACAAACAGCAATGAGATGAATGACCAGCTAATCTGCTTTTTTTGATAGTTGTAAGATTCCTTACAACACCAGGTTATAGTCCAACAATTTTATTTTAAAATCACAAGCTTTCGGAGATTATCCCCTTCGTCAGGTGAGTGAGTGAATAAGAGGTTCTCAAATCGCATATCTTATATTAGGCTGGGACACCATCACACCAATCAAAAGGTGTCGTTGGTGTTCGGACAGGTTAGCCACGGAAAACAGTAGGTCCCAGTATGCTGAATACACATTGTGTCAAATTACACAGACAGACAAAGAAAGAGACCCAAAAGGCAGAGAGAGAGAGAGAGAGAGAGAGAGAGAGAGAGAGACATGAACCCGTCCTCATGGGTGCAGAGCTTGGCTATCAATTTCTGCTCGACGATTTTGCGTTGTCGTGTGTCTCGAAGGCCGCCTTGGAGAACGCTTACTCGAAGATCGGAGGCTGAATGTCCTTGACTGCTAAAGTGTTCCCCGACTGGGAGGGAACCCTCCTGTCGGGCGATTGTTGCGCGGTGTCCGTTCATCCGTTGTCAGTGTCTGCATGGTCTCGCCAATGTACCATGCTCCGGGGCATCCTTTCCTGCAACGTATGAGGTAGACAACGTTGGACGAGTCATAGGGGTATGAACCATGTACCTGGTGGGTGGTGTCCTCTCGTGTGATGGTGGTATCCGTGTCGATGATCTGGCATGTCTTGCAGAGGTTGCCATGGCAGGGTTGCGTGGTGTCGTGGACGCTGTTCTCCTGAAAGCTGGGTAATTTGCTGCGAACGATGGTCTGTTTGAGGTTGGGTGGCTGTTTGAAGGAGAGTAGTGGAGGCGTGGGGATGGCCTTAGCGAGGTGTTCGTCGTCATCGATGACATGTTGAAGGCTGCGGAGAACATGGCGTAGTTTCTCCGCTCCGGGGAAGTACTGGACGACGAAGGGTACTCTGTTGGTTGCGTCCCGTGTTTGTCTTCTGAGGAGGTCGATGCGATTCTTCGCTGTCATTTTTTGATAGTGTCAGTTTTGGTCTGTTGTAGACTAATTGATATAGGCTACATAGAATTACATAGAAAGTGCAGCACAGAAACAGGCCATCCAGCCCAACAGGTCCAAGCAGGGGTTTATGCTCCTCATGAGCCTCCTCCTTCCCTACTTCATCTAACCCTATCAGCATAACCTTCTATTCCTTTCTCCCTCATGTGTTTATCTAGCTTCCCCTTAAATGCACCTATGCTATTCGCCTTAACTATTCCTTGTGGTCAAAAGCAAAAACAGAAAATGCTAGAAATACTCAGCAAGTCAGGCAGCATCTGTGAGAAAGAAACAGAGTTAATGTTTCAGGTCGATGACCCTTTGTCAGAACTGGGAAGGTGAACAAGGTAAAAGAGACAAATGGAAATCCCGTCGGAGAGAAGAGCAGAACTTCTTCAAGATGGGCATTCCTGGAAGAAAAGCGGCCGTGAATTAAACACTAAACCAAAAGCAAAATACTGCGGATGCTGGAGATCTGAAATAAAAACAGAAAATGCTGGAAACACTCAGCAAGTCAGGCAGCATCTGTGGAGAAAGAAAAAGAGTTAACAAAGACCCTTCGTCAGAACTACTCCTTGTGGTCGTGCGTTCCACATTCTAACCACTCTCTGGGTAAAGAAGTTCCTCCTGAATTCCCTATTGGATTTATTAGTGACTATCTTATATTTATGGCCCCTAGTTCTGGTCGCCCCTGCAAGTAGAAAAATCTTCTCTATGTCGACCCAACAAACCCTTTCATAATCATAAAGGCCTCAATCAGGTCACCCCTCAATCTTCAGGGGCTGTGTGGCCGGGTCCTGCTCCTACTTCTTGTGTTCTTTAGATTTGTGGTTGGGATCAGATCAGCCATGATCTTATTGAATGGCGGAGCAGGCTCGAGGGGCCGATTGGCCTACTCCTGCTCCAATTTCTTATGTTCTTATGTTCTTATGTTCTCTTTTCTAAAGAAAAGAGCCCCAGCCTGTTCAATCTTTCCTGATAGCAATCCATCTGTGAGAGGTTATACCTATGAATAGTCAACAACTTGCTTTAATATAGCACCTTTAATGTAGTAAAATGTCCCAAGGCGCTTCACAGCAGCGTTACCAAACAAAACTTTGACACCAAGCCACAAAGATAATAGGACAGGTGCTTAGTCAAAGAGGTAGGTTTTAAGGAGCATCTTAAAAGGAGGAGAGAGAGGCGGAGTGGTTTAGGGAGGGAATTACCGAGCTTAGGGCTTAGGCAGCTGAAGGCACGGCCACCAATGGTGGAGCAATTAATATCAGGGATGCGCAAGAGGCCAGAATTGGAGGAGCCCAGAGATCTTGGAGGATTGTAGGGCTGGTGGAGGTTACAGAGATAGGGAAAGGCGAGGCCATGGAGGGATTTGAACACAACGATGAGAATTTTAAAATCGAGGCATGCACGACCGGGAGCCAAAGTAGGTCAGCAAGTACACGGCTGACGGGTCAACGGGACTTGGTGCGAGTTAAGATACGGGCAGCAGAGCTTTGGATGAGCTGAGGTTTATGAACAACTCCCATTATTGTTGTGTAATACGACTACCAGGATAGTAGAAAGTGAACTAGGTGGACCTTGGTTTTTATTTCAACTAGCAATTCCCATGTAGCCTGCCAGATCGGTTACGGGACACCGGAAGGTTGAGTCCTACGAGTGATTTTTGCTCGCCCAGTTTCCGAGCGAGCGGACAGGGCTAAAATCACCCCTTGTGTTCCCACTCCCCAATATTAATTTTTTAAAAAAGCTGTCCACACCAACAGTGCCGTCTACCTTTGGCTGCTGACGATATCTTCTGGAACATAGGAACAAGAGTAGGCTATTCAGCCTCTCGAGCTTGCTCCGCCATTCAATTAGATCATGGCTGATCTATATCTTTACTCCATCAAACCGTCTTGGTTGTGTAACCCTTAATGCCCCTGCCTAACAAAAATCTATCAATCTTAGTTTTGACATTTACAATTGACCCCCAGCCTCAACAGCCTTTTTGGGGGAAGAGAGTTCCAGATTTCCACTACCCTTTGTGTGAAGAAGTGCATCCTGACATCACCTCCTGAACCGCCTGGCTCTAACTTTGAGGTTACGCCCCCTTGTTCTGGACTCCCCCACCAGAGGAAATAGTTTCTCTCTATCTACCCTATCAACTCCTTTAATTATCTTAAACACCTCAATTAGATCTAACTAGACCCTAACCCTTAATCTTCTATAGTCGAGGGAATACAAGCCTTTAGTTTTAGGAAGTTTTTAGGATAAGGGAGAGGTCCTCCCGGACCACAAAGTTGGAAAACCTACTGCTTGAGATTTTGGCCACTGCCCTGTACCTATTTGTTAAACAGTACTTTTTAAAAAAAAAGCTATCAGACATCGTGGAACCACGGCATGCAGACCCTTCATGAAGCTGACTGCAGGACTAACTCGGTCAGCGGTGCAACTCCCCGAACATCAAACGCTGGCTCGCGCCTGGATCACATCAGAAGGCAGAGGACGAGCGTTCAAATCGCATCCGATAAGGAAGGGAGAGATAACAAAGCTGCACCATCACACTGAGACAATACAGGCACCACGGAATATAGTCGCAGTGTCCAAGGGTGAACGTTTCAGAACCAGAGGGGGGAGATGAGGGGGAAAAAATGTTTACGCAACAAGTTGTTATGATCTGGAATGCACTGCCTGAAAGGGCGGTGGAAGCAGATTCAATAGTAACTTTCAAAAAGGGAATTGAATATATACCTGAAAAGGCAAAATTTGCAGGGCTACGGGGAAAGAGGGGGAGTGGATCTAATTGGATAGCCCTTTCAGAGAGTCGGCACAGGCACGATGGGCTGAATGGCCTCCTTCTGAGCTGTTTGATTCTATGATTTCTTTAAAAAGTGCCGCAGTGAGACTTCTCTGGTTATAACTTAGATGCCGAGTGCCCTGCCCTGCCCTGCGTGGAACTGAGCTGTATGGATCAGGACGGTCCCGGCTCCAATCCTTCGTCTGTGACAAATTCGCTGATCCGAGCCAGGGCAGCAGTAGGGGCACTGTATTGGCCTCAGTATTACTAGGCGAGGAAGGAGAAAGACACTGAAGCTACACTAGTGCACCGAACAATCACAGACTCTCTGAAAGAAAGCACAGATTGCACAATTATCTGGTCAGAGCGATGGGTGTCTTTTTAAAAAAAAATTATTCATTCTCAGGATGTGGGCGTCACTGGCAAGTCTGGCATTTATTGCCCATCCTTAGTTGCCCTGAGAAGGTGGTGCTGGGTCGCCTTCTTGAATCGCTGTTTGTGGTTTGATACGACTGAGGGGCTTGCTAGGCCATTTCCAAGGGCAGTTAAGAGTCAACCACTTTGGTGTGGAACTGGAGTCACATGTGGGCCAGGCCAGGTAAAGATGACAGGTTTCCTTCACGAAAGGACATCATCCAAAACTTGCACCAAGTCTCGTTCTCCCATCACCCCTGTGCTCACTGACCTACACTGGCTCCTGCTCCAGAAAAGCCTCGATTTTAAAATTGTTTTCAAATCCCTCCATGGCCTCGCCCCCCTCCCCATCTCTGTAACCTCCTCCAGCCCTACAACCCTCCGAGATCTCTGCACTCCTCCAATTCTGGCCTCTTGGGCATCCCTGGTTTTCATCGATCCTCCATTGGCGGCCGTGCCTTCAGCTGCCTAGGCCCTAAGCTCTGGAATTCCCTCCTTAAACCTCTCCGCCTCTCTACCTCCATGCCACTCTACCTCTATCTCCACTTTTAAAACACTCCTTAAAACCTAACTCTTTTACCAAGCTTTTAGACACCTGTCCTAATACCTCATGTGATTCGGTCTCAAATTTTGTTTGATAATGCTCCCGTGAAGCGCCTTTGGAATTTTTACTACGTTAAAGGCGCTCAAAATATACATTCAAATTGTTGTTCTTGAACCACTGGTTGCAGTTTGATGCGACCGAGGGGCTTGCTAGGCTTCTTCAGGAGGCAGTTAGGAGTCAACCAACATTGGGGTGAGACTGGAGTCACACGTCGGCCAGACCAGGTAAGAACAGAAGATTTCCTTCCCTAAACAACAACAACAACAACAACTTGCATTAGTCAGCCAGTTGGGTTTTTACAGTCCTTCAGTTTCACGGTCACTTCTGCTGATACCAGCTTTCTACTTCCAAACTTTTTAAAACTGGATTCAAGTTCTCAAACTGCCATGGTGTGATTTGAACTGATGTTCTACTGGATTATTAGCCCA
Organism: Heptranchias perlo; assembly: GCF_035084215.1. Classification (NCBI taxonomy): domain Eukaryota; kingdom Metazoa; phylum Chordata; class Chondrichthyes; order Hexanchiformes; family Hexanchidae; genus Heptranchias; species Heptranchias perlo. Next base: position 161,606,193 of record NC_090326.1, read on the forward strand.
GTAACATCACTACACTACCCTACCCTTTTCGCATGTGCGTGCACGCGCACGTTGAATTAAGTTGGCTCCATATCCATTTCTGCAGAGCTACAAGTTGACTTCAAAAAGCAGAATAGAAAGCAAATTTAAAGCATTTTTGGGAATCTGAAAGGCACATGGTGGGTCGAGGGGAGGTTGAAGTAAGATAAGCTTAATTAACCAGCGAAGAATTCGGGCAAAAAGGCAAGGCTATTATCCACTATTTAGTGGATTTTGTAGGGGTTTTTATTGGGACGGAATGTTAATTGTATTATCAGCTGATCTTAGGCGGTCAGGAATTCTAAACACTCTTATTGACAGCTACCGAGGTCTGGGTGAGCTACCAGAGGCGCACACTGCAGCTCTCCACAGGACAGTGTGTTTAGAATTCCTGACAAAGATTAGTTGGAGTCTCCCCCTCCTCCTCTCCTGGGTTACAGTTCCATGGGTGCCAGCAACTCTGTTACTTCATCCAACCAGCTAGTCTTCAAAACAACCAAAGAGAGCAATTAAAGTCACCCTGCTAGAGGCACTACCCTTTCCTTTAACAACCCCCACAATTACTAATACCCCATTTCAAACTGCTGAACTTCAGCTCTTCTTCCGTCGCCTTCAGCTCCGCGCCCACTTCTTTGGCCAGGGGTCTTCCCCCCCCCCCACACAGTGGACCCTTTCTCCAGTCTTCAGAATTCTCGTTCCACCTGGACCCCTCCCTCTGGCCTCTTACCCTCTCTTGATCTTTTCATTGCGAACTGCCAGCGTGATATGGTCGTCTCAATTTCTCTACTCCCCTCACTCACTCTAACCTACCTCCCTCTGAACTCGCAGCACTCCGTTCTCTCAGGTCCAACCCTGACATTGTCATTAAACCTGCTGACAAGGGCGGTACTGTTGTTGTGCGGTGAACAGACCACCTGAACGCCAACTCTCCGACACCTCCCCCTATCTCCCTTGGACCACGACCCCACCGCCAAACATCAAGCCATAGTTTCCCGGACCGTTACTGACATCATCTCCTCTGGAAATCTTCCCTCCACGGCCTCCAACCTCATAGTCCCCCAACCCCGCACAGCCCGCTTCTACCTCCTTCCCACGATCCACAAACAGGACTGACCTGGGAGGCCCATCATTACAACCTGTTCTTGCCCCACGGAACTTATTTCCTCCTAGCTTGACTCTATTGTATCTCCACTTGTCCAGTCCCTTCCGACCTACATTCACGACTCTTCGGACACCCTCCGCCACTGTAACGGTTTACAGTTCCCCGGCCCTGACCGTCGCCGTTACGTCATGACGTCCAGTCCCGCTACGGGCCCCCCGCGTCGTCCTTGCACAACGGCCCAACTAGTAGTGTCGTCGTCATCGTCCTCCGCCTCCACCTCCACCACCACCACCCTGGCTGAACTTGTTCTTATGTTGAACAACTTCTCCTTTGACTCCACTCACTTCCTCCAAATAAAAGGTGTTGTTATGGGAACCCATATAGATCCCAGCTATACCTGCCTTTTTGTGGGATACGTGGAACATTCTTTGTTCCAGTCCTACTCAGGTCCCCTCCCTCACCTCTTTTTCCAGTACATTGATGACTGTATCGGTGGCATTTCCTGCTCTCGCCCCGAACTGGAAAATTTCAGCAATTTTGCTTCCAATTTCCACCCTTCCCTTGCCGACTCTTCCCTTCCTCGACTTCTCTATCTCCATTTTTGGGGATAGGCTGTCAACCAATATCTATTATAAGCCCACCGACTCCCACAGCTACCTTGATTACACTGCCTCCCACCCCGTTTCCTCGAAAGACCCTATTCTTTTCTCCCAGTTCGCCGTCTCCATCGCATCTGTTCAGACGATACCACCTTCTGCACCAGTGCTTCCAATATGTCTTCCTTTTTCCTCAACCGAAGATTCCCCTCCACTGCAGTTGACAGGGCCCTTGACCATGTCCGTCCTAGTTCCTGCACTTCTACCATCAACCCTTCCCTTCCCTCCCAGAACTATGATAGGTTCCCCTTTGTCCTCACCTTCCACCCCACCAGCCTGCACATTCAATGTATCATCCTCCACCATTTCCGCCACCTCCAACACTATCCCACCACCAAACACATCTTCCTCTCCCCTCCCCTTCCAGCATTCCGAAGGGACCACTCCCTCTGCAACACCCTTCCATCACCCCCAACACCTGCTCTCCTCCCCAAGGCACCTTCCCGTGCGAGCGCAGGAGATGCCCCTTCACCTCCTTCCTTCCCACCATCCAGGGCCCCAAACACACCTGCCAGGCGAAGCAGCGGTTTACTTGTACTTCTTTCAATTTAGTATAGTGTATCCACTGCACACAATGCGATCTCCACTACACTGGGGAGACCAAACGCAAGCTGGATGATCGCTTTGCTGATCATGGGTGACCCTGACCTGCTGGGCGCTTGCCATTTTAATTCCCCTTCCATAAGACCATAGATCATAAGAGATAGGAGCAGGAGAAGGTCATTTGGCCCCTTGGCCCCTCAGCCCCTCGAGCGTGCTCCGCCATTCAACGAGATCATGGCTGATTTGATTTTTACCTCAACTCCACTTTCCCACTTTTTCCCCCCCTATCCTTCGATTCCCTTGCTGATCAAAAATTTGTCTAACTCCACCTTGAATGTATTCAATGACTCAGCCTCCAGAGCTTTTTGGGGTAAAGAATTCCAAAGATTTACGACCCTCTGGGAGAAGAAATTCCTCCTCATTTCCGTCTTAAACGGGCGTCCCCTTATTCTGAGGCTATGCCCCCTAGTTTTAGATTCCCCCATGAGGGGTATCATCCTCTCAGCATCTACCCTACTGAGTCCCCTCAGAATCTTGTATGTTTCAATAAGATCTCCTCTCATTCTTCTAAACTCCAATTAGTATAGACCCAACCTGTTCAATCTTTCCTCATAACACAACCCTTCCAGACCCAGAATCAGCCTAGTGAACCTTCTCTGAACTGCCTCCAATGCAAGTATGTCCTTCCTTAAATAAGGGCACCAGAACTGTACGCAGTACTCCAGGTGTGGTCTCACCAGCACCCTGTACAGTTGTAGCATGACTTCCCTGCTTTCATACTCCATCCCCCTAGAAATAAAGGCCAATATTCCGTTTGCCTTCCGGATTACCTGCTGCAACTGTATGTTGACGTTTTGTGTTTCATGTAAGAGGACACCCAGATCCCTCTGTACCGCACCATTTTGTAGTATTTCTCCATTCAAATAATATTGTGCTTTTTTATTTTTCCTCCCAAAGTGGATGACTTCACATTTTCCCACATTATATTCCATCGGGCAAATTTTTGCCCATTCGCTTAACCTATCAATATCCCTTTGCAGACACTTTGTGTCCTCATCGCAACTTGCTTTTCCATCTATCTTTGTATCATCAGCAAATTTGGCCACAAGACACTCTGTTCCTTCATCCAAGTCATTGATATATATTGTAAATAGTTGAGGCCCCGGCACTGAGCCCTGCGGCACCCCACCAGTTACAGATTGCCATTTTGAAAATGACCCTTTTATCCCGACTCTTTGTTTTCTGTTAGTTAGCCAATCCTCTATCCATGCCAGTATATTACCCCCAACACCATGAGCTCTTATCTTGTGCAGTAATCTTTAATGTGGTACCTTATCGAATGCCTTTTGGAAATCCAAATAAACTGCATCCATTGGTTCCCCTTTATCCACCCTGCCCGTTACTTCCTCAAAGAACTCTCAATAAATTCGTCAGACACGATTTCCCCTTCATAAAACCATGTTGACTCTCCTTGATTATATTATGAGTCTCCAAGTGTCCTGCCACTACCTCCTTAATAATGGATTCTAGCATTTTCCTAATGACAGATGTTAGGCTAACAGGTCTATAGTTACCTGCTTTCTGTCTCACTCCCTTCTTGAATAGGGGTGTTACGTTTGCAGTTTTCCAATCCGCTGGGAGCTTTCCAGAATCTAGTGAATTCTGGAAGATTACAACCAATGCATCCACTATCTCTGTAGTCACTTCCTTTAAGACCCTCGGATGCAAGCCATCAGGTCCAGGGGACTTGTCAGCCTTTAGACCCATTAGTTTACCTAGTACTTTTTCTCTAGTGACAGTGATTGTTTTTAGTTCCTCCCTCCCCTTTGCCCCTTGATTTTCTACTCTTATTGGTATGTTATTAGTGTCTTCCACTGTGAAGACAGATACAAAATATCTGTTCAATTCCTCTGCCATTTCCTTGTTTTCCATTATTATTTCCCCAGTCTCATCCTCTAAGGGACCAATGTTTACTTTAGCTACCCTCTTCCTTTTTATATACTTGTAGAAGCTTTGACTGTCAGTTTTTATATTTCTTGCTAGTTTACTTTCAACATTTAATTTTCTCCCTCTATTATTCTTTTAGTCATCCTTTGCTGGTTTTTAAAGTTTTCCCAATCTTTGGGCTTACCAGTAATCTTTGCCATGTTGTATGTTTTTCTTTTAACCAGATACCATCCTTGACTTCCTCAGATAATGAAGCAGTCCGAGCCCGCATGCAGCATGACCTGGACAACATCCGGGCTCAGAAGTGGCAAGTAACATTCGTGCCAGACAAGTGCCAGGCAATGACCATCTCCAACAAGAGAGTCTAACCACCTCCCCTTGACATTCAACGGCATTACCATTGCCGAATCCCTCACCATCAACATCCTGGGGGACACCATTGACCAGAAACTTAACAGGACCAGCCATATACAATACTGTGGCTACTAGAGCAGGTCAGAGGCTGGGTATTCTGCGGCGAGTGACTCACCTCCTGACTCCCCAAAGCCTTTCCACCATCTACAAGGCACAAGTCAGGAGTGTGATGGAATACTCTCCACTTGCCTGGATGAGTGCAGCTCCAACAACACTCAAGAAGCTCGACACCATCCACAACAAAGCAGCCCACTTGATTGGCACTCCATCCATCACCCTAAACATTCACTCCCTTCACCACCGGCGCGCTGTGGCTGCAGTGTGTACCATCCACAGGATACACTGCAGCAACTTGCCAAGGCTTCTTCGACAGCACCTCCCAAACCCACAACCTCTACCACCTAGAAGGACAAGAGCAGCAGGAAATAGGAACAACACCACCTGCACGTTCCCCTCCAAGTCACACATCATCCCGACTTGGAAATATATCGCCGTTCCTTCATCATCGCTGGGTCAAAATCCTGGAACTCCCTTCCTAACATCACTGTGGGAGAACCTTCACCACACGGACTGCAGCAGTTCAAGGTGGCGGCTCACCACCACCTTCTCAAGGGCAATTAGGGATGGGCAATAAATGCTGGCCTCACCAGCGACGCCCACATCCCATGAACGAAAAAAAAACTTCCTCAGTTAGCCATGGTTGGTTCACCCTTTTTGTGGAGTCTTTCCTCCTCACAGGGATATATTTTTGTTGCGAGTCATAAAATATCTTCTTAAATGTTTGCGACTGCTTACCCACCATCATACCATCTAATCTGTTTACCCAGTCGACTTTAGCCAATTCCACGCTCATACCTTTATAATTTCCCTTATTTAAGTTTAATACAGTAGTTTCAGACCCAAGATCCTCACTCTCAAACTAGGTGTGAAATTCTATCATGTTATGATCACTGCTTCCCAAGGGATCCTTTACTTTGAGATCATTAATTAATCCTGTTTTGTTACCCATTACCAGATCCAAAATGGCCTATTCCCTGGTCTATGAAACAATCCCTAATGAACTCCTCCTCAGGGCTATTTTTGACAATTTGATTTGTCCAATCTAAATGAAAGTTAAAATCGCCCATGATTATTGCATTACCTTTTTTACAAGCCCCCCTTATTTCCTGATTAATATTTTGCCCTACAGTGTAGCTACTGTTGGGGGCCTATATACTACTCCCACCAGTGATTTCTTTCTCTTGCTATTTTTTTTTACCTCCACCTAAATTGATTCGACATCTTGATCTTCTGAGCCAAGATCATTTCTCACTATTATACCAATTTCATCCTTTATTAACAGAGCTACCCCACCACCTTTACCTTTTTTCCTATCCTTCCGAAATGTTAAATAACCCTGAATAATTAGCTCCCAACCTTGGTCACCTTGCAATCACATCTCTGTAATGGTCACAAGATCACACCCATTTGTTTCTATTTGTGCCGTCAATTCATCTATCTTATTACGAATGCTGCTCGCATTCAGATAAAGAAACTTTAATTTTGTCTTTTTACCATTCTTTCCTACCCCGGCCCCAATTGCTAGTGCACTCTTACTCTCACACATACTCTGACCTCTCGGTCCTCGGCTTCTTACACTGTTCCAATGAAGCTCAAAGTAAGCTCGAGGAACAGCATCTCATCTTTCGTTTCGGCACTTTGCAACCTTCCGGACTCAGTGATTTCAATAACTTCAGATCATAACCACTGCTCCCATTTTTTCGGTCAGCTACTGCTGGTAATGGTTCTGCTGCTGCCATTTACAGCTACTCCTGATCAATCTTTTGTTTCTTAACCTGTCCCAGTACCACCTTCCTTGCCTTGCACTATCATCCCTTTTGTCATTTAATCACTCGTGCCCTCTACCCTATCACACACCTTCCCTTTTGTTCTTTCCTCCACTCCTCTCTCTCTCCCTCCCCCCTTTCCCTGGCTCTGTACTTGCTCAAAACTTTAGCTCTTTTAACATCTTCCAATTCTGACGAAAGGTCTTTGACCTGAAACGTTAACTCTGTTTCTTTCTCTACAGATGCTGCCTGACTTGCTGAGCTTCTCCAGCATTTTCTGGTTTTATTTCAGATTTCCAGCATCTGCAGTACTTTGCTTTTGATTCAGATGTCATATAACTGAGTTATATCAGGTATATGAGATATAATTGAGCTATACGAAGGGTTTTGATTGAGTAAGGAGAAACTGTTCCCAGTGGCAGGAGGGTCGGTAACCAGAGGACGCAGTTTTATGGTGATTGGCAAAAGAACTAGATGATATGAGGAGAATTTTTTTTTTAAACACAGCGAGTTGTTATGATCTGGAATGCGCTGCCTGAAAGGGTGGTGGAAGCAGATTCAATAGTAACTTTCAAAAGGGCACTGGATAGATACTTGAAAGAAAAATTTTCATGGCTATTGGGAAAGAACAGGGGGGAGTGGGATTAATTGGATAGCTCTTTCGAAGAGGCAAACAGGCACAATGGGTCATTCTCTGCCCCTCATCTGGTATCATGTAGGATAAGAACATAAGAAATAGGAGCAGGAGTAGGCCATCCAGCCCCTAGAGCCTGCTCCACCATTCAATCAGATCATGGCTGACCTTCTACCTCAACTCCACTTTCCCGCCCGATCCCTATATCCCTTGATTCCCTTAGTGTCCAAAAATCTAGCGATCTCAGTCTTGAATATACTCAATGACTGAGCATCCACAGCCCTCTGGGGTAGAGAATTCCAAAGATTCATAACCCTCTGAGTGAAGAGATTTTTCCTCATCTCGGTCCTAAATGGCCGACACCTTATCTTGAGACTTTGACCCCTAGTTCTAGACTCTCCAGCTAAGGGAAACAGCCTCTCAGCATCTAGCCTGCCAAGCCCTCTAAGAATTTTATATGTTTCAATGCGATCACCTCTCATTCTTCTAAACTCCAGAGAATATAGGCCCATTCTACTCAATCTCTCCTCAAAGAAAAACCCTCTCATCCCTGGAGTCAATCTCATGAACCTTCGTTGCACCCCCTCCAAGGTTAGTAAATCCTTCCTTAGGTAAGGAGACCAAAACTGTAGATAGTACTCCAGGAGTGGTCTTACCAGAGCCCTACATAATTGCAGCAAGACCTCCTTACTTTTGTTCTCCAACCCCCTTGCAATAAAGGCTAACATCCCATTTGCCTTCCTAATTGCTTGCTGTACCTGCATGTTAACTTTCTGCGATTCGTGTACAAGGACACCTAAATCCCTCTGACTACCCACATTTCTTTGTCTCACCTTTTAAAAAATATTCTGCTTTTCTATTCTTCCTACCAAAGTGGATAATTTGACATTTCCCCACATTATACTCCACCTTCTTGCCCACTCACTTAACCTGTCTATATCCCTTTCCAGCCTCTTTGCATCCTCCTGACAGCTTACTTTCCCACCTAGCTTTGTATCATCAGCAAACTTAGATACATTACACTCGGTCCCCTCATCAAAGTCATTGATATATATTGTAAACAGCTGAGGCCCAAGCACTGATCCTTGCAGCACCCCACTAGTTATAGCCTGCCAACCTGAAAATGACCCGTTTATTCCTACTCTCTGCTTTCTGTCCGTTAACCAATCCTCAATCCATGCTAATATATTACCCCCAATCCCATGAGCTCTAATCTTGTGTAACAGTCTCTTGTGTGGCACCTTATCGAATGTCTTTTGAAAATCCAAATATACTACATCCAGTAGTTCCCCTTTATCTACCCTGCTAGTTACACCCGCAAAAAACTAATAGATTTGTCAAACATGATTTCCCTTTCATAAAACTGTGCTGACTCTGCCTAATCATATTATGATTTAAGTGCCCTGTTACTACGTCCTTAAAAATAGATTCTAGCATTTTCCCTACTACTGATGTCAGGCTAACTGGCCTATAGTTCCATGATTTCTCTCTCCCTGCTTTCTTGAATAGCGGGGTTACATTTGCTACTTTCCAATCCACGGAAGTTGTTCTAGAATCTAGGGAATTCTGGAAGATCAAAATAAATGCATCCACTATCTCAGCAGCCACCTCTTTTAAATCCCTAGGATGTAGGCCATCAGGTCCAGGGGATTTGTCAGCTTTTAGTCCCATTAATTTCTCCAGTACTTTTTCTTCAATAATCATAATTAGTTTAAGTTCCTCACTCTCATTAGACCCTTGGTTCCCCACTACTTCCGGTATGTTTTTTGTTTCTGCTGCTGTGAAGGCAGGTATAAAATATTTGTTTAACATCTCTGCCATCATGTTCACCATTGCTTATCTACCATCATAGAGTCATAGAGTTATACAGCACGGATAGAGGCCCTTCGGCCCATCATGTCTGCGCCGGCCATCAGCCCTGTCTACTCTAATCCCATATTCCAGCATTTGGTCTGTAGCCTTGTATGCTATGGCATTTCAAGTGCTCATCCAAATGCTTCTTGAATGTTGTGAGGGTTCCTGCCTCCACAACCCTTTCAGGCAGTGAGTTCCAGACTCCAACCACCCTCTGGGTGAAAAAGTTCTTTCTCAAATCCCCTCGAAACCTCCCGCCTTTTACCTTGAATCTATGTCCCCTTGTTATAGAACCCTCAACGAAGGGAAAAAGCTCCTTAGTATCCATCCTATCTGTGCCCCTCATAATTTTGTACACCTCAATCATGTCCCCCCTCAGCCTCCTCTGCTCTATCTAATTCCCCAATCTACCTTAGCCAACAAGCCCCTCATACCTACGTAATTGGCTTTGTTTAAATTTAAGACCCTAGTTTCGGACTCAACTACGTCACTCTCTAACTCAATATGAAATTCTATCATATTATGATCACTCTGCCCCAGAGGACCCTTAACTATAATATTACTAATTAACCCTGTCTCATTACAGAATATTAAATCTAAAATAGCCTGTTCCTTAGTTGGTTCCTCGACATATTGTTCTAGAAAACTGTCACAGATGCATTCCATGAACTCGTCCTCCAAACTACTTCTGGCAATTTGGTTTGCCCAGTCTATATGAAGATTAAAGTCCCCCATGATTATTGCATTATCCTTGTTACATGTTCCTCTAATTTCCTGATTTATACCCTGTCCAACACTATAACTACTGTTAAGGGGCCTATAAATTACTCCCACCAGTGTTTTCTGCCCCTTGTTATTTCTTAGCTCCATCCATACTGATTCTACATCTTGATTTTCTGAGCCAAGATCCTGTTTCACCACTGCCTTTATCTCATCCTTTATTATCAGGGCTACCACCCCCCCTAACACTCCCCCTCCCTCCCCCCACCCCTTCATTTTCCATTTTGCCTATCATTTCTAAAATTCAAGTACCCTGGAATATTTAGTTCCCAATCTTGGTCACTCTGCAACCACGTCTCAGTAATGGCTACTAGGTCATACCCATTTATCTCTATTTGATCCATTAATTCATCTATCACGTTACAAATGCTTCATGCATTCAGATATAGTGCCTTTAATTTGAAATTTTTACTATTTTCCCCTGATATGACCTTAGTCACTAATGCCCGATTACTTTTGTTAAACTCTGTCCCTTCCTGACACACACTGCCGGTTTTCACCCAAATCGTTACTCTGCTCCACAGCCTTGACCTTTCTCTTTAACCTTATAAATTTACCCTCACCTGAACCCGCCCCCCCATCTTATTAGTTCAAAGCCTTATCTACCGACCTAGTTATTTGATTCTCTAGGACACTGGTCCCAGCCCGGTTTAAGTGGAGCCCGTCCCAACGGAACAGCTCCCTCTTTCCCCAGTACTGGTGCCAGTGCCCCATGAATTGAAACCCGTCTCACACAACACACTCTGAGCCACACATTTAACTCTCTGATCTGTTTGTCCCGATGCCAATTTGCACGCGGCTCAGGTAGTAATCCAGAGATTATAACCTTTGAAGTTCCGCTTTTTAATTTGGACCCTTGCTCCTCAAACTCCCTCAGCAGAACCTCATTCCTAGTTCTACCGATGTCGTTGGTTCCTATGTAGACGACGACAACTGGATCCTCCCTCTCCTGCTTCAAGTTGTTCACCAGCCACGAGGAGACATCCTTAATGCTGGCACTGGGCAGGCAACGCAGCCGTCGGGACTCCTGGTCATGGCGCAGAGAATAGCATCTATCCCCCTGACTATACTATCCCCTATCACTACCACATTCCTTTTCACTCCCCCCACTTGAATGGCCTCCTGTACCACAGTGCCGTGGTCCATTTGCCCATCCTTCGTGCAGTCTTTGTTCTCATCCACACTGGTAGCAAGTACCTCGTAACTGTTGGACAAGGGCTAAGGCTCCTCCACCACTGCATCTGGGGTCCCCTTACCTGCTTGACTCACAGTCACACCCTCCTGTCCCTGACCACTAACCAAATCTAAACCGCTACCTAACCTAAGGGGTCTGACTGACACCTGGGTCAAAGTGTCCAGATAACTCTCCCCCCTCTTTAATGCATCGCAACGTCTGCACCTCGGACTCCAGCTCAACAACTCTGAGCCGAAGTTCCTCGAGTTGCAGACACTTACTGCAGATGTGGTTGCCTGGGATAAATCATTGGGTGGGGTTGAAGGAAACGAGTATGGATTTATCAGACAGGATACTATAGGAGAAGATTAAGGGCATGGAATGAATGGGAGGATAAGCAATTGCATTTAAAACCGGTGAGTAGGGAGGAAGAGAGAGTGGCTAATTTTAACCTAACACGCATGCTGAGAAACTGACAGGATTGGACTGCGCTCAACTTTTATGGCACCATCCCATTTCAGGCGGCCACAGGCAATCACTGTAACATCAGCCTGGCTGCAATACACCCGACCCTGTTTGGGCTCCACACTATAGGAAGGACGTTGAGACATTAGAGAGGGTACAGCTCAGATTCACTGGGATGCTGCCTGGTATACAAATACAGAGAAAGGCTTGAAAAATTGGAGCTGTTTTTGTTAGAACAGAGATTACAGGGTGACTTGATAGAGGTGTTCAAAATTAGGAAGGGGTGGGTCGGGGTAGATGGAAATAGACCGTTTCCATTGATTGAAGGGTCTAGAAAAAGAGAGCAAAGATACAAGATTAAATGTAAGAGATTTAGGACGTAAAGAAACAGAAACTTTTTTTTTTTAAAAAAAGGGTTGTGAGGCTGTGGACTTCACTGCTGGAGTGCGTGATTTAAACAGAGAGTGTGTCAACTTTTAAGAATAGGTTAGATAGATGGTTGAGGGAAAGAATAATAAAGGGGTGTGGGAACAGGGCAGGTACTTGGGATTAAGACTACTGCTCATGTGGGGATAAACATCAACACGGACTGGTTGGGCTGAATGTTGTCATTTCTATTGTAATTCTATGTGTGAGCCTAGGCAGAGAGTGAACTTGAGCACCACTAGTTTATGGCAGTAAACACTTACTGCAGTCTGTGCGGTCCCAGCAAAAACTTATTGTTGCTTCCCTTTCAGTAAAGCTTTAGCCAGTAACATGGAAAAGTGCAGCCAACGTCAGGACACAGGACACACTGCCACACAGTGGCCAAGGAACAAACTCCAGCAGTACAATCCAAATTTGTCCCTGTGAGGTCCCACCCGCTGATCTGGGATTGGAGGGAGGGAGTGATCCTCATTTGCCAATCCCTTTGTAATTTCTACCCCAACCATCCTGCACCTTCCTCCCCTCAGAGTCTGGCTCACTGCTTGTTCCCCGCCCACACCGTTCCACCTCAAGAGGCTGTTCTTTCAAGTCGTCACGCTCCTGTGCTTTGGAACTTTCTCCCCAAAGTACTTTGCCATGCTGCCTCTCTCCCTTCCTTTCAAGCCTTTCTTTGAACAGCGCTGAAACAAAGGTTCGCCAGACTGATTCCTGGGATGGCGGGATTGTCGTACGAGAAGAGATTGAGTAGACTAGGCCTGTATTGTCTAGAGTTTAGAAGAATGAGAGGTAATCTCATTGAAACATACAAAATTCTTAGAGGGCTCGACAGGGTAGATGCAGGTAGGATGTTTTCCCCTGGCTGGGGAGTCTAGATCCGGGGCTCCGCCAGGACCACTCGGCTCCAGACCTCATTACAGCCTTGGTCCAAACATGGACAAAAGAGCTGAATTCCAGAGGTGAGGTGAGAGTGACTGCTCTTGACATCAAAGCAGCATTTGACCGAGTGTGGCACCAAGGAGCCCTAGTAAAATTGAAGTCAATGGGAATCGGGGGGAAATTCTCCAGTGACTGGAGTCATACCTAGCACAAAGGAAGATGGTAGTGGTTGTTGGAGGCCAAATCATCTCAGCCCCAGGACATTGCTGCAGGAGTTCCTCAGGGCAGTGTCCTAGGCCCAACCATCCTCAGCTGCTTCATCAATGACCTTTCCTAAAATATAAAAAAGGTCAGAAATGGGGATGTTCGCTATGATTGCACAGTGTTCAATTCCATTCGCAACCCCTCAGATAATGAAGCAGTCCGTGGCCGCATGCAGCAAGACCTGGACAACATCCAGGCTTGCGCCGATAAGTGGCAAGTAACATTCACGCCAGATAAGTGCCAGGCAATGACCATCTCCAACAAGAGAGTCTAACCACCTCCCCTTGACATTCCATCGTCGAATTCCCCACCATCAAAATCCTGGGAGGTCGCCATTGACTAGAAACTTAACTGGACCAGCCACATAAATACTGTGGCTACAACAGTAGGTCAGAGGCTGGGTATTCTGCAGCGAGTGACTCACCTCCTGACTCCCCAAAGCCTTTCCACTATCTACAAGGCACAAGTCAGGAGTGTGATGGAATACTCTCCATTTGCCTGGATGAGTGCAGCTCCAACAACACTCAAGAAGCTCGACACCATCCAGGACAAAGCAGCCCGCTTGATTGACACCCCATCCACCACCCTAAACATTCACTCCCTTCACCACTGGCGCACCGTGGCTGCAGTGTGTACCATCCACAGGATGCACTGCAGCAACTCGCCAAAGCTTCTTCGACAGCACTTCCCAAACCCACGACCTCTATCACCTAGAAGGACAAGAGCAGCAGGCACATGGGAACAACACCACCTGCACAGTCCCCTTCAAGTCACACACCATCCTGACTTGGAAATATATCGCCGTTCCTTCATCGTCGCTGGGTCAAAATCCTGGAACTCCCTTCCTAACAGCACTGTGGGAGAACCTTCACCACACGGACTGCAGCGGTTCAAGAAGGCGGCTCACCACCACCTTCTCAAGGGCAATTAGGGATGGGCAATAAATACTGGCTTTGCCAGCGACGCCCACATCCCATGAACAAAGAAAACGACATAAATGCAAGTTGTGTTAAGTTCCACCCCCACAGCCAGCATTAGTCTTTCCCGCCTTTAGCTTAGCCTCTTCTCCCCCTTGGTAAGGTACTCAGATGTTCCCCTAAATGAAGGGTGCTATAAAAATACAAGATGCTGCTCAGAAGGAAAGGCATCCTCAAGGTCACAAAATAACCTGCGTTTATATAGCACCTTTAAAGTGGTAAAACATCCCAATGGGCTTCGCAGGAGCGTAATTTGAGGAGTAGATAAGAGTACAATTGCAAACCATAGCTTTAAACAAAATTTGTTGTGCAATTGCCTAAACTAACACTGCAGGGTGAACATTGGACCACATTTTGAAGGCACCATTTGTTCCCTTCTACTGCTAACAATGGATCCTTGTGCAGTCCAGACGTGAATAGAACACATGCCAACTGGTCACTATCTCTCTAACCTCCTGCAGTCCTACAACCCTCCGAAATCTCCGCGCTCCTCCAATTCTGGCCTCTTGCGCATCCCCGATTTTAATCGCTCCACCATTGGCGGCCGTGCCTTCAGCTGCCTAGGCCCTAGGCTCTGGAATTCCCTCCCTAATCCTCTCCGCCTCTCTACCTCTCTCTGCTCCTTTAAGACGATTCTTTGACCAAGCTTTTGATCACCTGTCCTAACATCTCATTGTGGTTTGGAAGTGTATGACTTCCACACTGAAAGCCTCCAACTATATTGGGCTTGGAAAGTATAATCATCGGGTCACTCTCAACCGATCAGTCTTCTGGAGGCACTTCATGGACTTCACATTGTATGTGAGAAAGCGAAACAGTACAAAGTCAATACCATATAATATATTTACAGTGGGGTTACGAGGCACATCTCCAGTTGGCTGTGAACCAGGGCGAGCCCAATAACCTTCAGCTCCTCAACACAATGACAATTAGCACAAAGCCAGCTTTTTACACTTTCTTGTTTTGAAAAAGACCATCCCACCTAACTCTGGAAAATTCGACGGCTGTTGGTCATTGTGCGAAAAATTCTTTAGAATGATACAGCACAGAACGGCCCATCGTGCGTGTGTCGGCTCTTTGAAAGAGCTGTCCAATTAGTCCCACTCCCCCTGCTCTTTCTCCATACCCCTTGATATTTTTTCCTTTTCAAATATTTATCCAATTCCCTTTTGAAAGTTACTATTAAATCTGCTTCCACCGCCCTTTCAGGCAGTGCATTCCAGATCATCACAACTCGCTGTGTAAAAAAAAAAAATTTCTCCTCATCTCCCCTCTGGCTCTTTTGCCGATTATCTTAAATCTGTGTCCTCTGGTTACCGACCCTCCTGCCAGTGGAAACAGTTTCTCCCCATCTACTCTATCAAAACCCCTCTTAATTTTGAACACCTCTATTAAATCTCCCCTTAACCTTCTCTGCTCGGAGAAGAATCCCAGCTTCTCCACATTGCCGACCCTTCTGCCAGTGGAAACAGTTTCTCCCTACCTATTCTATCAAACCCCCTTGTATGTGCTTAAGTAAGCATTTGCCCGGCTCTGCTTTGCCCGAATAGAGAGTAGTGCGCGAAGGGCAACGTAACTCAGTGCTGGCCTCTCACGTAAATCAAAAACCACACTGGTATCAAACCAATAGGTGTGGGATAACTGCGTCAATGCAGGAGCTCCTCTCATTGTTTGTCTCTTCATCACTCGTACCCTCTCTCTCTGGAGCTTCCTCTAGCCCGTGCCAATCAGCACGCCAATTCTGGCCTCCTGTCCACCTCCAATCAGCTCCGCTCCTCCATTGCTGACCGAGCCGTCTGTGCAATTCCCTCTCCAGATCCCTCTGCCTTGCGTCTTCCCTCCCCACCTTTAAAAATCACCTCAAAGTTTCAACCGCGCTTTTGGTCATCTCTCCTGAATCTTCCTCTACCTCATTCAATTAGCCAATTATTCACGTGTGAGTCGAGACAACGACTTTTAGCAGAGCTTTTGATCCTGGCGGGGGTCGGGGGGGGGGGGGGGGGGGGGGGGGAGTACAAATCTAACAACAACTTGCATTTATATAGCGCCTTAAACGTAGAAAAACATCCCAAGGTGCTTCACAGGAGAGCATTCAAACAAATATTGACACTGAGCCGAAGGAGACTTACGAACATACACAATTGACACAATCAGGAAAAGAACAGCTGGTCTGTCAAACCTGCCCCACCCCATGATGGCTGGACCATCATGACTAAACACTTCTTCCTAACCAACCCGCAGCCACTTTGACAAGAGACCAAAAGCTTGGTCAAAGAGGTAGGTTTTAAGCAGCGTCTTAAAGGAGGGGAGAGATGTAGAGCGGTGGAGAGGTTTAGGGAGGGAACACCAGAGCTTAGGGCCTAGTTAGCTGAAGGCTCGGCTGCCAATGGTGGAGTGATGAAAATCGGAGATGCGCAAGAGGCCAGAATGGGAGGAGCGCAGAGATCTCGGAGGGTTGTAGGGCTGGAGGAGGTCACAGAGATAGGGAGTAGTGAGACCATGGAGGGATTTGAACACGAGGATGAGAATTTTAAAATCGAGGCGTCGCTGGACCGGGAGCCAATGTAGGTCAGCGAGCACAGGGGCGATGGGTGAACGGGGCTTGGTGAGAGTTCGGATACGGGCAGCAAGAGTTTTGGATGAGCTGGGTTCAAGGTCAGGAGAGCATTGGGTATAGAAAACTATCCTCAAATTGACATCCACGCGTACACACCTCCAGGAGAAGTCTCTGGACCGTGGTCAGGAGCAGGAACACCAGCTGATTTTCCCACTCTAGCCCAGATGTGCTGCGATCAATTGCAACGTCTCTACCACCTACAAAGCAGTCGCAGCAATTCAAAAATAATTCACTGTACGAAGTGCTTCGAGACATTTCAAAGTGATAAAATGCGATATGAATGCAAATATTATTATTACCCCTAGGCTGACTGGGATCAGCCAACTCAGCAGAGACAGGTGAATAAAGGTTTGTCCCAGATTCACATTCAATCAGTGTGATTTTAACTAAATAATCGTTTGACAGGGCTCAGACTCGATGATCTGAATTGTGGCGATCATGTCACTGTGTAATCTTGGCACTGAGTCTACAGCACAGAAACAGGCCATTTGGCCAAGCTGGTCTATGCCGGCGTTTATGCTCCACATGAGGCTCCTCTATCTAACCCTAAGATTCAGCAACTTTCTGCATTTCACCCAGAGCAAAGGAATTTTCTTTGCTAACAAAGATCTGGTAAGTAATATTTCAGTGTATTGTGGATGATGTGAAACCTGCATTCAGTTCGAACACTTAACGCCGTGTTTTAGCATCTTTTTGATCAGTGCCCCCTCTGGTGGCCTGGTGAAGAATTACAAGCGAGCTGCATTCCTCAACATAAAAATGATCAGGTATGAATCAAAGGCAGGGAAAGCAAGCAGATAAACTTCCAATGAGGAAAGAAGAAATTGCATTTATGTAACGCTTTGCATGACCACAGCACCAAAACGCTTTACCTCCAACTAAATACTTTTTAAAGTGTCATGTTGTAATGTTGGAAAACGCAGCAGGTAAATTGCACACAGCAAGGTCCCAAGAACAGCAATGAGATAAGTGACCAGATAATCTGTTTTTGGTGGTGTTAGTTGAGGGATAAATATTGGGCAGGACTCCCACTCCCCTGCTCTTCTTTGAAATAGTGGCCGTGGGATCTTTTACGTCTACCTGAGGGGGCAGACGGGGCCTCGGTTTAACATCTCATCCGAAAGACGGCACTTTCGACAGTGCAGCACTCCCTCAGTACTGCACTGGGACTGCCAGCCTAGATTGTGTGCTCCAGTCTCTGGAGTGGGGCTTCTACGCACGACCTTCTGATTCACAGGCGAGACTGCTACCCCAACTGAGTCATGGCTGGCACCTTATAGCTACTAAGGACGTGTGGAAACAACGAATCAATCATGAACAACAGGCAGAAGTCATCGATAAGAGGAGATGCTGAACTCGCAATGTGGGCTCACTAATAGCGCTGTTGTTACGTGCACTGCCAGTGTGGAAGCAGTCTACAAGGACCAAGAAAATCCCAGGTTCGTGCTAAATGAAATGTTAAATATGGCAGTGGGAACTGCAACTGGCCTCAGCACACGCGCACGTTTTCTAGGAGGGTTTACTGGATAGGGTTGACAAGCAGATATTCCTTGCAAGTCTTTCTTCTCCTTGGCCAGGGGACAACGAGACCAGTTTGCAGTGACCACCTGTTTCCCAAGTGAGATCAGTGCAAACTAGGGATCCAACCTGGAACTCTCTCGGCCTGTCCGGCCCAATTATCCACCGACTCATCAAGCAAGGATATTCATCTGCTGATGGTATAGCAGTATGAATGCAGGACGTGCATACCTGGAATGTAGATCTTCCATCTTCTTAACATCACTATCTCTTGCCTTGTGCTCGATGTTTATGCAGTCTGGAGCAAACTTCACTTTTCTGCTCTTCTCTGGCAAGTTGGCGTTGAGGTTAGAAAGCAGTTTCTTCTCCTGCCCGCTTGGGGCCTGGCCTCTTTCTCTGTCCGAAAGCTTTTCCGCACCTAGATCGTCCGCAGTATCATGGAACCATCTGAAATCTTGAGGCTTCTGACTGCTGCGGCTGCCCGGAAAGAGGCCAGAGGGCTTCTTCTGTGAGTAGTCCTGAGCAGGGGCGGGGTCTGCCGCCGACACATCATCCAGGTGCGTGCCGGCGGGCAGCCATTCGGAGCTGGCCGCACACTCGGACGAGCTGCCCGCCTGCCGCAAGTAGCCCTTCAGGCAGGAACCACTGTCGGAGTCGCTGTCAATTGGGTACAAAGCCAGGCTCGATCCAGAGGCCCTTTTGCTCAGGCGCTTTTTGGAGGAATCCTGCACAAAATTGGAAAAAGTCATTAGAAAAGATCATCCAAGGGGTGCGAGGGTTAGTCTACTCAAAGACTGAAGCGCTTGCAAGGGTTAGTGTACACAAGGAGTCGACCGTACGTAAGGGTTAGCACATGGAGGATACTCTAGGGTTAGCGTACTCCAGTGTTACGGTATCATCTGTGTGAAGACTGCATTTGTAATTGGGTCTGGAGCTTTATTTTGTGTTCATTAAAGTGAGCAATGCTAGTGCTGGAGAGTAAAGCACACTCTAATTCGGGCACCCAGTCTCAGCATCAAGTATTGCCAGGTTAGGTTTAGCAATGACTAGATACAGAGTAAAGCGCCCTCTACTCTGCCTCAACAAAGTGCCTCATCCCCAATATAAGAATCGCAGCCCCTCCTGCACATATATGTTTCCCATTAGATTACTTCTCTAAATGAGATTACTAGTTTTGGGTTAGTGCCCACAGGTCTGGATTAAGACTGCCTAAACGTATTTCAATACGGCCTTTACAGCCAGCAGATAGAGAAGACATCCTATTGGTCTGGGCTGGATCTAAGCTCAGGCCCCAGAGTGCCAGCCACGTGTCTAACCCACTCCTGCTCTTTATAGACCATGACCTTGTCCAGAACAGTAGAACCAGAGGACACGGCCTGCGCTTTAAGGGGAGGTAAATTCAAAACTAATATGCAGAAACAATATTTCAGTGAACGAGTGGACAACCTTTGGAACAAACTCCCTCGGGAGGCGGTGGAAGCAGTTTCATTCAAATAGGAACATTGGGAACATTAGGAAAAGGAGTAGGGCATTCAGCCCCTCAAGCCCCATTCAATTAGATCATGGCTGACCTGCACCTCAATTCCATTTTCCTGCCTTTGCTCCATATTCCTTGATATCATTTGATAGATTTCATTCAGAAAATAACACTTGGGGATACAAGTATATGAGCAATTTGTGACATGACATTTGGTAAATGTAACATGCTTGGGACGAACAAGGTGACTTTGGACTGTTGGTGACTATGGTTCCCAAATCTCTCCACCACTGGGGTTTTTTTTTAAAATTCATTCATGGGATGTGGGCATCGCTGGCAAGGCCAGCATTTATTGCCCATCCCTAATTGCCCTTGATAAGGTGGTGGCGATCTGCCTTCTTGAACTGAGCGGGATTGTACAACTGAGTGACTTGCTCAGCCATTTCAGAGGGCCGTTAAGAATCAACCACATTGCTGTGGGTCTGGAGCCACATATAGGCCAGACCAGGTAAGGGCGGCAGGTTTCCTTCCCTAAAGGGCATTAGTGAACCAGGTGGGTTTTTACAATAATCCGGGTAGTTTCATGGTCACCATTACCATTACTAGAGTTTATTTTATTTAACTGAATTTAAATTCCCCAGCTGCCATGGCAGGATTTGAACTCATGTCTCCAGGTCACTAGTCCAGTAACATAACCAGTGTGCTCCCATACCCATACCGTTCCTCACCTCACCTGTCTGGGTCTGTTGTAGACTAATTGATAGAGATTGATTGCTATGATTAGTCAACAACTCCATTCTCGTTGTATTGTGCAACTACCAGGGCGGTAGAAGATGAACTAGATGGACCTTAGTCTTTTATCGTCTAGCAGTTGCTATGTTTTCTGGGGAACTACGGAACTTATTTTGGGTTTTTGTCCCCCAACTTTCACCAGTTTTCTCCCCTCCTGACCTCTTGCTTAGACACAGTTGCAAGGCACCAACAGTTCTCTGATACCACAGGCAAAGTCTCTTCTTCAAACGTGAACCTAAACACCAAGGGTGTCAAATTGCCCTTTAAACAAAAACAAAACCAGGACTATGTCCTTGACGTTGCCGTACCAACACATTAATGAAACTGACTTCTCAGGAATTGCACATTTCAAAGTTGCAAGAGAGAGAGAGAGAGAGAGAAACATAGAAATTTACGGCACAGAAGGAGGCCATTCAGCCCATCGTGTCTGTGCCGAGAAAGAGGGAAAGAAGGAAAGAAACAAACGTGCATTTATATAGCACCTCTCACTCCCCTGCCCTTCTTCGAATAGTGCCATGGGATCTTTTACATCAGAGTGCAGACAGGGTCTCGGCTTAATATCTCATCCGAACGACGGCACCTCCGACAGCACCCCAAGTACTACACTGGGAGTGTGAGCCTAGATTATGGGCTCAATTCTCTGGCAGTGGGACTTGAACCCACAACTTTCTGACTCAGAGGCAAGAGTGCTACCAACTGAGTCATGGCTGACACCTGAATGGGCAAATTACTGGAGGGTTTCCAGTCCTCAGGGAAACGTGCTGTACTGTAAGTCGCCGCCCTCAAGAGAGAGGGGGACAATAATGCAGGGACGGAAGAAAAAACAATTTCATTGCATTCTGGAATCTACTTGGGATAGCGATAGTGCCTCGACTGCTCTCAGTCAAGTGATCCAGTAACTACCCACCTCCTGTACTGTGCGGACTGGCCCAGCCATCATGCCTCGTACAATGCGGCTGGACCGTGACCTCTGTTGTTCTATATTTGTTCCTCTGGTTTCCATGGGAAACACGCCAGCCCTGGAAGAATCTGATGAAAGGATGTTAACAGGCAGGATTCCTGGTTCACCTCCTGAAGGGCATCCATTGCCACTCGGAGGTCTATCCTTCTTCTTCAGTGTACTCTGTAGAGTCTTGGAAGAAGGCGCAGACATACAGGCCAAACTAGCTGAATCATTAGAGAACCTAGAAATGGAACAGAATAACGGTTATCTGGTAGTGATTACAATGAGGAAAGTTACACTGACGAATAGAATTTTCTTGCCAGCGCCAAGTGCTCCCAGTTCAAGTCCATTAAAACCAGGTGCAGAGATGCAGTGAATTGAACTTGTGACTTCCATATGCAACTTTGTTACTGGTGTATTTTTCAGTAAACCACTGGGCCTGTCGTATAATCGCTACTGGTGCTTACACACTGTGGGGTTCGTGGGAGCAAATAGAAGCTGGATAAGTAGGTCTTAGAATGGGATTGAAGTTACAGGATCAGAGCAAGCCAAAACGATCAAACGCTCTGTGGGCATGATGGTTTTGTGCTGCTGGAAACACAATCTGAGGGTGGGAAACTTTTCTTAAAAATACAGATGAAATGTTAGACGTCAACAGTTCTTACACTCGGCGTCACTGGTGCAGGGCAACATCCTCACTGAAGGAGTGGCAACTGAGGTGATGAATTTGCAGTGATTGCACATGATAATCAACAGTCGGCACCAGAAAATAGCACTATCACTGTTTAAATTCCATTCCACAAACAACCCTGTTCTGTGATTGAAACATTAACTGGGGGTGTGGTGGTGGTTGGCCAGGTAGTCCGTTATGCCTAGTCTCCTGCAACATGGACACCCCGTAATCAACTGACAAAAGCCCTAATTTAGTCAATCTTGTAGAAAACCCTGCCGAGTGCTGATGAAACATATTTCAATAGTGCTGTGTAGAATCTCATCCACCATCGGCCTTGTGATTTACATGGAATTTACAACACCGAAACAGGCCATTCGGCCCAACGGGTCTATGCTGGTGTTTATGCTCCATACGAGCCTCCTCCCTCCCTACTTCATCTAACCCTATCAGCATATCCTTCTATTCCTTTCTCCCTCATGTACTTATCTAGCTTCCCCTTAAATGTATCTATACTATTCACCTCAACTATTCCTTGTGATAGTGAGTTCCACATTCTAACCACTCTCTGGGTAAAGAAGTTTCTTCTGAATTCCTTATTGGATTTATTAGTGACCATCTTATATTTGTGTTCTCTAGTTTTGGATTTCCCCACATGTGGAAACATCTTCTCTACGTCTACTCTATCAAACCTTTTCATAATCTTAAAGACCTCTATTAGGTCACCCCTCAGACTTTTCTTTTCTAGAGAAAAGAGCCCCAGCCTGTTCAGTCTTTCCTGATAGTTATAACCTCTCAGTTCTGGTATCGTCATTTGAACTTGAACATTACCACGCTCTCGTTAGCTGCCCATTTGCCATTGGGCTACTGGAGCCACCTTTCCAGTATTAGAAAGCAATTGTCATGCACCAATGTTGGGCTGATTGTACCTGCAAGTCTCTGTTTTATTCAAGTCGTGAAATGCTGGACCTCCACCTTTGTCCTCATCAGAAAGGTCGTAGATGTTTACGAAGGTACTGTCAAAACGCACACCTGTGGCTCGCTGGCTTACTATAGCTGGCGCTCGAAAATTGTCCCGCGCCAAATTCTTTGTGTTCTCAGAACTGTCCAGGAAGTATTTTGTGATTATCTCGAGCATTGTCTTTAAAGGCATCACTTGAGCCTGCAAAACAGTTTCAAAAAAGGATACAATTTATGCCCAAATGGTCAATGAGGTTGGACAAGTTAAGAATCCTCATTGCAAAGTAAAACATTCACTGGTCTCCTACATTTATGCATTTAAGGGGAAGCTAGATAAGCACATGAGGGAGAAAGGAATAGAAGGGTTAGATGAAGTAGGGAGGGAGGAGACTCGTGTGGAGTAATAACACTGGCATGGACCAGTTGGGCCGAATGGCCTGTTTCTGTGCTGTAGTTTCGATGTGATTCGATGTATTTGGCTGATGTACATTCCTCCAATTCTTGCCTCTTGAACATCCCCAATTTCCTTCGCCCCTCCATTGGCGGCCGTGCCTTTAGCTGTCTAGACCCTAAGCTCTGGAATTCTCTCCACCTCTCTCTCCTTCTTTGAGACGCTCCTTAAAACCTACCTCTTTCACCAAGCTTTTGGTCACCTGTCCTAATATCCAAATGTGGCTTGGTGTCAAATTTTGTTTGATAATGCAACGGTGAAGCGCCTTGGGACGTTTTTTTGCCGTGTTAAAGGCGCTATAGGTAGCCCCCAAGAAAGCGTGCTTGGTCCTCCAAGTTCATCATCTTCATCAATTACCCAGCGAGAGTCCATCAATGATTTCCACCTACCTCTACTCTACAAAAGGATTTTTAAAAATCTGAATTACATTCAGTTCTTTGGTTTGCTAATCATAACTGATTTATGGAGGGGCGAACAAATAGCAAACACATTTGGAAAAGTTGGCAGAAGCATGAGAAACTTAAAAAAAAATAGGTCTGATGTACTTATCACCATCTATAGGCTCATCGTTCTAGACAGAGCCTATAACAACCTAAATGATAGATTACTGCAGCCTTGTTTGGAAATTTGCACAAAAAACCCGTCTCTAGTTCTTCGACTCGGTCAAAAACCACGCAGACAAGTGAATTTGATGAGGGCTTACTCCATGTTAAGAGTCTTTGCTTATGGTGCTGGGATCTCAGTGCTGTACAGCTCATAAGATTGTAACCACAGCACACCTCAAGATTTGTTAACCAAGAACCTGACACATATAAGGATTGTAACCAGAGGACACAGATTTGAGGTAATTGGCAAAGATGAGATGAGGAGAATTTTTTTTTTTTTTTTTTAAACACAGCGAGTTGTTATGATCTGGAATGCACTGCCTGAAAGGGCGGTGGAAGCAGATTCATTAGTAACTTTCAAAAGGAAATTGGAGAAATACTTGGAGGAGAAGACTGCAGTGCTTTGGGGTAACAGCAGGGGAATGGGACTAATTGGATAGCTCTTTCAAAGAGCCAGCACAGGCAAGATGGGCCGAGTGGCCTCCTCCTGTGCTGCAAGGTTCTATATCTTTTACCTACCCCAAAAGAATTCTGCAAGATTGGCATACATGCTCCCACAGAGCACGAAGGCTTGCTTTAAAGAGGTGAGCCTGTCCCAATGGAGGAATAAAATCCCGTTAAGTGACAGGGTACTGTATGTCAAGCGAAGCCTATAAGTGAAGCCATTACTTGAAAGCCACTGCTGATCACACAGCTTTTGACATTCATCCCAGCTCCAGTCATTCATTCAGCAATTGAAGTACAATCCTTATTCACCTTGTTCTGTTTATAAAGTGATTCCAGGTGCAGCACTTTCTTCAGCTCATTTCGGGTATTAATGCTGGTCTCTGTGCGTGGAAGCTCTTGGTCCATGGCAGAAATAGTCTTCTTTAGACCCTGCAAGGGGGTGGGGGGGGGGGGGGGTGAAATATATTGAAATTCAGCTGTACAAACATTTTTTTAACCTTCTTACTGGAACAGATTATTTCAGATCTCAGTCATGCAATTATTAGTGACGTACATCTTCTACAGGTAGAAATAATGGAGCCGGCTGAATTTTTCTTGGCAACTTTTGATCCTCAAATCCCTTTACATAGCAATGAAATGGTCCTAGATTCAAACCCCACTCATTGCTAACCAGTGGCCTTGCTGCAAAGTGCACGAGTGAACCCTGGACGAGAACAAGGTCAAGCTTGGCTCTGAGGCCCCCTCCTGTGATAACAGGACACTTAGAAAATAATAATAGGATTTGGCAGAGTCAATATGGATTTATGAAAGGGAAATCGTGTTTGACAAACCTATTGGAGTTCTTTGAGGATGAAACTAGTAGAATAGATAAGGGGGAACCAGTGGACCTGGTGTATTTGGATTTTCAGAAGGCGTTCGATAAGGTCCCACACAGGAGGTTGGTGAACAAAGTTAGAGCACATGCAATTGGGGGTAATATACTGGCATGGATTGAGAATTGGTTAACAGACAGAAAACAGAGAGTAGGAATAAATGAGTCTTCTTCAGGTTGGCAGACTGTGACTAGTGGGGTACCGCAGGGATCGGTGCTTGGGCCCCAGCTATTCACAATCTAAATCAATGATTTGGATGAGGGGACCAAATGTAATATTTCCAAGTTTGCTGATGACACAAAACGAGGTGGGAATGTGAGTTGTGAGGAGGATGCAAAGAGGCTTCAAGGGGATATAGACAGGCTAAGTGAGTGGGCAAGAACATGGCAGATGGAATATAATGTGGAAAAGTGTGAAGTTATCCACTTTGATAGGAAAAACAGAAATGCAGAGTATTTTTTAAATGGTGAGAGATTGGGAAATGTTGATGTTCAAAGGGACCTGGGTGTCCTTGTACATGAGTCACTGAAAGCTAACAGGTGCAGCAAGTAATTAGGAAGGCAAATGGTATGTGGGCCTTTATTACAAGAGGATTTGAGTACAGGAGTAAAGATGTCTTACTGCAATTATATAGGACTTTGGTGAGACTGCACCTGGAGTATTGTGTACAATGTTAGTCTCCTTACCTAAGAAAGGATATACTTGCCATAGAGGGAGTGCAATGAAGGTTCACCAGACTGATTCCTGGGATGGCGGGATTGTCGTAGGAGGAGAGATTGAGTAGACTAGGCCTGTGTTCTTTAGAGTTTAGATGAATGAGAGGTGATCTCACTGAAACATACAAAATTCTTACAGGTCGCGACAGGGTAGATGCAGGGAGGATGTTTCCTGTGGCTGGGGAGTCTAGAACCAGGGGTCACAGTCTCAGAAAAAGGGGTAGGCCATTTACGACTGAGAGGAGGAGAAATTTCTTCACTCAGAGGGTGATGAATCTTTGGAATTCTTTACGCCAGAGTGCTGTGGAGGCTCAGTCATTGAGTACACTCGAAACAGGGATCGATAGATTTCTAGATATTAAAGGCATCATGGGACATGTGGACGGTGCAGGAAAATGGTGTTGAGGTAGAAGATCAGCCATGATCTTGTAGAATGGTGGAGCAGGCTCGAGGGGCGGATGGCCCACTTCTGCTCCTATTTCATATGTTCTTAATACTCACTCGTCATATGTGCAGAATAGCCAACACCCACGGACCAGTACTTCAGAAGAGAAGTTGAGAAAACTGCGTTACCATAGACCATACAAGACCAATTTAATCTCCTGGAGGAAGGTTCTGCAATGTTTCTGCTTGCCCCCAAACACAACTCGAGCAAAACTCCAGCTTACATATCTAACCTTACACACACCTCGCTCGGCATGACATTTTCACGGCTCCAGCAGCTTAGCAACCATAATGCTGCACAATGCATTCTTCAATTATCCTTATAACTCTCCATTCTCTTCCTAGCAGATCATTATTAAAGATCTTAATCAAGACAACGTGGATTGTTTGAGTTGGGAGTCTGTGCTACATAGGCACTATTCGAAGTCCTTTAGGGAAGGAAACCTGCCGTCCTTACCCAGTCTGGCCTATATGTGACTCCAGACCCACAGCAATGTGGTTGATTCTTAATTGCCCTCTGAAATGGCCCAGCAAGCCACTCAGTTGTAAAATCTCGCTACGAAAAGTCACAATAAGAATAAAACCGGACGGACCACCCGGCATCGGACCACTAGGCACCGGACACGACAACGGCAAAACACCAAGCCCAGTCGACCGTGCAAGGTCCTCCTTACTAACATCTGGGGACTTGTGCCAAAATTGGGAGAGCTGTCCCACAGACTAGTCAAGCAACAGTCTGACACAGCCATACTCACAGAATCATATCTTTCAGCCAACGTCCCAGACTCTTCCATCACCATCCCTGGGTATGTCCTGTCCCACCGGCAGGACAGACCCACCAGAGGTGGCGGTACAGTGATATACAGTCAGGAGGGAGTGGCCCTGGGAGTCCTCAACATTGACTCTGGACCCCATGAAATCTCATGGCATCAGGTCAAACATGGGCAAGGAAACCTCCTGCTGATTACCACCTACCGTCCTCCCTCAGCTGATGAATCAGTCCTCCTCCATGTTGAGCACCACTTGGAGGAAGCACTGAGGGTAGCAAGGGCACAAAATGTACTCTGGGTGGGGGACTTCAATGTCCATCACCAAGAGTGGCTCGGCAGCACCACTACTGACCGAGCTGGCCGAGTCCTGAAGAACATAGCTGCTAGACTGGGCCTGCAGCAGGTGGTGAGCGAACCAACACGAGGGAAGAACTTACTTGACCTCGTCCTCACCAATCTACCTGTCGCAAATGCATCTGTCCATGACAGTATTGGTAGGAGTGACCACCGCACAGTCCTCGTGGAGATGAAGTCCCGTCTTCGCACTGAGGACACCATCCAACGTGTTGTGTGGCACTACCACCGTGCTAAATGGGATAGATTCAGAATGGATCTAGCAGCTCAAAACTGGGCATCCATGAGGCGCTGTGGGCCATCAGCAGCAGCAGAATTGTATTCCAGCACAATCTGTAACCTCATGGCCCGGCATATTCCTCACTCTACCATTACCAACAAGCCAGGGGATCAACCCTGGTTCACTGAGGAGTGTAGAAGAGCATGCCAGGAGCAGCACCAGGCGTACCTAAAAATGAGGTGCCAACCTGGTGAAGCTACAACACAGGACTACATGCATGCTAAACAGCGGAAGCAACATGCTATAGACAGAGCTAAGCGATTCCACAACCAATGGATCAGATCAAAGCTCTGCAGTCCTGCCACATCCAGTCGTGAATGGTGGTGGACAATTAAACAACTAACGGGAGGAGAAGGCTCTGCAAACATCCCCATTCTCAATGATGGCGGAGTCCAGCACGTGAGTGCAAAAGACAAGGCTGAAGCGTTTGCAACCATCTTCAGCCAGAAGTGCCAGTGCCGAGTGGATGATCCATCTCAGCCTCCTCCCGATATCCCCACCATCACGGAAGCCAGTCTTCGGCCAATTCGATTCACTCCACGTGATATCAAGAAACGGCTGAGTGCACTGGATACAGCAAAGGCTATGGGCCCCGACAACATCCCAGCTGTAGTGCTGAAGACTTGTGCTCCAGAACTAGCTGCGCCTCTAGCCAAGCTGTTCCAGTACAGCTACAACACTGGCATCTACCCGACAATGTGGAAAATTGCCCAGGTATGTCCTGTCCACAAAAAGCAGGACAAATCCAATCCGGCCAATTACTGCCCCATCAGTCTACTCTCAATCATCAGCAAAGTGATGGAAGGTGTCATCGACAGTGCTATCAAGCGGCACTTACTCACCAATAACCTGCTCACCGATGCTCAGTTTGGGTTCCGCCAGGACCACTCGGCTCCAGACCTCATTACAGCCTTGGTCCAAACATGGACAAAAGAGCTGAATTCCAGAGGTGAGGTGAGAGTGACTGCCCTTGACATCAAGGCAGCATTTGACCGAGTGTGGCACCAAGGAGCCCTAGTAAAATTGAAGTCAATGGGAATCAGGGGGAAAACTCTCCAGTGGCTGGAGTCATACCTAGCAAAGGAAGATGGTAGTGGTTGTTGGAGGCCAATCATCTCAGCCCCAGGGCATTGCTGCAGGAGTTCCTCAGGGCAGTGTCCGAGGCCCAACCATCTTCAGCTGCTTCATCAATGACCTTCCCTCCATCATAAGGTCAGAAATGGGGATGTTCGCTGATGACTGCACAGTGTTCAGTTCCATTCGCAACCCCTCAAATAATAAAGCAGTCCGAGCCCGCATGCAGCAAGACCTGGACAACATCCAGGCTTGGGCTCACAAGTGGCAAGTAACATTCGCGCCAGATAAGTGCCAGGCAATGACCATCTCCAACAAGAGAGTCCAACCACCTCCCCGACATTCAACGGCATTACCATCGCCGAATCCCCCACCATCAACATCCTGGGGGTCACCATTGACCAGAAACTTAACTGGACCAGCCATATAAATACTGTGGCTACGAGAGCAGGTCAGAGGCTGGATATTCTGCGGCGAGTGACTCACCTCCTGACTCCCCAAAGCCTTTCCACCATCTACAAGGCACAAGTCAGGAGTGTGATGGAATACTCTCCACTTGCCTGGATGAGTGCAGCTCCAACAACACTCAAGAAGCTCGACACCATCCAAGATAAAGCAGCCCGCTTGATTGGCACCCCATCCACCACCCTGAACATTCACTCCCTTCACCACCGGCGCACCGTGGCTGCAGTGTGCACTATCCACAGGATGCACTGCAGCAACTCGCCAAGGCTTCTTCGACAGCACCTCCCAAACCCGCGACCTCTACCACCTAGAAGGACAAGAGCAGCAGGCACATGGGAACACCACCACCTGCACGTTCCCCTCCAAGTCACACACCATCCCGACTTGGAAATATATCGCCGTTCCTTCATTGTCGCTGGGTCAAAATCCTGGAACTCCCTTCCTAACAGCACTGTGGGAGAACCGTCACCACACGGACTGCAGCGGTTCAAGGCGGCGGCTCACCACCACCTTCTCAAGGGCAATTAGGGATGGGCAATAAATGCTGGCCTCGCCAGCGACGCCCACATCCCGTGAACGAATAATAAAAAAAAAGAGCAGGGGAATTCTCCCCGGTTTCCTGGCCAATATTTATCCCTCAACCAACATCATTAGAAAAAAAAACAGGTGATCTGGTCATTAATACATTGCTTTTTGTGGGATCTTGCTGTGCGTAAATTGGCTGCCGCGTTTGCTACATTACAACAGTGATTACACTTCAAAAGGACTTCATTGGCTGTAAAGCACTTTGGGACGTCCTGAGGTCATGAAAGGTGCTATATAAATGCAAGTCTTTTTTTTCGCTGCATAGTCACAATTCAATTGGAACGCAATTCCTTCCAATTTCAAACCTCGCTTGTGGTGTGTTAACTTGATACTCAGCCTCTAATTCAGTCCTCTCAGTCCATGTTTAATAACCTACTTGTATTATCCCCTCTCACCATTTTCAGAATCTGGACTATGCTTCCTCTTGGCCTTCTTTTCACCAATGAAAACAAACAAGTTCAGCTCAGTCGGGTCTCTCTTTATGATTCAGAGTCTGGAATCCCAGCATCATCCCGAGGTCCCTCCCTTCGGAACCCTATCCAATGCAACAATGTCCTTCTAAAAGCAGGGTGCCCGTAACCACAAACCACAGTCCAAATGGGCAGGAAAAAAACACATACTTTGGCTTACAAACAGAACCACTGGTTTACAGTGACTGAATAAGTCAAATTATATTTTTATTATGTGGGATTCCAGGAATTTTAAGCAGTGTTTTGGGGAAAGTATGCACTTTTTATAATTTTCAGTGAAAATGGAAAATCTGCGGCCTTGCCTGTAATATACAAAGGGGCTACTATTCTATTTAATCATGGTCAATAGCTTATAGCAACTGAATTTTTACAAGGGATTCTGGGATTTGGGGGGGGATTTGCATTGCACAATTCTGTCCAGTTTTAAATAGAAACCAAAAACCAATAGCCTTGCCTATAATCCTAGTATTTGATTAGTCCTGTTTATATCCAGTGCATGTGAAGTCTTTCCATTCAGTGAATGGCCAATAATCACAGCAAAATTCTTTTCTATCTTAGTGCTTAGTAACTCACCCAATGCATCAAAGCTAAGATTGGAACCTCATTGTATAGGGAAATCACAAATGCCCACTCGAGTCCTAAACCCATCCCGTAGACCATCTATACACTGATTATGTGCAGAACTCCATTGGCCCTAGTCTATGGTACGTTGCCCAAGCAGACAATCTTCATGTGTTAACATAGGAACATGAGGAGGACATTCAGCACCTCGAGCCTGCTCCACCATTTAATTAGATGGCTGATCTGTACCTCAACTCCATTTACCCGCCTTAGCTCCATATCCCTTGATACCCTTACCTAACAAAAATTTATCAACCTTAGTCTTGAAAACTCCAATTGTCCCCCAGCATCCACAGCCTTTTGGGGCAGAGAATTTCAGATTTCCACTACCCTTTGTATGAAAAAGTGCTTTCTGATTTCCCTCCTGAACAGCCTAGCTCTAATTTTAAGATTATGTTCCCTTGTTTTTGATTCCCCCCATCAGAGGACATAGTTTCCCTGTATGTACCCTATCGAATTCTTTTAACATTTTAAACTCCTCAATCCGATCACCTCTCAATCTTCTATACTCAAGGGAATACAAGCCAAGTTTATTCAACCCTGTCCTCATAATTTAACCTTCTAAGCTCCGGTATTATTTTGGTGAATCTGCGCTGCACCCCCTCCAAGGCCAATATGTCCTACCTGAGGTGCGGTGCCCAAAACTGATTCCATTAGCCTTCTTGATCACTTTTTGTATCGGTCTACTAGCTTTCAATGATTTGTGTACTTGAACGCCCAAATCTCTTTGCTCCCCTACAGTTCCTAGTTTCTCACCATTTACAAAATATCCTAGGCAGTAGCATCTTCAACCCATTTGGCCATGGGGAGCACCCCAGTTGAGCTGTCTTCACCCAATATCCACACACATACTTTCCATTAGAAATCATTGGACAGCGATCAGGAGCAAGAACCATTTTCCACACTCTAAACTTGCAATGACCGTACCTTAGCCAAGATCAGCAACTCACAGCTTCACCTTAGAGGTTTACCAATGCCGATTTTCTTTTGGCATCTTTGGCAGATGACAATTTTTTTTAAATTACACCGTAACCAACAATATCATAGTAGGTACAGCGAGGTACATCGTGTCTGTGCCGGCCCTTTGAAAGAGCTATCTAATTAGTCCCATTGCCCTACTCTTTCCCCATAACCCTGTAAATATTTTCTCTTCAGGTATTCATCCAATTCCCTTTTGAAAGTTACTATTGAATCTGCTTCCACCGCCCTTTCAGGCAGTGCATTCCAGATCATTACAACTCGCTGCCTAAAAAAAAATGTTACCTCATGTCCTCTGGCTCTTTTGGTCGATCACCTGAAATCTGCGTCCTCTGGTTACCAACCTTTCTGCCACTGGAAACAGTTTCTCCTTATTTACTCTTATCAAAACCATTCATGATTTTGAACACCTCTATCAAATCTCCCCTTAACCTTCTCTGCTCTGAGGAGAACATTCCCAGCTTCTCCAGTCTTTCCACATGACTGAAGTCCCTCATCCCTGGTCCCATTCTAGTAAATCACTTCCGCACCCTCTCTAAAGCCTTAACAACCTTCCTAAAGTGTG
This sequence comes from Heptranchias perlo, assembly GCF_035084215.1. Lineage (NCBI taxonomy): Eukaryota > Metazoa > Chordata > Chondrichthyes > Hexanchiformes > Hexanchidae > Heptranchias > Heptranchias perlo. The sequence goes on from NC_090326.1 coordinate 161,638,823, forward strand.
GTGCCCAGAATTGTACACAATAGTCCAGCTGAGGTCTAACCAGTGTTTTATAAAAGTTTAGCATAACTTCCTTGCTTGTACTTTATGCCTCTATTAATAAAGCCCAGGTTCCGATATGCTTTTTTAACAGCCTTCTCACCTTGTCCTGCCACCTTCAAAGATTTATGTATGTGCAACACCAGATCTCTATTCCTGCACCCCCTTTAAAATTAAATATAACATTTTTTAAACTGTATGATGCCCTTGGTAGGTCAGTGCGGAAACAAAAAGGGTGAGATACTGAGCCATTCAGACCAGAAATCCCGGGTTCACTCTCCGGTCTGTGTTGAATTGGCTGATCCCAACCAGAGTAGTAGAAGTAAGCTTACTATACCTTTGGTTATGGTGGAGGGAGGAAAAACACAGCCAGGGATCCCACTCCTGATCGCCAGCCAGTGACCCCTGCATAAAGGCAGGAATACTTACTGATATGCAAATAGGTCATTATATATTAAAGCAAAGCAAAACAGTTTGAATTTGGAGTGCAGCCTACATTCACATTAATAATTATTTTCTTGGGTGGGTGCTCAAGTATATGCACTGTCCCACTATGTTACCAAGTATTGCGCATTCAAGGACTAAACAGGAGATAGGAACAGGGCCTAAAAATCTTTTTAAAAAAAGCATAGTAAGCCAGGATATTTTTTGGTAAGATCTGAGCTATTCTCAGTGAAATCTGGGATATATTCAGGACAGCTCTAGGATAATTTCAGTCAGATCTTGGGCATGTTATGCAAGGAAGTTATGCTAAACCTTTATAAATCTCTGGTTAGGCCTCAGCTGGAATATTGAATCCAATTCTGGACACCAAACGCCTGGAAGGATGTCAAGGCCTTAGAGAGGGTGCAGAGGAGATTTACCAAAAATGGTACCAGAGATGAGGAATTTCAGTTACGTGGAAAGACCGGAGAAGCTGGGATTGTTCTCCTTAGAGCAGAGAAGGTTAAGAGGAGATTTAATAGAGGTATTCAAAATTATGAGGGGATTTGATAGTTTCTCTTTATTTACTCTGTTTCCACTGACAGGAGGGTCAGTAACCAGAGGACACGGATTTAATGTAATTGGTAAAAGAACCAGAGGGGAGAGGAGGACAACATTTTTAGGCAGCGAGTTGTTATGATCTGGAATACACCACCTGAAAGGGTGATGGAAGCAGATTCAATAGCAATTTTTCAAAAGGCAATTAGATATAAAGTTGAAAAAGAAAAATGTGCAGGGCAATGGGGGACAGAGCAGGGAGGAGTGGGGCCAACTGGATAACTCTTTCAAAGAGCCAGCACAGGCACAATGGGCTAAATGGCCTCCTTCTGTGCTGTACAATTCTAGTCCCAATCAGACCTGGGATGTCCCACCTCAGAGATATTTCCCAATCAGGCACAGGAGCAGGCCATTCAGCCCCTCGAACCTATTCCGCCATTCACTGAGATCACGGCTGATCTGCATCTTAACTCCATCTTGGTTCCATATCCCCCTGACCATCAAAAATAAAAAATAGATAGGTGCGTGAGACGTTCACTGTCACATCTACAATATTTCCTCCCCCCCCCCCCAATCTGGGATTATTTCAAGTCAGCGTGCAGGAATTGCCTGCAGGCTCCTCCATAACAAGACACACGCAGTGGGAATGGGAACCAAGCGTCACTGCGCCTAGACCGAGTCTACCTTGCGACTGAGATACTCCCTCACTAGAGCCGCCGCTGTCTCTTCCACGTTGCTGCTTTCCATTCCAAAGGCCAGGGTGGGTGGTGAGGGGGGTTGATATGCTGCGTCCTTCATTCAAGTCGCCACCATCAAACTGCGCCAAGCTTTCTCCTCCCCTGCTGCTGTGCTGCTGCTGGGGAAATGCACCGCAGCCTCCTGCTAACTTGATAGCTGGAAGTCCCGCCCCCTTCGCCGTCCACCGATTGGCTGCAAGCGCACGCCGCCCGCCGATTCCCTTTGGCGGTTGGTCGGCTGCCCTGCCGATCAAAGTTGACGGCGTCAATAGAGTTTGGTTGCGGGCTCTTCCGTTGCTGAGGGAAGCGTCTGGGTAGCAACGGCGTTGTGGAGGCGCGCCTGCGCACTTTCCAGACAGAGTGGGGACGGTGGCAGTTGTTTAAAGGGGCAGCGACAGGTTTGCCTTTGCTCTTTAATGCTTTGAGGAAATGTTTGGTAAAACTGCCGAAAGGCAGCTTGCAGAATCCTTTCTCAGTGTTGAGATATTTTTTCCAGTCAAAACTGATGTTTTTTTTTAAAATTCGTTCATGGGTCGTGGGTGTCGCTGGCGAGGCCGGCATTTATTGCCCATCCCTAATTGCCCTTGAGAAGGTGGTGGTGAGCCGCCTTCTTGAACCGCTGCAGTCCGTGTGGTGAAGGTTCTCCCACACGGTGCTGTTAGGAAGGGAGTTCCAGGATTTTGACCCAGCGACGATGAAGGAACGGCGATATATTTCCAAGTCCATCGCCTCGCCCCTCCCTATCCCTGAAACCTCCTCCAGCCCTACAACCCTTCAAGATCTCTGCGCTCCTCCATTTCTGGCTGCTTGTGCATCCCCGATTTTCTTCACTCCACTATTGGCGGCTGTGCCTTCAGCTGCCGGAGACTCTAAGGTCTGGAATTCCCTCCCTAAACCTGTCCGCCTCTCCACCCCTCTCTCCTCCTTTAAGATGCTCCTTAAAACCTACCTCTTTGCCCAAGCTTTTGGTCACCTGACCTAATATCTCCTTATGTGGCTCGGTGTCAAATTTTGTTTGATAACGCTCCTGTAAAGCACCTTGGGTTGTTTTACTACGTTAAAAGCGCTATATAAACGCAAGTTGCGGTTGTCTCAGATAAAGTTTGTAGACCTTGAGCTCAACCGCTTCATTGTTTGGCAAGTCACACTATTACCCCATCATCGACACAATTAACTTAAATCACCACTCGGGGTAGGGTCGCCAACCCTCCAGGATTGTCCTGGAGACTCCAGGAATTATAGATTAATCTCCAGGACACTGTTTCCAGCAACTCTGGAGAAAAATTATACGGGCACTAAAAAAAATGTGGGTTGTTTTCATTTTCTTTTTAGCACTTTTGTTTATTAGTTATAAAAATATTAGAGAGGGGGGCGTGGGGGAGGCTGTTTGACTGACAGTCAAGAATCATCCGATCGGGCAATGGAATCTGTTCACTTTCAAATTGGCGTGGGAAGGCGGTGTGCCGTGAGGATGGAAGTGTCGGGCGACCAATGGCGGAAGCGTGGGAAGCGTGGTTGGAGGCAGGAAGGTCATGTGATGATACCTCCAGGAATACGTCCAACCAGAGTTGGCAACCTTACTTTGGGGATGGGCACATTTTCTGCCACCAGCCAATTCCATCACAATTCAGCACATATTTTAGAAGGGGTGTAATTTTGCCATATGTGACTCACGGCCCAAATTCCAGCTGCCCAGCTGGAACTATACCATTTTTGCACCAAAATAAATTGGTATTTTGGGCCCCAAGAGTTTGCCCACAATTGACATCAGAGTAAGTGATCTATGGTTACTTGGTTTATCCTTCTCTCCCTTCTTGAACCAGGGACTCTGCTGCCCGTATCCTGACTCGCAACAAGTCCCGTTCACACAACACCCCTGTGCTCGCTGACCTACATTGGCTCCCGGTCCAGGAACGCCTCGATTTTAAAATTCTCATCCTCATGTTCAAAATTCTTCATGGCCTCGCCCCCTCCCTATCTCTGTAACCTTCTCCAGCCCTACAACCTTCCGAGAACTCAACGTTCCTCCATCTCTGGCCTCTTGATACCCCCCACTTCCTTCGCCCCACCATTGGTGGGCGTGCCTTCAGCCATCTAGGCCCTAAGCTCTGGAATTCCCTCCCTAAACCTCTCCGCCTCTCCACCACTCTCTCCTTTAAGGCGCTCCTTAAACCCTTCCTCTTTGACCAAGCTTTTGGCCACCTGACCTAATGTCTTTTTCTTTGGCTCAGTGTCAATTTTTATCAGCTAAGGGTTGTTTTTGCATCATCTGCATGCAAGAATATATCTTGCATTTTTTTTGCTGACTTTGATTCCAGGTTTCAGAGAGGGAAAGCTAGCATCTAACTCACTGCACCAACTTTGCCCTGAAAAAACATAATTCGCATGTCTGTATAATTGTTTCTAGAATTTTAGAATTCAGATTTTCAGAACTATATTGTCTAAATTACACTGAAGAATGATTGTATGAGGTAATCATAAAGATTGAACAGGCTGGGGCTCATTTCTCTAGAAAAGAGAAGGCTGAGGGATGACCTGATAGATGCCTTTAAGATTATGAAAGGGTTTGATAGGTTGGACGTAGAGAAGATGTTTCCACTTGTGGGGGAGACCAAAACTAGGGGCCATTATAGAAACATAGAAACATAGAAAATAGGAGCAAGAGTAGGCCATTCAGCCCTTCGGGCCTGCTCCGCCATTCAAAATGATCATGGCTGATCGACTAACTCAGTACCCTGTTCCCGCATTTTCCCCATATCCCTTGATCCCTTTAGCATTAAGAAATATATCTATCTCCTTCTTGAATACATCTAATGACTTGGCCTCCACTGCCTTCTGTGATAGAGAATTTCACAGGTTCACCACCCTCTGAGTGAAGAAATTTCTCCTCATCTCGGTTCTAATTGGCATACCCCGTATCCTGAGACTGTGACCCCTGATTCTGGACTCCCCAGCCATCGGGAACATCCTCCCTGCAACTAGTCTGTCTAGTCCTGTTAGGATCTTATATGTTTCGATGAGATCACCTCTCATTCTTCTAAACTCTAGTAAATATAGGCCTAGTCCTGCCATCCCAGGAATCAGACTATCTTAATATAAGATAGTCAGTAATAAATCCAATAGGGAATTCAGGAGAAACTTCTTTACCCAGAGAGTGGTTAGAGTGTGGATCGCACTACCACATAGCGTAGTTGAGGTGAATAGCACAGGTGCATTTAAGGGGAAGCTAGATAAACACATGAGGGAGAAAGGAATTAAAGGATATGCTGAAAGGGTTAGATGAAGAGGTGTTCGAGGACGCTCATGTGGAGCATAAACACCAGCATGGACCTGTTGGGCCGAATGGCCTGTTTCTGTGCTGTACATTCTATGTAATTCTATGGAATAATACTGTGTTATGGAATTGATCAATATTTGGGAAAGATAATGATAGGGCTGCAAAGAGTTAAAGCAACTTTGTATATGTGAGAAACATTTTTATTAAGTTTTCCCTTGTTTGCACAGTGATTCTGTGGAGCAACAACCTTTCTAGGCACCAAATAACAATAATACAGCATAGAACTGCCAGTGTATGTCCAGCCAGAGAATGAAAACATCATCTAAATCTACTATTATGTTCAGAGATGGAAGTGAACTGTCCCAGACTCCTTATTCCGGAAGTTCAGATTCCCCTTGGTCGGCTTTGGTCTTCTGATTCAATCGCTAAAATAAAAAATACAGCATTTAATTGATTTACATATATTCATTAATGAACAGCAAGCTTGCTCAAACTGAGAATTCTAACAGAAATCATGCAATATTGTTTTATATTTATTGTATGTTTCATAAAAACTACAGTGCTTCTGTGTATAAACCTTTTTATGAGTTACGAGTGGGTGGTCCATTTCATAAAGTCATAGAATTTTATTGCACGGAATAAGGCCATTCAGCCAGTCAAGTCTGTACTGTTTTGTTTCTCCACATTTGGGGCCAGTAACTTTAACTACTCTAAAATGCTTGTTATCATGCACTCAGGAAACTTGTTAAAGTACCAATAAAAGTTAAGTAATATATTGCTAGTTAATACAATCTGTTTTTTTGCTTCTGTATAATCTTACATCTCTTAAGCAATATAAATTAGTAGCTTTTAGCCTGAACTGTATGGACTGTCTGTGGAAAACAAAAGGTCAGTTACCTGTAGGGTACCAGGTTGCAAACGGCAGATAAGACCAAAGCGGAAATGCATACAATTATCCTCAAAGATCAATTCCGGAAGGATCTGCAAGAAAACCACATATAGTTTTCCTTCATAAATTTCCGATGACCAGTGTAACAATTGTCCTTTACCTGTATTGCCTGAACTGGATTTTCTAATTCATATTTCTGTAGTGTTAAATTCAACCGGTTGCCTCAACATTAAGGCAGAAACCAGGCCGGTTGCCATGGTAATCTGAAAGCAGCCGCAGCTGAGGCGTGTCGGCATTGATGCTGCTTATTTATGCACGTTTCTGTAGCTTTAAAACACTAAAGGCCACAATAGGACAGTCAGTTGAAATGGCCAGTCATTGAGGAGTATCTTAAGCTACCAACAAAGGTTGTTTACACTCAAAGCCAGTTGTTCTGGGTTAATTAAACAGTGAAAGATATATTGGGCCAGAATGTGCTGCCAAAATAACAGCGAGTTTAATGGCACTCGCCGTCATTAATGTGTAGATCATCCAGCAACTTGTGGCGAGGAAGAGATACCCCGTGGATTGCGAATTGTCACAAGTTGCTGGACGAATTACGCCGTTCGGCCGTTCGCTTTGCGAAAACGGCAGCTCGCCCTCGACCTCCCCGGGAGTTTCATGAAGTTGCTGCATTTGCGCATTAATTGCCCATTAAACTCGCTGCAGAAAGTTAGGGCTGGTGCTTAACAGCGTAAGGACTCTTTTAATGAGGAGATTTTGACCTAACAATGCCATTCAACCTCTCCGGTCCAGAAAGGGAACAATTCGAACTATGGAGTCTCATTCGTTCAGGTAGTAAATTGTTGTTAGAGATTTTTAACATTTAAAATTTTTGCATTTTTTCTTACTTTTCCTGTCTCTTTTTTCTCTGCCTCTTAATCCAGTTTTTCTTTCCCTCTCACCATTTCTCTTTCTGTATGTGATTTGACTCGAATTCACCCTATTTCCTTCTCCGTCATTCCTCTGTTTTTTTTCGCAATCCTTAAATCTTATTGATTAAGGAGTTAGACTGTTTGTCCCATCGTACACTAAGGTCCCAGATGCCCCGTTATCAGCTTGCAATTCCGGCAACTTGCCAGCAAAACATTTTTGAGCTGAAGGGTGAGGGAAAAAATGTAATTAACGGGGCACGCCGGGAGATTTTTTTTTATTCGTTCATGGGATGTGGGCGTCGCTGGCAAAGCCAGCATTTATTGCCCATCCCTAATTGCCCTTGAGAAGGTGGTGGTGAGCCTCCTTCTTGAACCGCTGCAGTCCATGTGGTGACGGTTCTCCCACAGTGCTGTTAGGTAGGGAGTTCCAGGATTTTGACCCAGCGACAATGAAGGAACGGCGATATATTTCCAAGTCGGGATGGTGTGTGACTTGGAGGGGAACGTGCAGGTGGTAGTGTTCCCATGTGCCTGTTGCCCTTGTCCTTCTAGGTGGTAGAGGTCGTGGATTTGGGAGTGCTGTTGAAGAAGCCTTGGCGAGTTGCTGCAGTGCATCCTGCAGATGGTGCACACTGCAGCCACGGTGCGCCGGCGGTGAAGGGAGTGAATGTTTAGGGTGGTGGATGGGGTGCCAATCAAGCGAGTTGCTTTGTCCTGGATGGTGTTGAGCTTCTTGAGTGTTGGAGCTGCACTCATCCAAGCAAGTGGAGAATATTCCATCACACTCCTGACTAGTGCCTTGTAGATGGTGGAAAGGCTTTGGGGAGTCAGGAGGTGAGGCACTCGTCGCAGAATACCCAGCCTCTGACCTGCTCTTGTAGCCACAGTATTTATGTGGCTGGTCCAGTTAAGTTTCTGGTCAATGGTGACCCCAGGATGTTGATGGTGGGGGATTCGGCGATGGTAATGCCGTTGAATGTCAAGGGGAGGTGGTTAGACTCTCTCTTGTTGGAGATGGTCATTGCCTGGCACTTGCCTGGTGCGAATGTTACTTGCCACTTATCAGCCCAAGCCTGGATGTTGTCCAGGTCTTGCTGCATGCGGGCATGGACTCCACCTCAGCAAATTCTGGGCCAATTGTTTGTCCACAGTTCTAAGGGCGGGCACAATTTGGATGCCTCAGTAATTGGCAGCTGCTGACCACACAAACTTAAAACTCTGCTGTCCATATCCTAACTCACACCAAGTCCCGTTCAACCATCACCCCGTGTTCACTGACCGACATTGACTCATGGTCCGGCAATGCCTCAGTTTTAAAATTCTCATCCCTTTTTTCAAATCCCTCCTTGGCCTCGCCCCTCCCTACCTCTGTAACCTCCTCCAGTCCTACAACCCTCCGAGATCTCTGCACTCCTCGATTTTAATCACCCCACCATTGGTAGCCGTGCCTTCAGCTGCCTAGGTCCTTAGCTCTGGAATTCCCTCCCTAAACCTCTCCACCTGTCTCTCCTCCTTTAAGACGCTCCTTAAAACCAACCTCTTTGACTGAGCTTTTGGTCACCTGTCCTAATATCTCCTTATGTGGCTCGGTGTCAATTGTTGTCTGATTACGCTCCTGTGAAGTACTTCGGGGTCATTTTTCTACATTAAAGGCGCTGTATAAATGCAAGTTGTTGTTGCCGTTGTTGAATTGGAGGCCACGTCAACCAGTTGGTTTTTTTTTCCCAGCATTGCTATTTCCCACACTGTACCTTTTTCAACGCGTTGACCATTCCAAGAGTGTTGTTCGTGACTCTCTCCTCTTCCTGCATGTCAGTAGCAGCAGAAAGCGTTTCCAGGTCCATCAGTGGGCTTCGAGTGACAGGAACGGAGACAGTCACCATGGCTGCTCCTGCACAGAAGAGCAGAGTTACCAAGGTCTTCATCTTGTCTCTGCTGGTATCTTGTCTGAGACACAAGTGTGATACACTGACACTGATAGAATTGCATTGAATATTGATTGCGTGGGTTAATTATTACAGATTCTGTTTATACAAGGTTTTTTTCTGCAGAAGCAGTTGTTTGTAGAAAATACCAGATAACAATGTTGTCCTTTATAGTTTTGAGATCTGCAGTTGTAATTCTTTATTTTTACCATTCCCCTCCCCACCCCCCATCAGCTCATTTTCTCCCCACTCCTCCTAAAGATGCTGACTCACTCTACGAAGATACGAAATTGATGGGCAGGAAAAGGCCAGCTGGTCCATCAAGCCCGCCCCACATCCTGATGGCTGGAGTGTCACAAATACTTGCCATTGAGGGAGTGCAGCGAAGGTCGTATGAGGAGAGATTGGGTTGACTAGGCCTGTATTCACTCTGAGTGAAAAAATTTCTCCTCATCTCGGTCCTAAATATCCTAGCCTGTATGTAACCCCTCGTTCTGGACCCCTCAGCCAGGGGAAACATCCTCCCTGCATCCAGTCGGTCTAGCCCTGTCAGAATTTTATATGTTTCAAAGAGATCCCCTCTCATTCTTCTAAACTTGAGTGAATACAGGCCGAGTCGACCCAATCTCTCCTCATACGACAGTCCTGCCATCCCAGGAATCAGTCTGGTGAACCTTCGCTGCACTCCCTCTATGGCAAGTATATCCTTCCTTAGGTAAGGAGACCAAAACTGCATGCAATACTCCAGGTATGGTCTCACCAAGGCCCTGTATAACTGCAGTAAGATATCCTTGCTCCTATACTCAAATCCTCTTGCAATGAAGGCCAACATACCATTTGCCTTCCTAACTGCTTGCTGCACCTGCATGTTTGCTTTCAGTGACTGGTGTACAAGGACATCCAGGTCCCTTTGTACATCAACATTTCCCAATCTATCACCATTTAAATAATACTCTGCCTTTTTGTTTTTCCTTCCAAAGTGGATAACTTCACATTTATCCACGTTATACTGCATCTGCCCATTCACTCAACTTGTCTAAATCGCCTTGAAGCCTCTTTGCATCCTCCTCACAATTCACAATCCCACCTAGTTTTGCTACGTCAGCAAACTTGGAAATATTACATTTGGTTCCCTCATCCAAATCATTGATATATATTGTGAATAGCTGGGGCCTAAGCACTGATCCCTGCGGTACCCCACTAGTCACCGCCTGCCACCCCATAAAAGACCCATTTATTCCTACTCCCTGTTTCGTATCTGTTAACCAATTTTCAATCCATGCCAGTATATTCCCCCAATCCCATGTGCTTTAATTTTGCACACTAATCTCTTATGTGGGACTTTATCAAAGGCCTTCTGAAAATCCAAATAAACCACATCCACTGGTTCTCCCTTATCTATTCTACCAGTTACATCCTCAAAAAACTCCAGTAGGTTTGTCAAACATGATTTCCGGTTCATAAATCCATGTTGACTTTGTCTAATCCTGTTGATATTTTCTAACTGTCCTGTTATCACATCCTTTATAATAGACTCTAGCATTTTCCCTACTACTGAGATTAGGCTAACCAATCTGTAGCTCCCTCCTTTTTTAAATAGTGGGGTTACATTTGCCACCCTCCAATCTGTAGGAACTGTTCCATAATCTATCGAATTTTGGAAGATGACAATTAATGCATCCACTATTTCCATGGCTACCTCTTTTACTACTCTGGGATGCAGATTATCAGGTCCTGGGGATTTATCGGCTTTCAGTCCCATTAATTTCTCCAGCACTATTTTTTTACTAATACTAATTTCCTTTAATTCCTCCTTCTCACTAGTCCCTCGGTTCCCTAGAATTTCTGGGAAGTTATTTGTGTCCTCTTCCGCGAAGACAGAACCAAAGTATTTGTTTAATTGCTCTGCCATTTCCCTGTTACCCATTATAAATTCTCCCATTTCGGACTGTAAGGGACCTATATTTGTCTTCACTAATCTTTTTCTTTTTACATACTTGTAGAAGCTTTTACAATCCACTTTTATGTTCCTTGCAAGTTTACTCTCAAACCCTATTTTTCCCCTCTTAATCAATCTCCTTTTTTGATGGAATACTCTCCACTTGCCTGGATGAATGCAACTCCAACAACACTCAAGAAGCTCGACACCATCCAGGATAAAGCAGCCCGCTTGATTGGCACCCCATCCACCACCCTAAACATTCACTCCCTTCACCACCGGTGCACCGTGGCTGCAGAGTGTACCATCCACAGGATGCACTGCAGCAACTCGCCAAGGCTTCTTCAACAGCACATCCCAAACCCGCGACCTCTATCACTTAGAAGGACAAGGGCAGCAGGCACATGGGAACAACACCACCTGCACGTTCCCCTCCAAGTCACACACCATCCCAACTTGGAAATATATCACTGTTGCTTCATTGTCGCTGGGTCAAAATCCTGGAACTCCCTACCTAACAGCACTGTGGGAGAACCTTCACCACACGGACTGCAGCGGTTCAAGAAGGCGGCTCACCACCACCTTCTCAAGGGCAATTAGGGATGGGCAATAAATGCTGGCCTTACCAGTGACGCCCACATCAAAATGAACAAAGAAAAATATATCTTGTTAACTGGTTAACATATCAAGAGGAGCTAAAGTAATGTCGATTATGTAGGTGTCAGCTGTCACTCAGTGGGTAGCATACTCGCCTCTGTAGTTGTAAGGTTATGGATTCGAATCCTGCTCCAGAGACTTTACATAGATACATAGAATTTACAGCACAGAAACAGGCCATTCAGCCCAACAGGTCCATGCCGGCTCCACATGAGCCTCCTCCCTCCCTACTTCACCTCACCCTATCAGCATATCCTTCTATTCCTTTCTGCCTCATGTACTTATCCAACTTCCCTTAAATGCATCTGTACTGTATAAGTCAGAGGAAGTCACAATCGGACTGTACAGGACTGTGGTCAGATTATTGCCTTCGGTATTGTGTCCAGTTCCGGTCGCCAAGTAATAAGGGAGACAACGACAACTTGTATTTATACAGCGCCTCCAATGTAGCAAAACACCCCCAAGGCGTTTCACAGGAGCGACCATCATTTACCACACAAGGAGATACTAGGACAGGTGACCAAAAGCCCGGACAAAGAGGTCTGCTCCAAGGAGCGTCTCAAAGAAAGAGAGACAGGTAGAGAGGTTTAGGGAGGGAACTCCAGAGCCCAGGGCCGAGGCAGACAAAATCTAGGCTGACATTCCCAGTGCAATACTGAGGGAGTGCTGCAGTGTTGCAAATGCTGTCTTTTAGATGAGATGTTAAACCGAAGCCCTGTTTGCCCTCTCAGATGAATATAAAGATGCCATGGTACTATTTTGAAGAAGAGCAGGGGGCTTCCCCTCAACCAACATCTCTATCTCATTGCTGTGTGTGGGAGCTTGCTGTGCGCAAATTAGCTGCTGCATTACAACAGTATCCACACTTCAAAAGTACTTCATTGGCTGTAAAGAGCTTTGGGATGTCCTGAGATTGTGAAAGGTGCTATAGAGATGCAAGTTCTTTCTTTAATGTTACATTGCACAAATCTAATTGCGTTCTGATCAATCATATATAGAGTAATGGACATTCTGGAGTGTTTACAGTAATCTTGTTAAATGGTTAATATAACAATAGGAGCCAAAGTAATGCAGCTTGTTTCATTCACCAATCTATAATACATATAAGGAAGTCAAATTTTGAGGTTTTTGATCAAAAGGATATTTTGAATGGTACCATCAGCAGATGGAGACTGGGCACTAATGGGTTTTTTTTCCAACATTAATGGTACTTATTCCATTGGCCTGATTTGCAGTTTAAGGAGAAAAAGATTTAGATCACAAGACAATTACAGTTGAAGGAGACCGGTCAGCCCATCTTATTACCTGCCCCCCCCCCCACCACTCCCCAACATTGCAGCATCCAAATGGTTTTTAAATGATTCCAGGGTTTTCACCCCCACTTCTCTGTCCAGGAGTCCAGTCCATGTGTCAATCACTCTTTGTGTGAATAATTTCCTGCTATCAGTTCTAAATTTGCCTTTTACTAGTTTGAAGCTGTGGGCCCTTGTGTGACACTCAACATCCGATTCAAACCACATAGAATTTACAGCACAGAAACAGGCCATTCGGCCCAACTGGTCTATGCCGATGTTTATGCTCCAAAGGAGCCTCTTTCCTCCCTGCTTTATCTAACCCGATCAGCATAATCTTCTATCTCTTGCTCCCTCATGTACTTATCTAGCGTTTCCTTAACTGCATGTATGCTGTTTGGCTCAACTGCTCCTTGTGGTAGCAAGTTCCACATTCTAAACACTCTCTGAGTGATGAAGTTTCTCTATGAATTTCCTTATTGGATTGGTTAGTGACTATCTTACATTTATGGACCAAATTTTTTTACTCCCCCACAAGTGGAAACATCCTCTCTAAGTCTAGAGAAAAGAGCCCCAGCCCGTTCAGTCTTTCCTGAAGCTTGCGTTGAGCTCAGTTGACACAGTGCAAGGAAGCCAAAGGTGAGAGAGGGAGTTTAAGCCACAGTTAATGTACTCCACTTCATAATCAGTTATCAAAATCAAAATGAAATGAGATAATTTCACGAAAGGTTACATCCTGCCTGGGAAGAGGAAAGATCAGGCTAATTCTGACAATAATAAGAAGTGCTGTCCAGATAAATTGACAAGTTCATTATAATCTGATCTCACCAATTTTCACCAATTTGTTTATTCTTCACACAAATCCAACTTAACTCCTAATAATCCGGTCGGTTTTATTTTCCCTTTGCTCTCATGTTCTGAGATCCGCTTTACAGAATTAGATGGGATTCTCGGGTTCAGAAACAAGTGCGAACAAATCAAATCTTCAGATTAGAGTTAAATGAAGGAAAAAACATTCACAATTTATATTAATAAAAAGTGTACTGAGCTCAGTCTGTTGGGAAACACCTGATTTCCATTGAACTTGTGGTACAAGTAACATGGAAAAAAGCAGCGGGCCATTCAGCCCCTCGGGCTTGTTCCACCATTTAATTGAATTATGGCAGCACAGGAGGAGGCCATTCGGCACATCATGCCTGTACCAGCTCTTCGAAAGAGCTATCCAATTCGTCCAACACTCCCTGCTCTTTCCCCATAGCCCTGCAAATTTTTCTTTTCAAGTATTTATCCAATTCCCTTTTGAAAGTTACTGTTGAATCTGCTTCCATCACCCTTTCAGGCAGTGCATTCCAGATCATTACAACTCGCTGGAGAAAAAATATTTCACCTCATCTCCCCCCGACTCCCGCCGGCTCTTTTGCCGATTATCGTATGTCTTCCTTCATTGGGAATTCGGTTATCTTGGAAGTTTGAGGACCTGTTGTTCCTGGTTCTGGGTTGTCGGGATGGTAGGTCCTCCCCCCTTTTAGGGGCCACCTTCTCAGCACCGGACTGAAGTGTCAGCATAGATCAGGAGGTTGAATCTCCGCAGCTTTCCCTCGGTCGGCTGCTGTAACTGCACCATTGCCGTTGCCCTGGGTTTTCTGTTGAGGTTATGGTAGGCGGTGGAGAGAAGCCCCGCTGAAATTCACTCCCTAGGTGCTCGAGTACAGGGGTGGGGATTCAACCCTTGACCTTCTAACTCAGAGACAAAATGACCACTTTTCATGCCTCAGGGTTAGGGTGGGACTCAGGACCATCATAAGAGGTACCTTTATTTCTGGTCATTTTGTTCCCTGTTTCGACCCTCTGACTGTATAATTGGAGTGTTAAATTGACTGTCATGGCAGTTCCCACACTCTTCCCTTTTGTTACTGGAAGCTCTGCAGACCGTTAGCAGTGTTTTACCCTTCGCACTTTTATGCAGCATCTAATTTATCTAACGCACCAGAGTTGGAGCCCATGGGATTAAAGGGACAGTGGTAGTGTGGATATGAAATTGGCTAACGGACGGAAAGCAGAGAGTAATGGTGAATGGTTGTGTTTCAGACTGGAGGGAAGTATACAGTGGTCCCTAGGGGTCAGTATTAGGACCACTGCTCTATTTCATACATATTAATAACCTGGATATGGAGGGTATAATTTCAAAATTTGCAGATGACACAAAACTTGGAAATGGAGTAAACAATGTGGAGGATAGTAGCAGACTTCAGGAGGACATAAACAGACTGGTGAAATGAGCAGACACGTGGCAGATGAAATTTATTGCGGAGAATTGTGAATTGATGCATTTTGGAAGGAAGAGTGAGGAGAGGCAATATAAACTGAATGGTACAATTTTAAAGGGGATGCAGGAACAGAGAGACCTCGGGCTTTACACACACAAATCTTTGAAGGTGGCAGGACAAGTTGAGGAGGCTGTTAAAAAAAGCATACAGGTTCCTGGGCTTTTTAAATACAGTAATAGAGTACAAAAACAAGGAAGTTATGCTAAACCTTTTTCAATCACTGGTTAGGCCTCAGCTGGAGTATTGTGTTCAATTCTGGGCACCACACTTTAGGAAGGATGCCAAGGCCTTAGAGAGGGTGCAGAGGAGATTTACCAGAATGGTACCAGGGATGAGGGACTTCAGTTATGTGGAGAAATTGGAGAAGCTGGGATTGTTCTCCTTAGAGCAGAGATGGTTAAGGGGAGATTTAATAGAGGTGTTCAAAATGATGAAGGGTATTGATAGAGTAAATAAGGAGAAACAGTTTCCACTGCAGGAGGGTCGGCAGCCAGAGGACACAGATTTAAGATAATTGGCAAAAGAACCAGAGGCGAAGCTGAGCAGAAATTGTTTTACACAGCGAATTGTTAGGATCTGAATGCACTGCCTAAAAGGATGGTGGAAGCAGTTTCAATAGGGAATTGGATATATACACGAAAAGGAAAAATTTGTAGGGGTACGGGGAACAAAAAGGGTAGTGGGACTAATTGGATAGCTCTTTCAAAGAGACAGCACAGGCAGGATGAGCCGAATGGCTTCCTTCTGTGCTGTAAGATTCTATGTTCTCTGTATAGGGAACATAATAGACCTTGGTAGCTTGCTGGATGTCATAAAACTGGATAGCCAGGTGGTGAAGGATAGAATACTGGAGCCTGGTCTTCAGTTGCTTCCAAGCCTTTATTCACAGAGATCCAGTCTATCCATACCACACCCTAGACGAGCTCTCATATACATGGATACAAGAGAGTCCCCAATTAATACACACCACCTGATACCCACCACCTGAATACAATTAACACTAATTGATATAAATTAAATGGATATAATGAACACTGGACATCAATGACTGAGTGACATGGGGCACACGGTACACCAGTCTGTAGGATGGGTGAGTTATTCAACCCTCATTCACTGGGGATTTATTTGTCTGTAAACCATTGAGTCTTCCTTGCACCACAAGTTCTGTGGAAATCAGGAGTTTTCCAAAAGACTGAGGTCAGTACATTTTTAAGTCAATTCTGAAGACTTGATCTGCTCGCACTTAGGAACAGGAGTAGGCCATTCAGCCCCTCGAGCCTGTTCCAACATTCAGTTAGATCATGGCTGATCAGTACCGTAACTCCATCTACCCACCTTGGTTCCGTAATCCATAATACTCTTGCCTAAAATATCTATCAATCTCAGGTTTGAAATTTTCAATTGACCCCCAGCCTCGACAGCTTGTTTCTGAACCCCGGAGTCCCATCTAATTCTGTGAAGTGGATGATCAGAAAGTGAGAGCAACAAAAATATAAAACCACCCAGATCATTAGGAGTTAAATTAGATTTGTGCAAAGAAACCAAATATTGGACACGCAATGGAAATCAGTGAGATCAAATTCTATTAAACTTGTCAATTTGTCCAGACAGCCCTTCATATTATAGTCAGAATAAGCTTGATCTCTCAGCTACTCGGGCAACATGTATTTTCTTTTCCAATTACGCCTTAGTGGAATCATCTCCTTTTGTTTAATTTCTATCATTGATCTATGCAGCGCAGGACGCTAGACGTGGCCGCTATGTTAGCTGTGGCTCAGTGGGTAGCATTCTCATCTCCGAATCAGAAAGTTGTGGGTTGAAGTCCCACTCCATGAAACTTGAGCACAAAATCTACGCTGACGCCTCAGTGCAGTACTGAGGGAGAGCTGCACTGTCGGAGATGCCGTCTTTCCGACAGTGCAGCACTCTCTCTCAGTACTGAAGTATCAGCTTAGAGGCTATCTTGCACATTGAATACAATATCAAATTGTAAGTCATTAGTGGATCCCTGACTGATAATTAATTTAACATGACTTGAACTGCTTTTGTAACCTTAGATATTAATTGTCACAGTTAATAATATCTATCTAAGTACTTTGAGTACTCTTACTATTGTAGTATCCTAATTGTGCTAATAAGACAATGTAAAGTCATGATTTCATGGTCTAATTACGTCCTTGATGATTTAGGCAAGATGAGATTAACTCATTCACTCAGTAGGTTATACCTATCCTAATGGGGCCTCGTAGAGTAAACGTTAATAAAATTTGAATTAAGAACAGAAAATGCTGGAAAGCACTCAGTGGGTCAGGCAGCTTCTGTGGAGAGAGAAACAGAGCTAACGTTTCAGGTCGAAGACTTTTCACAAGAACTGGAAGATGTTAGAGATGAACAACTTTTAAGCAAATCCAGAGCCAGTGAAAAATGGTTGGGCAAGAAAAGAACAAAGAGTGATGGAGTGGAGGGCAGGAGTGATTAAATGACAAAAGGGATGATGGTGCAAGGCAAAGAGGGTGGTAATAAGACAAGTATAGAAACAGAAGATGGGTCCAGAGGAGGTGTAAATGGTTACAGCGGAATAGCAGAGGGGGAGGGAAGCATGAAAAATCTGGCAAAGTGGAGAGATTTGTCACGGCTCGGGAATATGGCGGAGAAAAGTGGGTAGACCCCGGGGGTACGGATCACCCTGTCGGCCGTGTACCGATAGAGGATCCCCACCCCAATCACCAGCCCAATCACCAGCCCAATCACCAGCGCAATCACCAGCCCACACCTCCTCCACTCCCAGTATGTAATAATTATATATTATTATAATTTGAACTGATGGAGAGGTTTGATTAGGGTAGTGTGATTGGTGTATATATGGACTTTCAAAAGGCATTTGATAAAGCATTACATAATAGACATTAGCAAAATTAAATCCCATATGATTAAAGGGACAGTGGCAGCGCGGATACAAAATTGGCTAAGGGACAGAAAGCAGAGAGTAGTCGTGAACAATTGTTTTTCAGACTGAAGGGAAGTATACTGTGGTGTCCCCCAGGTGTCAGTATTAGGACCACTGCTCTTTTTGACATATATTAGTGACCTGGACTTGGCTATAGAGGGTATAATTTCAAAGTTTGCAGATGAAACAAAACTCGGAAATGTAGTAAACAATGTGGAGGATAGTAACAGACTTCAGGAGGACAGACAGACTGGTGAAATGAGCAGACACGTGGCAAATGAAATTTAACGCAGAGAGGTGTGAAGTGATTCATTTTGGTAGGTAGAATGAGGAGAGGCAATATAAACTAAATGGTACAATTTTAAAGGAGGTGCAGGAACAGAGAGACCTGGGGATGGTCATACACATGTCTTTGAAGGTGGCAGGACAAGTTGAGAAAGCTATTAAAAAGGCTTTATAAATACAGGCAGAGAGTACAAAAGCAAGGAAGTTATGCTGAACCTTTATAAAACACTGGTTGGGCCTCTACTGGAGTATTACGGCCAATTCTGGGCACCACACTTCAGGAAGGATGTCAAGACGTTAGAGGGTGCAGAAGAGACTTATTAGAATGGTACCAGGGATGAGGGACTTCAGTTATGTGGAGAGACTGGAGAAGCTGGGATTGTTCTCCTTAGAGCAGAGAGGGTTAAGGGGAGATTTGATAGAAATGTTCAAAATCATGAACGGTTATGATGGAGTAAATAAGAAGAAACTGTTTCCAGTGGCAGACGGGTCGGTAACCAGAGGACACAGATTTAAGCTAATTGGCAAAAGAACCAGAGGCACTATTTCAAAGAAGAATAGGGGAGTTCTCATCGGTATCCTGGACAATATTTATTCCTCAATTAATATCACTAAAAAAAACAGTTAAATGGTCATTATCCCATTGCTGTTTGTGGGAGCTTGCTGTGCGTGAATTCCCACATTTCCTGCATTACAACAGTGATTGCACTTCAAAAATGTACTTCATTGGGTGTGAAGTGCTTTGGGACATCCTGAGGTCATGAAAGGCGCTATATAAATTTATTTTTCAGCAAGAAGCTCTGTGGCTGGTCCCACTGTGCCTCCAGGGTATTAACAGCTCATGAGGTGGACTAAAACGTGAGTTTCCTCAGTCTTTTGTTTTAGCGCAATAACGGCATAAGTGCAGAAAGTAGCGAGGAAATTCAGGGCTGCTGGCTTCAAAGTGTCGGAAAGATGCTGCCTCGCCTGCATGAGGTTTTTCTCTCCAGTATTTTTGGTTTTTGTTTCTCTCTCAGACGTGGCACCTTTCCAGAACTTTCTGTTCTGGTTTCTGATGAGCTTTCAGTTTTTAAATCTCAATTTGTGTCCACTGCCTGCCTCCTCGATTCTCCCTTGCCACTGCTCACTGTTGTCTCCGGTCTGCAGTGTAACTGAATTATGTTCCTATACAACCTGTGTTCACCAAGGTACAAAGTAGGCTCACTGTCAGCTGTGGCTCAGTGGGTAGCACTCTGGCCTCTACTCTTATGAAGGTTTATGGGTTCAAGTCCTACTCCAGCAACTTGTAGTACATAATCCAGGACTAACACCCACAGTGCAGTACTGAGGGAATGCTGCACTGTCAAAAGTGTTGTCTTGTGGATGAAGATGTTAAACTGCTTTTGCAGGTGGATGTAAAAGATCCCATGACTGCACTTCATTAGTTGTAAAGCGCTTTAGGCTGTGGAGCAGAGAAGGTTGAAGGGAGATTTAATAGAGGTGTTCAAAATCATGAAGGGTTTTGATAGAGTAAACAAGGAGAAACTGTTTCCAGTAGCAGAAGGGTCGGTAACCAGAGGTCACAGATTTAAGGTAATTAGCAAAAGAAACCAGAGGCGACATGAGGAGAAATTTTTTCATGCAGCGAGTTGTTATGATCTGCCTGACAGGGCGTTGGAAGCAGTTCAATAACTTTCAAAAGAGAATTGATAAATACTTGAAGGGAAAAATTTGCAGGGCCATGGGGAAAGAGCAGGATAATGGGACTAATTGGATAGCACTTCCAAAGAGGCACAATGGGTCGAATGGCTTTCTTCTGTGCTGTACCATTCTATGATGCTATGAATACAATGCGCTCATTTTTATTTCTTACGTTAAACCAGCAAAGCAATGGTTGGTATCCGCTGCTGTGGTCAAAATAAAAAAAGGGACAATTAGCTTTCGAGCCTAATTATCAAATGACCCCAAAATTAAGTGCTTTTGAGACAATTTGAGACAAACATTAGAAAGTGTGAGCGACAGCTACAAAGGATCGGTGAGTGAGTCCCGACCCCAACCCAACACAACCCAGCACGGATTCACATGCAGGAGAAGGTCAGAAATCTGGTTTTCCATCAATAATGAAATGCAAATTAATACATTACTGTATTACACCAATTGATGGGCTAGTCTATTTATTAGGTTCAGAATCTGCAGGCACTCTGCACTGGATCGAGCACCCTGCCCGGCTCTTAGGGAAAGTTTGCAGTTGGGAGTCTTGCAAGTAGCACCGCATCGACATCAAGATGAGATGCCCTGTTCGGTAAGTGTGGTATGGAGAGAAGAGGGAGAGGGAGAGGGGAGGAAAAGGGAGAGGAGAAAAGGAGATGGAGAGGGAGAAGAGAGGCGAGGAGAGGGAGAGGAGAGGAGATGGAGAGGAGAGGAGAGGAATTTATTTGGATATAAATATTGAGTTTACTCGGTGCTTTGGATGTATGTGTAACTATTTGGAGCATCAAGTAAACTTAGTATTTATAGCTCATATTAACATAGATACTGCATTTATTCAGTGTTTTTGATACACTTATAACAATTATTCACAGCTTTCAGAATAGTTACTACAATTACTCAATGATTTAGATATAAATTCTATATATTATCAATGGTTTAGATACATTTATTTTATTCATCTGTTGTGTTAAATGTCATTGCTAAATTTATTCAGTTTGTTCAATGTAGATTCCACTCATAGATAAAGTTTTGAAATTTGCAAAGATCTTTAGATCGACATACCAGGTTTGCTTGTTGCATTAATATCAACACTACACTTATTTAGATGTAGGTATTATATTTATTCAGTGTTTTAGATATTGATATTACATTAATTCAGTGCTTTAGATAGAGAAACTACATTTATTCAGTGCTTTTGATAGATAAACTACATTTATTCAATGCATTAGGATAGTGATAGACTTCAAGAGGATACAGACACTCTGGTGGCATGGGCGGACACGTGGCAGATGAAGTTTAACATGGAAAATTGCGAGGTGATGCATTTCGGTAGGAAAAATGAGGAGAGGCACAATTCTAAAAGGGGTGGAGGAACAGAGGGATGTGGGGTATATCTGGGGCAGGTTGAGAAAGTGGTTAAAAAAACATATGGGGCTCGATTTTAGGGTCGGGTTACCTGCGGGTTTCCAGCGGGGGGGCCCCGAAAATCCCGATCTCCGGTCACGTGACCGGATCGCGACGAAATCCCGGCCACTTCCGGGTACCGCGCTGACGTGCGGGGCTGCGCGCGCAAGTCCCGCTGGTGGGAATCCCGCAGGCAATTAAAGCCAGCGGGGTTCCACTTGAGAGTACTTAACTTGCTCGTTGTGGTCAGTTAATGAGCTGAAGCAGCTGTCAAAAGAGGAAGTGTGGGATTTTAGGTTCAAGGCAGTGAGTTTCCCACACTGGGGGAAATAGTCTCCATCCAACCAGGCGTGTTGCAGCCAGCAGCCTGTGGCAGGTGCCAAGGTGCGCTCCACGGGGGAGAGCCCTCACCCACGCAGGAGGCCACCGCGTCACATAGGGCAACCCCTGCCCTCCACCACCCCCCGCCAAGCCAGAGGACAGACCGACACAAGACCGCAGCCCCAGTCCGAGGAACCACACACCTACCCTGCACAACCCCTCAGACCAACACCTGCCAGTTGGGTGGTGTGTGGACACCCTCGGAGGACGAAGAGCATGACCAGCACCAGCAGCCTCACAGTCCACGCCGTCCGCCGCAGAGACGTGGATCCCCCCAACACGGTGTTGTTGCACGCCCACCTGCACAGCAGGAGGGAGGGCTACCGCAGAGAGAGACGCGTCGCAGAGGGCACTACCCTCGCCACAGGGTCCACAGACCGAGGCGCAGCTCCCCGGACCTCTCCGAGCAGCAGTGCAGAGGGAGGCGCACATTCGCTCGACATGTAGTCGTGGAGATCTGCAGCCTCTTTCATGCCGAGCTGCTCCTGGCTGGCCCCAGCACCAACTGCTTACCTGTCGCTGGCAAAGTCACCACTGCCCTCCACACCTTCTCCTCCGCATCCTTCCAGGGTGCAGCCGGCTACACCGCCGATGTCTCTCAGTCGTCTGCGCGGACGAGCCCTGCAAATACACCTGCACCTACTCTGCAGAAACACGATGGGTGGCATCAGTGGTGGGTCCTCATAGTGATACCCAGGAGCGGGCATTATTGGACACAATGGACAGGATTCGCGGAGACATGGCAGTGGTGGTGTCAATATAATGTGTGCTGTTTGTTGCTCTGAAATTCAATATGGGTAACACCCATGACAAACCCTCAGATACCCTTGTGCACCCCCTTCATGCTGACGAGACGTTTGCCTTACGCTGCCTACTGCACATATGTGATGCATGCCCTGTGGCTGCAGCACAGGTGGTGGCAGGTTGAGTGAGGCTGGCCGTGAGGGAGATGCACGAGAGGGTGAGTATGGGATGGAGCAATGAGATTGTATGAGGAGTGGGTTGCGTGTTAGTGGCAGGGTGAGTACTGGCGAGGTGAGTAGGTGGAGGTAAGATGAGGACGGGGTGTGAGTGGGTATGAAGGGTGATGTGACAGAATAGTGTTGGCGGTGCCGAAGGAGATTTGGGGTGGGGGCAGTGTTGTGGCAGACGGAGTGTAGGGGAAAGACTTCGTGTTCTCACTGTGGCGGACCTACTGCGGTCATTGCAGCGCCTCCTGCACTGTATGCAGGTGGGCCATATGTTGGTGGCGCAGGTGACCCCCTCTGCCACCTCGAGCCAGGCCTTCTTGGTGGCAGAGGCAGGCCGCTTCCTCCCGCCCGCCGGTGGGAAGATCTGTGTCCTCCCCCTCCTCCTCACCCCATCTGATGATAGCTGGGGTGAGGCATCATTAAACTGGAAGCAGCCTTCCCCCTGGGCTGCTCCATGCTGCAATTTGTCCCATTGGTTGCAGCATCTGTCAGTGGAGGACTGCCCCTTTAACTAGAGAGCCTCCAGCTGACAGATCGTACTGCGCATGCGCAGCCCGCCCGACGCGCAGACCAGCAGCGCGGACCCCGGAGGAGCAGGTAATTGATTCCGATTAGTGTGTTGCCTGCTACGATCGCGTGGGCAACCCACTAATTTCGCCGTCCGCGTTTTCGACGCTCCCGGAGGACCACCCGCTGGGAACCCGCAGGCCTGCTAAATTCGAGCCCATGGGGTCCTGGGCTTTATAAATAGAGGCATAGAGTATAAAAGCAAGGAAGTGATGATGAACCTTTATAAAACACTGGTTCGGCCACATCTGGAGTATTGTGTCCAGTTCTGGGCACCGCACTTTAGGAAAGATGTGAAGGTCTTAGAGAGGGTGCAGAGGAGATTTACTAGAATGATTCCAGGGATGAGGGACTCAAATTACATGGATAGACTGGAGAAGCTGGTATTGTTCTCCTTGTAACAGAGAAGGTTGCAAGGAGATTTGATAGAGGTATTCAGAATCATGAAGGGTCTAGACAGAGTAGATAGAGAGAAACTGTTCCCATTGATGGAAGGGTCAAGAACCAGAGGGCATAGATTTAAGGTGATTGGCAAAAGAACCAAAGGTGATATGAGGAAAAACTTTCTTACTCAGCGAGTGGTTAGGATCTGGAATGCACTGCCTGAGGGGGTGGTGGAGGCAGATTCAATCATGGCCTTCAAAATGGAACTGGATAAGTACTTAAAATGAAAAAATGTGCAGGGCTACCGGGATAGGGCGGGGGAGTGGGACTGGCTGGATTGGTCTTGCATAGAGCCGGCGCAGACTCAATGGGCCGAATGGCCTCCTTCCATGCTGTAACCTTTCTATGATTCTATGATAGAGTTACAACATTTGTTCAGTGCTTTAGATAGAGATGTTACATTTATTCAGGTCTTTAGATAGAAATACTACATTTATTCAGCACTTTAGATATAGATACTATATTCATTAAGTGCTTTAGAAAGAAATACTACATTTATTCAGTGTTTTAAAAATAGACATTTATCTTATTCAGTGCTTCAGATAGAGATGTACATTTATTGAGTGTTATAGATAGAAATACTACACTTGTTTAGTGCTTTAGATATAGATACTACATTTATTCAGTGTTTTAAATATAGATATTAAACTTTTTAAGTGCTTTAGATAGAAATACTACATTTATTCAGTGCTTTAAATATAGATACTACATTTATTCAGTGTTTTGGATTGAGATACTATGTGTATTCAGTGCTTTAGATGGAAATTCTACATTTACTCAGTGCTTTAAATATAGACATTAAATTTATTCAGTGCTTTGGACAGAGATACGACATTTATTCAATATTTTAAATATAGATATTTATCTTATTCAGTGCTTTAGATAGAAATATACATTTATTGAGTGATTTAGATAGAAATACTACACTTATTTAGTGCTTTAGATATAGATATTATATTTATCGAGTGATTTAGAAAGTTATACGACATTTATTCATTGCTTTAG
The DNA here is from genome assembly GCF_035084215.1 of Heptranchias perlo. Classification (NCBI taxonomy): domain Eukaryota; kingdom Metazoa; phylum Chordata; class Chondrichthyes; order Hexanchiformes; family Hexanchidae; genus Heptranchias; species Heptranchias perlo. The sequence continues at coordinate 161,663,490 of NC_090326.1, forward strand.
ATAGAGATACTGGGGGTGATTTTAAACCCCAAGAACGGGTGGGCTGGGGGCGGATGGGAGTTGAAAATAGTTGTTTTTTTGGGCTGCGACCGCAACCCGGCTTTATTTCTGGGTTTAACGTCGGTGCGGAAATGTACAGGCTTCCCACTGGGAATGCAAAGTCCGAAAATTTTGCTGTCACGACCCAAAAAACAACTATTTTCAACTCCCACCTGCCCCAACCCACCTGTTCTTGGGGTTTAAAATCACCCCCACTATGTGTATTCAGTTCTTTACATAGAGATACTACATTTATTCAGTGTTTTAAATATAGATATTACATTTATTCAGTGCTTTAGATAGAAATACTACATTTATTCAATACTTTAGAGACAGAAACTACATTCATTCAATGCTTTAGATAGAAATATTACATTTATTCAGTGCTTTAGATAAAGATACTGCATTTATTCGGGAACATTGGACAGAAATATTACATTTATGCAGTGCTTTAGATAGAGAAGCTGCATTTACTCAGTGTTTTAAATATAGATATTACATTTATTCAGTGATTTAGATAGAAATATTACATTCAATCAGTGCTTTAGACAGAGATACTGCCATTATTCAGTGCTTAAGAGATACAATGGGCTCGATTTTAGGGTCGGGTTTCCGGCGGGTTTCCAGCGGGGGGGCCCCGAAAATCCCGATCTCCGATCACGTGACCGGATTCGGACGAAATCCCGGCCACTTCCGGGTACCGCGCTGACGTGCGGGGCTGCGCGCGCAAGCCCCGCTGGTGGGAATCCCGCAGGCAATTAAAGCCAGCGGGGTTCCACTTGAGAGCACTTAACTTGCTCGTTGTGGTCAGTTAATGAGCTGAAGCAGCTGTCAAAAGAGGAAGTGTGGGATTTTACGGTCAAAGCAGTCAGTTTCCCACACTGGGGGAAACAGGACCCTTCAAACCAGGCGTGTTGCAGCCAGCAGCCTGTGCCAGGTGCCAAGGTGCGCTCCACGGGGGAGCGCCCTCACCCACGCAGGAGGCCACCGCGTCACATAGGGCAACCCCTGCCCTCCACCAACCCCCGCCAAGCCAGAGGACAGACCGACACGAAACCGCAGCCCCAGTCCGAGGACCCACCCACCTACCCTGCACAACCCCTCACACCAACACCTGCCAGATGGGTGGTGCGTTGACATCGTCGGAGGACGAACAGGATGACCAGCCCCAGCAGCCTCACAGTCCACGCCGTCCGCCTCGGAGAGGTGGGGCCCCCCAACACGGTGCTGCGGCACACCCACCTGCACAGCAGGAGGGAGGGCAACCGCAGAGAGAGATGCGTCGCAGGAGGCACTACCCTCCGCACAGGGTGTACAGAGCGAGGCTCAGCTTCATGGACCTCTCCGAGGAGCAGTGCATACGGAGGCTCAGAGTCAATCGCCAGGTAGTCGCCGACATCTGCAGCCTCCTTAACGACGAGCTGCTCCCTGATGGACCAAGCAGCATCTTCTTACCTGTCGCCGTCAAAGTCACCACTGCCCTCAACTTCTTCGCATCTGGTTCCTTCCAGGGTGCCACCGGGGACATCACCGGGGTCTGTCAGTCCTCTGCACACAAGTGCATAAGGCAGGTCACCGATGGGTTGTTCCGCAGGGCCTCCCACTACATCAACTTCGCCATGGACGAGCGCAGCCAGATGGAGAGGGCGGTTGGATTCCATGCCATGGCCGGCTTCCCACGGGTGCAGGGTGTAATCGACTGCACCCACATCGCAATACGGGCACCTCCGCATGAGCCAGGGCTGTTCATCAACAGGAAGGGGTATCACTCCATGAACGCCCAGCTCATCTGTGACCACCGCCAGAGATTCCTACACGTGTGCGCCAGATACCCCGGCAGCTGCCACGATGCCTTCGTCCTCAGGGAGTCCGCCGTCCCGCCCATCCTGCAGGCACCCAACGCCGGCAACGGCTGGCTCCTCGGCGACAAGGGGTATCCCCTCCACACGTGGCTCATGACACCTCTGAGGAACCCCATCACCGAGCCGGAGCGTCGGTACAATGACAGCCACACTGCTACCAGGTCTACAATTGAGCAGACCATAGGGCTTCTCAAGATGCGCTTCAGGTGCCTTGATCGTTCTGGGGGAGCGCTCCAATACACACCATTCAGAGTGGGACGAATCATAGTTGTCTGCTGTGCCCTGCACAACATGGCCCAACAGAGAGGGGTGCCGCTGGAGGAGGCCCCATCCACACCCGCCACCCACATTGAGGAAGGCGAGGGCGAGGAGGAGGAGGAGGAGGAGGAGGAGGAGGAGGAGGCGGAGGAGGAGGAGGAGGACGCGCCCGAGGATGTTGGACGACCCATGCGCCGAGCCGCGACTCACCGGGATGGTCGCCGGGCCAGGGACGCACTCATACGTCAACGGTTCTCCTAGAGTCAGACACTGCGAGGCGCTCGCATCTCCTCACCTGCACATGCGAGCGGCCATACCAGCCCCCTCCACTGAAGAGTGCTGCCAGTAATCCTGCACCCACAGCAGTGTGCCCAATGGGTGGCAGCAGGTGTTCGCCGTCATGATGGCCTCCACGGAACGCAACTACTGCACAAGCCGCGGAAGAATGGACGAGAGGTGGCAGGAGTGGTGAGAATAGACTATTTAATATGTGGAATGTGACATCATTTAAGAAACAAAGTACAAAATAATAAACACCCTGGTGTATTCCCTTTGTGATTATAAGGCCTTTGGAATTCTTCTCCGGGAACCCCTACGTGGTGCTACCCCTGTGGCTCCAGCAGAGGTAGTGGCAGGTTGCTCGTCTTCTTGCCTTGACCGGGTAGATGCTTTTGGCGGACGGCCCCTGGGTTTCGGTGCCCGTGAGGGCACCTCCACAGACTGCTCCTCCTGCACCGGGGCAGGGGCAGACTCGGCCACCTGGAGAGGAGGCACCATTGCGGGTGCTGGTTGAGAGGTGGGCGACGGGTGGGACGTGGGGACGCCTTGAGAGGCGTCCCCGCTTCCATGTCCCCGGTCACCATCATCCCTCTCTTGGCCTCGGCCCACATCACCCCTTCCACCCTGCTGGACGGCAGTTTGGATGGCATGTGTGAGGCCTTGCAAGGCCACCCCTAGTGTATCCCTCAGCCTGTTGGTGGCGTCGGAATGTTGCTCACCCTGAATCCGTACAGACGTTGTGAGGGCCTGCAAGGACTCGAAGTGGAGCTGTGCGTGACGCTCGAGGGAGGCCAGCCTGTCCTCCACCGCAGACAGTCCCGCACCTACCCGCGACACTGTGTCGCCGGTACCCTCCTGTGCCTGCGCCACCAATGCCCACATGCAGGAGGTGGACTCCTCCATCGCCTGCGCTATTGTGGACAATGCGCGCGGCACCTCTGCCAGCACCTCAGCAATTAGCTGGTGGCCCTCGACGACTCTCCTTTTCTCTGGTGGCCCCCTGGGTTCAGCATCTGGGTCCGGCTGAGCAGAGCCTGGAGATGAGTGCTCCCTCCGTCGCGGACCCTCCGCGGCTGCCCCTGCCACCAGGGTCTGCTCATGCTCACTCGTGCGCAGTGACTCACCAAGTGCTACCCCAACTAGTTGGCGAGGGGGACCCACCGAGGTGCGTGTCTCTGCGCTGGTGGATGGTTGGCTCTGATGTGACGATGCACCCTCAGAGACCGCCATGTCCTCTGAGGAATCGCCCTCCATGCTCGCTTGATCCAAAGACGCACCTGCAAGAGAACAGAGGGCACTTTGAGGCATGTGGACCAACTTGACAGTGCGCCTGATGGCAGGTGATGATACGGTCACTCGCGATCATGGGTGTTGAGTGTCAGCTTTCCCTTACCGCCCATTTCGGCAGCGACACACTCGCCATCGGCCACCGACAGGCAATGTCGCGTGCGGGCGAGGTCGAGCGCCTCCACCTCTGCGTCGGTGAGCTCCACCACTTGCGGCGGCCCACCTCCGGTGCGTGCCCTTTCGCGGTTGTTCTTGCTCCTCTTCTCCTGTGAAGGCAAAACACAGATGTGTGAGTGGGTGCGTCTTGCATCGTGAGACGCATCGAGCATCGGTGTGGTTGGGTTGAGCGTGGCGCGGAACGGATGGGAGGAAGTGTGGGCCACGTGCCCATCCCATTGCATGGGGATTGGGGTGTGTGGTAGTGTTCGGGTGGGGTCAGGGACGGTGGGTACTTGCGTGCACGGCGAGGATGGTGAATGAGTGGCTGTGAGGATTGCTGATGGAGCGCAGTGGTGGCTGTGCAGGAGGGGGTTGTGATCTGCTTGGCGTGATGGTGGGGACGGGATGTGGGAGGGTGCGTTGGTGTACTCACCTTGCCAGACCTAGTCAGGTCATTGAAGCGCTTGCGGCACTGCTCCCAAGTCCTTGGGGTGTTGCCCCTGCTGCTCACCTCCGCCGCCACCTCTGCCCATGCCTTCCTGGTTGCGGCGGCAGGGAACTTGCGCCCATCCTCAGGGAAGAGTGTTTCCCTCCTCCTCCTCACGCCCTCCAGCATCAGCTGCAGTGCCAGATCTGAAAAACGGGGCGCAGCCTTTCCCCTTGGTTGAGCCATTCTCCCAGACCTCTTGCTTGCAGCAGGAGGGGCTTTGGGAGACTGCCCCTTTAACTGGAGCTCCTACATCGCGTCGACGGTACTGCGCATGCGCAGCCGGCCGGCACGCAGCTGGGGAGCGCAGAACCCGGAAGCAGGCCTTAATGGGTCCAATTATCCCGCGATCGCGTGGGGGACGCGAACAATTACCCGTCCGCGTTTTCGACGCTCCCGGACGACCACCCGCTGGGAACCCGCAGGCCTGCTAAATTCGAGCCCAATGTTTATTCATTGCTTTAGATAGAGTTACTACATTTATTCAGTGTTTTAAATATAGGTATTACATTTATTCAATGCTTTGGATAGAAATACTACATTTATTCAGGTCTGTAGATAAAGGTACTACATTTATTCAGGTCTGTAGATAAAGATACTACATTTACTCAGGTCTGTAGATAAAGGTACTACATTTATTAAGGTCTGTAGATAAAGATACTACATTTATTCAGGTCTGTAGATAAAGATACTACATTTATTCAGGTCTGTAGATAAAGATACTACATTTATTCAGGTCTGTAGATAAAGATACTACATTTATTCAGGTCTGCAGATAAAGATACTACATTTATTCAGGTCTGTAGATAAAGGTACTACATTTACTCAGGTCTGTAGATAAAGATACTACATTTATTCAGGTCTGGAGATAAAAATACGACATTTACTCAGGTCTGTAGATAAAGATACTACATTTACTCAGGTCTGTAGATAAAGATACTACATTTATTCAGTGCTTTAGATAAAGATACTACATTTACTCAGGTCTGTAGATAAAGGTACTACATTTATTCAGGTCTGTAGATAAAGATACTACATTTACTCAGGTCTGTAGATAAAGGTACTACATTTATTAAGGTCTGTAGATAAAGATACTACATTTATTCAGGTCTGTAGATAAAGATACTACATTTATTCAGGTCTGTAGATAAAGATACTACATTTATTCAGGTCTGTAGATAAAGATACTACATTTATTCAGGTCTGTAGATAAAGATACTACATTTATTCAGGTCTGTAGATAAAGGTACTACATTTACTCAGGTCTGTAGATAAAGATACTACATTTACTCAGGTCTGTAAATAAAGGTACTACATTTATTCAGGTCTGTAGATAAAGATACTACATTTACTCAGGTCTGTAGATAAAGATACTACATTTACTCAGGTCTGTAAATAAAGGTACTACATTTACTCAGGTCTGTAGATAAAGGTACTACATTTACTCAGGTCTGTAAATAAAGGTACTACATTTATTCAGGTCTGTAGATAAAGATACTACATTTACTCAGGTCTGTAAATAAAGATACTACATTTATTCATGTCTGTAGATAAAGATACTACATTTACTCAGGTCTGTAAATAAAGATACTACATTTACTCAGGTCTGTAGATAAAGATACTACATTTACTCAGGTCTGTAAATAAAGGTACTACATTTATTCAGGTCTGTAGATAAAGATACTACATTTATTCAGGTCTGTAGATAAAGATACTACATTTACTCAGGTCTGTAAATAAAGATACTACATTTATTCATGTCTGTAGATAAAGATACTACATTTACTCAGGTCTGTAAATAAAGATACTACATTTACTCAGGTCTGTAGATAAAGGTACTACATTTATTCAGGTCTGTAGATAAAGATACTACATTTATTCAGGTCTGTAGATAAAGGTACTACATTTATTCAGGTCTGTAGATAAAGGTACTACATTTACTCAGGTCTGTAAATAAAGATACTACATTTATTCATGTCTGTAGATAAAGATACTACATTTACTCAGGTCTGTAAATAAAGATACTACATTTACTCAGGTCTGTAGATAAAGATACTACATTTATTCAGGTCTGTAGATAAAGGTACTACATTTACTCAGGTCTGTAGATAAAGATACTACATTTATTCAGGTCTGTAGATAAAGGTACGACATTTACTCAGGTCTGTAGATAAAGATACTACATTTACTCAGGTCTGTAGATAAAGATACGACATTTACTCAGGTCTGTAGATAAAGATACTACATTTATTCAGTGCTTTAGATAAAGATACTACATTTACTCAGGTCTGTAAATAAAGGTACTACATTTATTCAGGTCTGTAGATAAAGATACTACATTTATTCAGGTCTGTAGATAAAGGTACTACATTTACTCAGGTCTGTAGATAAAGATACTACATTTACTCAGGTCTGTAAATAAAGGTACTACATTTATTCGGGTCTGTAGATAAAGATACTACATTTACTCAGGTCTGTAGATAAAGATACTACATTTACTCAGGTCTGTAAATAAAGGTACTACATTTACTCAGGTCTGTAGATAAAGATACTACATTTACTCAGGTCTGTAAATAAAGGTACTACATTTATTCAGGTCTGTAGATAAAGATACTACATTTACTCAGGTCTGTAAATAAAGATACTACATTTATTCATGTCTGTAGATAAAGATACTACATTTACTCAGGTCTGTAAATAAAGATACTACATTTACTCAGGTCTGTAGATAAAGATACTACATTTACTCAGGTCTGTAAATAAAGGTACTACATATATTCAGGTCTGTAGATAAAGATACTACATTTATTCAGGTCTGTAGATAAAGATACTACATTTACTCAGGTCTGTAAATAAAGATACTACATTTATTCATGTCTGTAGATAAAGATACTACATTTACTCAGGTCTGTAAATAAAGATACTACATTTACTCAGGTCTGTAGATAAAGGTACTACATTTACTCAGGTCTGTAGATAAAGGTACTATATTTACTCAGGTCTGTAGATAAAGATATTACATTTACTCAGGTCTGTAGATAAAGATACTACATTTACTCAGGTCTGTAGATAAAGATACTAAATTTACTCAGGTCTGTAGATAAAGATACTACATTTACTCAGGTCTGTAGATAAAGATACTACATTTATTCAGTACTTTAGATAAAGATACTACATTTACTCAGGTCTGTAAATAAAGGTACTACATTTATTCAGGTCTGTAGATAAAGATACTACATTTATTCAGGTCTGTAGATAAAGGTACTACATTTACTCAGGTCTGTAGATAAAGATACTACATTTACTCAGGTCTGTAAATAAAGGTACTACATTTATTCAGGTCTGTAGATAAAGATACTACATTTACTCAGGTCTGTAGATAAAGATACTACATTTACTCAGGTCTGTAAATAAAGGTACTACATTTACTCAGGTCTGTAGATAAAGGTACTACATTTACTCAGGTCTGTAAATAAAGGTACTACATTTATTCAGGGTTGTAGATAAAGATACTACATTTACTCAGGTCTGTAAATAAAGATACTACATTTATTCATGTCTGTAGATAAAGATACTACATTTACTCAGGTCTGTAAATAAAGATACTACATTTACTCAGGTCTGTAGATAAAGATACTACATTTACTCAGGTCTCTAAATAAAGGTACTACATTTATTCAGGTCTGTAGATAAAGATACTACATTTATTCAGGTCTGTAGATAAAGATACTACATTTACTCAGGTCTGTAATAAAGATACTACATTTATTCATGTCTGTAGATAAAGATACTACATTTACTCAGGTCTGTAAATAAAGATAGTACATTTACTCAGGTCTGTAGATAAAGGTACTACATTTATTCAGGTCTGTAGATAAAGATACTACATTTATTCAGGTCTGTAGATAAAGGTACTACATTTATTCAGGTCTGTAGATAAAGGTACTACATTTACTCAGGTCTGCAGATAAAGGTACTACATTTACTCAGGTCTGTAGATCAAGATACTACATTTACTCAGGTCTTGTGATAAAGGTACTACATTTACTCAGGTCTGTAGATAAAGATACTACATTTACTCAGGTCTGTAGATAAAGATACTACATTTACTCAGGTCTGTAGATAAAGATACTACATTTACTCAGGTCTGTAGATAAAGATACTACATTTATTCAGTGCTTTAGATAAAGATACTACATTTACTCAGGTCTGTAAATAAAGGTACTACATTTATTCAGGTCTGTAGATAAAGATACTACATTTATTCAGGTCTGTAGATAAAGGTACTACATTTACTCAGGTCTGTAGATAAAGATACTACATTTACTCAGGTCTGTAAATAAAGGTACTACATTTATTCAGGTCTGTAGATAAAGATACTACATTTACTCAGGTCTGTAGATAAAGATACTACATTTACTCAGGTCTGTAAATAAAGATACTACATTTACTCAGGTCTGTAGATAAAGGTACTACATTTACTCAGGTCTGTAAATAAAGGTACTACATTTATTCAGGTCTGTAGATAAAGATACTACATTTACTCAGGTCTGTAAATAAAGATACTACATTTATTCATGTCTGCAGATAAAGATACTACATTTACTCAGGTCTGTAAATAAAGATACTACATTTACTCAGGTCTGTAGATAAAGATACTACATTTACTCAGGTCTGTAAATAAAGTACTACATTTATTCAGGTCTGTAGATAAAGATACTACATTTATTCAGGTCTGTAGATAAAGATACTACATTTACTCAGGTCTGTAAATAAAGATACTACATTTATTCATGTCTGTAGATAAAGATACTACATTTACTCAGGTCTGTAGATAAAGGTACTACATTTATTCAGGTCTGTAGATAAAGATACTACATTTATTCAGGTCTGTAGATAAAGGTACTACATTTATTCAGGTCTGTAGATAAAGGTACTACATTTACTCAGGTCTGCAGATAAAGGTACTACATTTACTCAGGTCTGTAGATCAAGATACCACATTTACTCAGGTCTGTAGATAAAGGTACTACATTTACTCAGGTCTGTAGATAAAGATACTACATTTACTCAGGTCTGTAGATAAAGATACTACATTTACTCAGGTCTGTAGATAAAGATACTACATTTACTCAGGTCTGTAGATAAAGGTACTACATTTATTCAGTGCTTTAGATAAAGATACTACATTTTCTCAGGTCCGTAGATTAAGATACGACATTTATTCAGGTCTGCAGATAAAGGTACTAAATTTATTCAGGTCTGTAGATAAAGATACTACATTTACTCAGGTCTGTAGATAAAGGTACTACATTTATTCAGTGCTTTAGATAAAGATACTACATTTACTCAGGTCTGTAAATAAAGGTACTACATTTATTCAGGTCTGTAGATAAAGATACTACATTTATTCAGGTCTGTAGATAAAGGTACTACATTTACTCAGGTCTGTAGATAAAGATACTACATTTACTCAGGTCTGTAAATAAAGGTACTACATTTATTCAGGTCTGTAGATAAAGGTACTACATTTACTCAGGTCTGCAGATAAAGGTACTACATTTACTCAGGTCTGTAGATCAAGATACTACATTTACTCAGGTCTTGTGATAAAGGTACTACATTTACTCAGGTCTGTAGATAAAGATACTACATTTACTCAGGTCTGTAGATAAAGATACTACATTTACTCAGGTCTGTAGATAAAGGTACTACATTTATTCAGTGCTTTAGATAAAGATACTACATTTACTCAGGTCTGTAGATAAAGATACTACATTTACTCAGGTCTGTAGATAAAGGTACTACATTTATTCAGTGCTTTAGATAAAGATACTACATTTTCTCAGGTCCGTAGATTAAGATACGACATTTATTCAGGTCTGCAGATAAAGGTACTAAATTTATTCAGGTCTGTAGATAAAGATACTACATTTACTCAGGTCTGTAGATAAAGGTACTACATTTATTCAGTGCTTTAGATAAAGATACTACATTTACTCAGGTCTGTAGATAAAGGTACTACATTTATTCAGGTCTGTAGATAAAGATACTACATTTATTCAGGTCTGTAGATAAAGATACTACATTTATTCAGGTCTGTAGTTAAATATACTACATTTACTCAGGTCTGTAGATAAAGGTACTACATTTATTCAGGTCTGTAAATAAAGATACTACATTTATTCAGGTCTGTAAATAAAGATACTACATTTATTCAGGTCTGTAGATAAAGATACTACATTTATTCAGGTCTGCAAAATAAAGATACTACATTTATTCAGGTCTGTAGATAAAGATACTACATTTATTCAGGTCTGTAGATAAAGATACTACATTTACTCAGGTCTGTAGATAAAGATACTACATTTATTCAGGTCTGTAGATAAAGATACTACATTTACTCAGGTCTGTAGATAAAGATACTACATTTTACTCAGGTCTGTAGATAAAGATACTACATTTACTCAGGTCTGTAAATAAAGGTACTACATTTATTCAGGTCTGTAGATAAAGATACTACATTTACTCAGGTCTGTAGATAAAGATACTACATTTACTCAGGTCTGTAAATAAAGTTACTACATTTACTCAGGTCTGTAGATAAAGGTACTACATTTACTCAGGTCTGTAAATAAAGGTACTACATTTATTCAGGTCTGTAGATAAAGATACTACATTTACTCAGGTCTGTAAATAAAGATACTACATTTATTCATGTCTGCAGATAAAGATACTACATTTACTCAGGTCTGTAAATAAAGATACTACATTTACTCAGGTCTGTAGATAAAGATACTACATTTACTCAGGTCTGTAAATAAAGTACTACATTTATTCAGGTCTGTAGATAAAGATACTACATTTATTCAGGTCTGTAGATAAAGATACTACATTTACTCAGGTCTGTAAATAAAGATACTACATTTATTCATGTCTGTAGATAAAGATACTACATTTACTCAGGTCTGTAAATAAAGATACTACATTTACTCAGGTCTGTAGATAAAGGTACTACATTTATTCAGGTCTGTAGATAAAGATACTACATTTATTCAGGTCTGTAGATAAAGGTACTACATTTATTCAGGTCTGTAGATAAAGGTACTACACTTACTCAGGTCTGCAGATAAAGGTACTACATTTACTCAGGTCTGTAGATCAAGATACTACATTTACTCAGGTCTGTAGATAAAGATACTACATTCACTCAGGTCTGTAGATAAAGATACTACATTTACTCAGGTCTGTAGATAAAGGTACTACATTTATTCAGTGCTTTAGATAAAGATACTACATTTTCTCAGGTCCGTAGATTAAGATACGACATTTATTCAGGTCTGCAGATAAAGGTACTAAATTTATTCAGGTCTGTAGATAAAGATACTACATTTACTCAGGTCTGTAGATAAAGGTACTACATTTATTCAGTGCTTTAGATAAAGATACTACATTTACTCAGGTCTGTAGATAAAGGTACTACATTTATTCAGGTCTGTAGATAAAGATACTACATTTATTCAGGTCTGTAGTTAAATATACTACATTTACTCAGGTCTGTAGATAAAGGTACTACATTTATTCAGGTCTGTAAATAAAGATACTACATTTATTCAGGTCTGTAAATAAAGATACTACATTTATTCAGGTCTGTAGATAAAGATACTACATTTATTCAGGTCTGCAAAATAAAGATACTACATTTATTCAGGTCTGTAGATAAAGATACTACATTTATTCAGGTCTGTAGATAAAGATACTACATTTACTCAGGTCTGTAGATAAAGATACTACATTTATTCAGGTCTGTAGATAAAGATACTACATTTACTCAGGTCTGTAGATAAAGATACTACATTTTACTCAGGTCTGTAGATAAAGGTACTACATTTATTCAGGTCTGTAGATAAAGATACTACATTTATTCAGGTCTGTCGATAAAGATACTACATTTACTCAGGTCTGTAAATAAAGATACTACATTTATTCAGGTCTGTAAATAAAGGTACTACATTTACTCAGGTCTGTAGATAAACGTACTACATTTATTCAGGTCAGTCGATAAAGATACTACATTTACTCTGGTCTGTCGATAAAGGTACTACATTTATTCAGGTCTGTAGATAAAGATACTACATTTATTCAGGTCTGTAGTTAAAGATACTACATTTACTCAGGTCTGCAGATAAAGGTACTACATTTATTCAGGTCTGTAAAAAAAGATACTACATTTATTCAGGTCTGTAAATAAAGATACTACATTTATTCAGGTCTGTAGATAAAGATACTACATTTATTCAGGTCTGTTAAATAAAGATACTACATTTATTCAGGTCTGTTGATAAAGATACTACATTTATTCAGGTCTGTTAAATAAAGATACTACATTTATTCAGGTCTGTAGATAAAGATACTACATTTATTCAGGTCTGTAGATAAAGATACTACATTTATTCAGGTCTGTAGATAAAGATACTACATTTACTCAGGTCTGTAGATAAAGGTACTACATTTATTCAGGTCTATAGATAAAGATACTACATTTATTCAGGTCTGTAGATAAAGATACTACATTTACTCAGGACTGTAAATAAAGATGCTACATTTATTCAGGTCTGTAGATAAAGATACTACATTTACTCAGGTCTGTAAATAAAGATACTACATTTATTCAGGTCTGTAGATAAAGATACTACATTTACTCAGGTCTCTAAATAAAGATACTACATTTATTCATGTCTGTAGATAAAGATACTACATTTACTCAGGTCTGTAAATAAAGATACTACATTTACTCAGGTCTGTAGATAAAGATACTACATTTACTCAGGTCTGTAAATAAAGGTACTACATTTATTCAGGTCTGTAGATAAAGATACTACATTTATTCAGGTCTGTAGATAAAGATACTACATTTACTCAGGTCTGTAAATAAAGATACTACATTTATTCATGTCTGTAGATAAAGATACTACATTTACTCAGGTCTGTAAATAAAGATACTACATTTACTCAGGTCTGTAGATAAAGGTACTACATTTATTCAGGTCTGTAGATAAAGATACTACATTTATTCAGGTCTGTAGATAAAGGTACTACATTTATTCAGGTCTGTAGATAAAGATACTACATTTATTCAGGTCTGTAGATAAAGGTACTACATTTACTCAGGTCTGTAGATAAAGATACTACATTTACTCAGGTCTGTAGATAAAGATACGACATTTACTCAGGTCTGTAGATAAAGATACTACATTTATTCAGTGCTTTAGATAAAGATACTACATTTACTCAGGTCTGTAAATAAAAGTACTACATTTATTCAGGTCTGTAGATAAAGATACTACATTTATTCAGGTCTGTAGATAAAGGTACTACATTTACTCAGGTCTGTAGATAAAGATACTACATTTACTCAGGTCTGTAAATAAAGGTACTACATTTATTCAGGTCTGTAGATAAAGATACTACATTTACTCAGGTCTGTAGATAAAGATACTACATTTACTCAGGTCTGTAAATAAAGGTACTACATTTACTCAGGTCTGTAGATAAAGATACTACATTTACTCAGGTCTGTAAATAAAGGTACTACATTTATTCAGGTCTGTAGATAAAGATACTACATTTACTCAGGTCTGTAAATAAAGATACTACATTTATTCATGTCTGTAGATAAAGATACTACATTTACTCAGGTCTGTAAATAAAGATACCACATTTACTCAGGTCTGTAGATAAAGATACTACATTTACTCAGGTCTGTAAATAAAGGTACTACATTTATTCAGGTCTGTAGATAAAGATACTACATTTATTCAGGTCTGTAGATAAAGATACTACATTTACTCAGGTCTGTAAATAAAGATACTACATTTATTCATGTCTGTAGATAAAGATACTACATTTACTCAGGTCTGTAAATAAAGATACTACATTTACTCAGGTCTGTAGATAAAGGTACTACATTTATTCAGGTCTGTAGATAAAGATACTACATTTATTCAGGTCTGTAGATAAAGGTACTACATTTATTCAGGTCTGTAGATAAAGGTACTACATTTACTCAGGTCTGCAGATAAAGGTACTACATTTACTCAGGTCTGTAGATCAAGATACTACATTTACTCAGGTCTGTAGATAAAGGTACTACATTTACTCAGGTCTGTAGATAAAGATACTACATTTACTCAGGTCTGTAGATAAAGATACTACATTTACTCAGGTCTGTAGATAAAGATACTAAATTTACTCAGGTCTGTAGATAAAGATACTAAATTTACTCAGGTCTGTAGATAAAGATACTACATTTATTCAGTGCTTTAGATAAAGATACTACATTTACTCAGGTCTGTAAATAAAGGTACTACATTTATTCAGGTCTGTAGATAAAGATACTACATTTATTCAGGTCTGTAGATAAAGGTACTACATTTACTCAGGTCTGTAGATAAAGATACTACATTTACTCAGGTCTGTAAATAAAGGTACTACATTTATTCAGGTCTGTAGATAAAGATACTACATTTACTCAGGTCTGTAGATAAAGATACTACATTTACTCAGGTCTGTAAATAAAGGTACTACATTTACTCAGGTCTGTAGATAAAGGTACTACATTTACTCAGGTCTGTAAATAAAGGTACTACATTTATTCAGGGTTGTAGATAAAGATACTACATTTACTCAGGTCTGTAAATAAAGATACTACATTTATTCATGTCTGTAGATAAAGATACTACATTTACTCAGGTCTGCAAATAAAGATACTACATTTACTCAGGTCTGTAGATAAAGATACTACATTTACTCAGGTCTCTAAATAAAGGTACTACATTTATTCAGGTCTGTAGATAAAGATACTACATTTATTCAGGTCTGTAGATAAAGATACTACATTTACTCAGGTCTGTAAATAAAGATACTACATTTATTCATGTCTGTAGATAAAGATACTACATTTACTCAGGTCTGTAAATAAAGATACTACATTTACTCAGGTCTGTAGATAAAGGTACTACATTTATTCAGGTCTGTAGATAAAGATACTACATTTATTCAGGTCTGTAGATAAAGGTACTACATTTATTCAGGTCTGTAGATAAAGGTACTACATTTACTCAGGTCTGCAGATAAAGGTACTACATTTACTCAGGTCTGTAGATCAAGATACTACATTTACTCAGGTCTTGTGATAAAGGTACTACATTTACTCAGGTCTGTAGATAAAGATACTACATTTACTCAGGTCTGTAGATAAAGATACTACATTTACAGAGGTCTGTAGATAAAGATACTACATTTACTCAGGTCTGTAGATAAAGATACTACATTTATTCAGTGCTTTAGATAAAGATACTACATTTACTCAGGTCTGTAAATAAAGGTACTACATTTATTCAGGTCTGTAGATAAAGATACTACATTTATTCAGGTCTGTAGATAAAGGTACTACATTTACTCAGGTCTGTAGATAAAGATACTACATTTACTCAGGTCTGTAAATAAAGGTACTACATTTATTCAGGTCTGTAGATAAAGATACTACATTTACTCAGGTCTGTAGATAAAGATACTACATTTACTCAGGTCTGTAAATAAAGATACTACATTTACTCAGGTCTGTAGATAAAGGTACTACATTTACTCAGGTCTGTAAATAAAGGTACTACATTTATTCAGGTCTGTAGATAAAGATACTACATTTACTCAGGTCTGTAAATAAAGATACTACATTTATTCATGTCTGCAGATAAAGATACTACATTTACTCAGGTCTGTAAATAAAGATACTACATTTACTCAGGTCTGTAGATAAAGATACTACATTTACTCAGGTCTGTAAATAAAGGTACTACATTTATTCAGGTCTGTAGACAAAGATACTACATTTATTCAGGTCTGTAGATAAAGATACTACATTTACTCAGGTCTGTAAATAAAGATACTACATTTATTCATGTCTGTAGATAAAGATACTACATTTACTCAGGTCTGTAAATAAAGATACTACATTTACTCAGGTCTGTAGATAAAGGTACTACATTTATTCAGGTCTGTAGATAAAGATACTACATTTATTCAGGTCTGTAGATAAAGGTACTACATTTATTCAGGTCTGTAGATAAAGGTACTACATTTACTCAGGTCTGCAGATAAAGGTACTACATTTACTCAGGTCTGTAGATCAAGATACTACATTTACTCAGGTCTGTAGATAAAGGTACTACATTTACTCAGGTCTGTAGATAAAGATACTACATTTACTCAGGTCTGTAGATAAAGATACTACATTTACTCAGGTCTGTAGATAAAGATACTACATTTACTCAGGTCTGTAGATAAAGGTACTACATTTATTCAGTGCTTTAGATAAAGATACTACATTTTCTCAGGTCCGTAGATAAAGATACGACATTTATTCAGGTCTTCAGATAAAGGTACTAAATTTATTCAGGTCTGTAGATAAAGATACTACATTTACTCAGGTCTGTAGATAAAGGTACTACATTTATTCAGTGCTTTTGTAAAGATACTACATTTACTCAGGTCTGTAGATAAAGGTACTACATTTATTCAGGTCTGTAGATAAAGATACTACATTTATTCAGGTCTGTAGTTAAATATACTACATTTACTCAGGTCTGTAGATAAAGGTACTACATTTATTCAGGTCTGTAAATAAAGATACTACATTTATTCAGGTCTGTAAATAAAGATACTACATTTATTCAGGTCTGTAGATAAAGATACTACATTTATTCAGGTCTGCAAAATAAAGATACTACATTTATTCAGGTCTGTAGATAAAGATACTACATTTATTCAGGTCTGTAGATAAAGATACTACATTTACTCAGGTCTGTAGATAAAGATACTACATTTATTCAGGTCTGTAGATAAAGATACTACATTTACTCAGGTCTGTAGATAAAGGTACTACATTTATTCAGGTCTGTAGATAAAGATACTACATTTATTCAGGTCTGTCGATAAAGATACTACATTTACTCAGGTCTGTAAATAAAGATACTACATTTATTCAGGTCTGTAAATAAAGGTACTACATTTACTCAGGTCTGTAGATAAACGTACTACATTTATTCAGGTCTGTCGATAAAGATACTACATTTACTCTGGTCTGTCGATAAAGGTACTACATTTATTCAGGTCTGTAGATAAAGATACTACATTTATTCAGGTCTGTAGTTAAAGATACTACATTTACTCAGGTCTGCAGATAAAGGTACTACATTTATTCAGGTCTGTAAAAAAAGATACTACATTTATTCAGGTCTGTAAATAAAGATACTACATTTATTCAGGTCTGTAGATAAAGATACTACATTTATTCAGGTCTGTTAAATAAAGATACTACATTTATTCAGGTCTGTAGATAAAGATACTACATTTATTCAGGTCTGTTAAATAAAGATACTACATTTATTCAGGTCTCTAGATAAAGATACTACATTTATTCAGGTCTGTAGATAAAGATACTACATTTATTCAGGTCTGTAGATAAAGATACTACATTTACTCAGGTCTGTAGATAAAGGTACTACATTTATTCAGGTCTATAGATAAAGATACTACATTTATTCAGGTCTGTAGATAAAGATACTACATTTACTCAGGACTGTAAATAAAGATGCTACATTTATTCAGGTCTGCAGATAAAGATACTACATTTACTCAGGTCTGTAAATAAAGATACTACATTTATTCAGGTCTGTAGATAAAGATACTACATTTACTCAGGTCTGTAAATAAAGGTACTACATTTACTCAGGTCTGTAGATAAAGGTACTACATTTACTCAGGTCTGTAGATAAAGGTACTACATTTATTCAGGTCTGTAGATAAAGATACTACATTTACTCAGGTCTGTAGGTAAAGGTACTACATTTACTCAGGTCTGTAGATAAAGATACTACATTTACTCAGGTATGTCGATAAAGATACTACATTTACTCAGGTCTGTAGATAAAGATACTACATTTACTCAGGTCTGTAGATAAAGATACTACATTTATTCAGGTCTGCAGATAAAGGTACTACATTTATTCAGTGCTTTAGATAAAGATACTACATTTACTCAGGTCTGTAGATAAAGATACTACATTTACTCAGGTCTGTAGATAAAGGTACTACATTTATTCAGTGCTTTAGATAAAGATACTACATTTACTCAGGTCTGCAGATAAAGATACTACATTTACTCAGGTCTGTAGATAAAGATACTACATTTATTCAGGTCTGTAGATAAAGATACTACATTTACTCAGGTCTGTAGATAAAGGTACTACATTTATTCAGGTCTGTAGAGAAAGATACTACATTTATTCAGGTCTGTAGATAAAGATACTACATTTACTCAGGTCTGTAAAGAAAGATACTACATTTATTCAGGTCTGTAGATAAAGATACTACATTTACTCAGGTCTGTAAATAAAGGTACTACATTTACTCAGGTCTGTAGATAAAGGTACTACATTTATTCAGGTCTTTAGATAAAGATACTACATTTCTTCAGGTCTGCAGATAAAGGTACTACATTTATTGAGGTCTGTAGATAAATATACTACATTTACTCAGGTCTGCAGATAAAGGTACTACATTTATTCAGGTCTGTAGATAAAGATACTACATTTACTCAGGTCTGTAGATAAAGATACTACATTCACTCAGGTCTGTAGATAAAGATACTACATTTACTCAGGTCTGTAGATAAAGGTACTACATTTATTCAGTGCTTTAGATAAAGATACTACATTTACTCAGGTCTGTAGATAAAGATACTACATTTATTCAGGTCTGCAGATAAAGGTACTACATTTATTCAGGTCTGTAGATAAAGATACTACATTTACTCAGGTCTGTAGATAAAGGTACTACATTTATTCAGTGCTTTAGATAAAGATACTACATTTACTCAGGTCTGTAAATAAAGGTACTACATTTATTCAGGTCTGTAGATAAAGATACTACATTTATTCAGGTCTGTAGATAAAGGTACTACATTTACTCAGGTCTGTAGATAAAGATACTACATTTACTCAGGTCTGTAAGTAAAGGTACTACATTTATTCAGGTCTGTAGATAAAGATACTACATATACTCAGGTCTGTAGATAAAGATACTACATTTACTCAGGTCTGTAAATAAAGGTACTACATTTACTCAGGTCTGTAGATAAAGGTACTACATTTACTCAGGTCTGTAGATAAAGGTACTACATTTATTCAGGTCTATAGATAAAGATACTACATTTATTCAGGTCTGTAGATAAAGATACTACATTTATTCAGGTCTGTAGATAAAGGTACTACATTTATTCAGGTCTGTAAATAAAGGTACTACATTTACTCAGGTCTGTAGATAAAGGTACTACATTTACTCAGGTCTGTAGATAAAGGTACTACATTTATTCAGGTCTGTAGATAAAGATACTACATTTATTCAGGTCTGTAGATAAAGGTACTACATTTACTCAGGTCTGCAGATAAAGGTACTACATTTACTCAGGTCTGTAGTTAAAGATACTACATTTACTCAGGTCTGTAGGTAAAGGTACTACATTTACTCAGGTCTGTGGATAAAGATACTACATTTACTCAGGTCTGTAGATAAAGATACTACATTTACTCAGGTCTGTAGATAAAGATACTACATTTACTCAGGTCTGTAGATAAAGATACTACATTTATTCAGGTCTGCAGATAAAGGTACTACATTTATTCAGTGCTTTAGATAAAGATAGTACATTTACTCAGGTCTGTAGATAAAGATACTACATTTACTCAGGTCTGTAGATAAAGGTACTACATTTATTCAGTGCTTTAGATAAAGATACTACATTTACTCAGGTCTGTAGATAAAGATACTACATTTACTCAGGTCTGTAGATAAAGATACTACATTTACTCAGGTCTGTAGATAAAGGTACTACATTTATTCAGTGCTTTAGATAAAGATACTACATTTACTCAGGTCTGGAGATAAAGATACTACATTTACTCAGGTCTGTAGATAAAGATACTACATTTATTCAGGTCTGTAGATAAAGATACTACATTTACTCAGGTCTGTAGATAAAGGTACTACATTTACTCAGGTCTGTAGATAAAGGTACTACATTTATTCAGGTCTGTAGATAAAGATACTACATTTATTCAGGTCTGTAGATAAAGGTACTACATTTATTCAGGTCTGTAGATAAAGGTACTACATTTACTCAGGTCTGCAGATAAAGGTACTTCATTTACTCAGGTCTGTAGATAAAGATACTACATTTACTCAGGTCTGTAGATAAAGGTACTACATTTATTCAGGTCTGTAGATAAAGATACTACATTTACTCAGGTCTGTAGATAAAGATACTACATTTATTCAGGTCTGTAGATAAAGATACTACATTTACTCAGGTCTGTAGATAAAGATACTACATTTATTCAGGTCTGCAGATAAAGGTACTACATTTATTCAGTGCTTTAGATAAAGATACTACATTTACTCAGGTCTGTAGATAAAGATACTACATTTACTCAGGTCTGTAGATAAAGGTACTACATTTATTCAGTGCTTTAGATACAGATACTACATTTACTCAGGTCTGTAGATAAAGATAGTACATTTATTCAGGTCTGTAGATAAAGATACTACATTTATTCAGGTCTGTAGACAAAAATACTACATTTATTCAGGTCTGTAGATAAAGATACTACATTTATTCAGGTCTGTAGGTAAAGATACTACATTTACTCAGCTCTGTAGATAAAGATACTACATTTATTCAGGTCTGCAGATAAAGGTACTACATTTATTCAGGTCTGTAGATATAGATACTACATTTACTCAGGTCTGTAGATAAAGATACTACATTTCTTCAGGTCTGCAGATAAAGGTACTACATTTATTGAGGTCTGTAGATAAATATACTACATTTACTCAGGTCTGCAGATAAAGGTACTACATTTATTCAGGTCTGTAGATAAAGATACTACATTTACTCAGGTCTGTAGATAAAGATACTACATTCACTCAGGTCTGTAGATAAAGGTACTACATTTATTCAGTGCTTTAGATAAAGATACTACATTTACTCAGGTCTGTAAATAAAGGTACTACATTTATTCAGGTCTGTAGATAAAGATACTACATTTATTCAGGTCTGTAGATAAAGGTACTACATTTACTCAGGTCTGTAGATAAAGATACTACATTTACTCAGGTCTGTCAATAAAGGTACTACATTTATTCAGGTCTGTAGATAAAGATACTACATATACTCAGGTCTGTAGATAAAGATACTACATTTACTCAGGTCTGTAAATAAAGGTACTACATTTACTCAGGTGTGTAGATAAAGGTACTACATTTACTCAGGTCTGTAGATAAAGATACTACATTTACTCAGGTCTGTAGATAAAGGTACTACATTTATTCAGGTCTGTAAATAAAGACACTACATTTACTCAGGTCTGTAGATAAAGGTACTACATTTATTCAGGTCTGTAGATAAAGATACTACATTTATTCAGGTCTGTAGTTAAAGATACTACATTTACTCAGGTCAGTAGATAAAGGTACTACATTTATTCAGGTCTGTAAATAAAGATACTACATTTATTCAGGTCTGTAAATAAAGATACTACATTTATTCAGGTCTGTAGATAAAGATACTACATTTATTCAGGTCTGTTAAATAAAGATACTACATTTATTCAGGTCTGTAGATAAAGATACTACATTTATTCAGGTCTGTAGATAAAGATACTACATTTACTCAGGTCTGTCGATAAAGATAGTACATTTATTCAGGTCTGTAGATAAAGATACTACATTTACTCAGGTCTGTAGATAAAGATACTACATTTACTCAGGTCTGTAGATAAAGGTACTACATTTATTCAGGTCTGTAGATAAAGATACTACATTTATTCAGGTCTGTAGATAAAGATACTACATTTACTCAGGTCTGTTAATAAAGATACTACATTTATTCAGGTCTGTAAATAAAGGTACTACATTTACTCAGGTCTGTAGATAAAGGTACTACATTTATTCAGGTCTGTAGATAAAGATACTACATTTACTCAGGTCTGTAGATAAAGGTACTACATTTATTCAGGTCTGTAGATAAAGATACTACATTTATTCAGGTCTGTAGTTAAAGATACTACATTTACTCAGGTCTGTAGATAAAGGTACTACATTTATTCAGGTCTGTAAATAAAGATACTACATTTATTCAGGTCTGTAAATAAAGATACTACATTTATTCAGGTCAGAAGATAAAGATACTACATTTATTCAGGTCTGTTAAATAAAGATACTACATTTATTCAGGTCTGTAGATAAAGATACTACATTTATTCAGGTCTGTTAAATAAAGATACTACATTTATTCAGGTCTGTAGATAAAGATACTACATTTATTCAGGTCTGTAGATAAAGATACTACATTTATTCAGGTCTGTCGATAAAGATACTACATTTACTCAGGTCTGTAAATAAAGGTACTACATTTATTCAGGTCTGTACATAAAGATACTACATTTATTCAGGTCTGTAAATAAAGATACTACATTTACTCATGTCTGTAAATAAAGATACTACATTTATTCAGATCTGTAGATAAAGATACTACATTTACTCAGGTCTGTAAATAAAGATACTACATTTATTCAGGTCTGTAGATAAAGATACTACATTTACTCAGGTCTGTAAATAAAGGTACTACATTTACTCAGGTCTGTAGATAAAGGTGCTACATTTACTCAGGTCTGTAGATAAAGGTACTACATTTATTCAGGTCTGTAGATAAAGATACTACATTTATTCAGGTCTGTAGATAAAGGTACTACATTTATTCAGGTCTGTAGATAAAGGTACTACATTTACTCAGGTCTGCAGATAAAGGTACTACATTTACTCAGGTCTGTAGATAAAGATACTACATTTACTCAGGTCTGTAGGTAAAGGTACTACATTTACTCAGGTCTGTAGATAAAGATACTACATTTACTCAGGTCTGTAGATAAAGCTACTACATTTACTCAGGTCTGTAGATAAAGATACTACATTTACTCAGGTCTGTAGATAAAAATACTACATTTATTCAGGTCTGCAGATGAAGGTACTACATTTATTCAGTGCTTTAGATAAAGATACTACATTTATTCAGGTCTGTAGATAAAGATACTACATTTACTCAGCTCTGTAGATAAAGATACTACATTTATTCAGGTCTGCAGATAAAGGTACTACATTTATTCAGGTCTGTAGATAAAGATACTACATTTACTCAGGTCTGTAGATAAAGATACTACATTTCTTCAGGTCTGCAGATAAAGGTACTACATTTATTGAGGTCTGTAGATAAATATACTACATTTACTCAGGTCTGCAGATAAAGGTACTACATTTATTCAGGTCTGTAGATAAAGATACTACATTTACTCAGGTCTGTAGATAAAGATACTACATTCACTCAGGTCTGTAGATAAAGATACTACATTTACTCAGGTCTGTAGATAAAGGTACTACATTTATTCAGTGCTTTAGATAAAGATACTACATTTACTCAGGTCTGTAGATAAAGATACTACATTTATTCAGGTCTGCAGATAAAGGTACTACATTTATTCAGGTCTGTAGATAAAGATACTACATTTACTCAGGTCTGTAGATAAAGGTACTACATTTATTCTGTGCTTTAGATAAAGATACTACATTTACTCAGGTCTGTAAATAAAGGTACTACATTTATTCAGGTCTGTAGATAAAGATACTACATTTATTCAGGTCTGTAGATAAAGGTACTACATTTACTCAGGTCTGTAGATAAAGATACTACATTTACTCAGGTCTGTAAATAAAGGTACTACATTTATTCAGGTCTGTAGATAAAGATACTACATATACTCAGGTCTGTAGATAAAGATACTACATTTACTCAGGTCTGTAAATAAAGGTACTACATTTACTCAGGTCTGTAGATAAAGGTACTACATTTACTCAGGTCTGTAGATAAAGATACTACATTTACTCAGGTCTGTAGATAAAGGTACTACATTTATTCAGGTCTGTAAATAAAGACATTACATTTACTCAGGTCTGTAGATAAAGGTACTACATTTATTCAGGTCTGTAGATAAAGATACTACATTTATTCAGGTCTGTAGTTAAAGATACTACATTTACTCAGGTCAGTAGATAAAGGTACTACATTTATTCAGGTCTGTAAATAAAGATACTACATTTATTCAGGTCTGCAAATAAAGATACTACATTTATTCAGGTCTGTAGATAAAGATACTACATTTATTCAGGTCTGTTAAATAAAGATACTACATTTATTCAGGTCTGTAGATAAAGATACTACATTTATTCAGGTCTGTAGATAAAGATACTACATTTACTCAGGTCTGTCGATAAAGATAGTACATTTATTCAGGTCTGTAGATAAAGATACTACATTTACTCAGGTCTGTAGATAAACATACTGCATTTACTCAGGTCTGTAGATAAAGGTACTACATTTATTCAGGTCTGTAGATAAAGATACTACATTTATTCAGGTCTGTAGATAAAGATACTACATTTATTCAGGTCTGTTAAATAAAGATACTACATTTATTCAGGTCTGTAGATAAAGATACTACATTTATTCAGGTCTGTAGATAAAGATACTACATTTATTCAGGTCTGTCGATAAAGATACTACATTTACTCAGGTCTGTAGATAAAGGTACTACATTTATTCAGGTCTATAGATAAAGATACTACATTTATTCAGGTCTGTAGATAAAGATACTACATTTACTCAGGTCTGTAAATAAAGGTACTACATTTACTCAGGTCTGTAGATAAAGGTACTACATTTACTCAGGTCTGTAGATAAAGGTACTACATTTATTCAGGTCTGTAGATAAAGATACTACATTTATTCAGGTCTGTAGATAAAGGTACTACATTTATTCAGGTCTGTAGATAAAGGTACTACATTTACTCAGGTCTGCAGATAAAGGTACTACATTTACTCAGGTCTGAAGATAAAGATACTACATTTACTCAGGTCTGTAGGTAAAGGTACTACATTTACTCAGGTCTGTAGATAAAGATACTACATTTACTCAGGCCTGTAGATAAAGCTACTACATTTACTCAGGTCTGTAGATAAAGATACTACATTTACTCAGGTCTGTAGATAAAAATACTACATTTATTCAGGTCTGCAGATGAAGGTACTACATTTATTCAGTGCTTTAGATAAAGATACTACATTTATTCAGGTCTGTAGATAAAGATACGACATTTACTCAGGTCTGTAGATAAAGGTACTACATTTATTCAGGTCTGTAGATAAAGATACTACATTTATTCAGGTCTGTGGATAAAGATACTACATTTACTCAGGTCTGTAAATAAAGATACTACATTTATTCAGGTCTGTAGATAAAGATACTACATTTACTCAGGTCTGTAAATAAAGGTACTACATTTACTCAGGTCTGCAGATAAAGGTACTACATTTATTCAGGTCTGCAGATAAAGATACTACATTTATTCAGGTCTGTAGATAAAGGTACTACATTTACTCAGGTCTGCAGATAAAGTTACTACATTTACTCAGGTCTGTAGATAAAGGTACTACATTTATTCAGGTCTGTAGATAAAGGAACTACATTTACTCAGGTCTGCAGATAAAGTTACTACATTTACTCAGGTCTGTAGATAAAGATACTACATTTACTCAGGTCTGTAGATAAAGGTACTACATTTATTCAGGTCTGTAGATAAAGATACTACATTTACTCAGGTCTGTAGATAAAGATACTACATTTACTCAGGTCTGTAGATAAAGATACTACATTTACTCAGGTCTGTAGATAAAGATACTACATTTACTCAGGTCTGTAGATAAAGATACTACATTTACTCAGGTCTGTAGATAAAGATACTACATTTACTCAGGTCTGTAGATAAAGATACTACATTTACTCAGGTCTGTAGATAAAGGTACTACATTTATTCAGTGCTTTAGATAAAGATACTACATTTATTCAGGTCTGTAGATAAAGATACTACATTTATTCAGGTCTGCAGATAAAGGTACTACATTTATTCAGTGCTTTAGATAAAGATACTACATTTACTCAGGTCTGTAGATAAAGATACGACATTTACTCAGGTCTGTAGATAAAGGTACTACATTTATTCAGTGCTTTAGATAAAGATACTACATTTACTCAGGTCTGTAGATAAAGATACTACATTTATTCAGGTCTGTAGATAAAGATACTACATTTATTCAGGTCTGTAGACAAAAATACTACATTTATTCAGGTCTGTAGATAAAGGTACTACATTTATTCAGGTCTGTAGATAAAGATACCACATTTACTCAGGTCTGTAGATAAAGATACTACATTTATTCAGGTCTGCAGATAAAGGTACTACATTTATTCAGGTCTGTAGATAAAGATACTACATTTACTCAGGTCTGTAGATAAAGATACTACATTTCTTCAGGTCTGCAGATAAAGGTACTACATTTATTGAGGTCTGTATATAAATATACTACATTTTCTCAGGTCTGCAGATAAAGGTACTACATTTATTCAGGTCTGTAGATAAAGATACTACATTTACTCAGGTCTGCAGATAAAGATACTACATTTATTCAGGTCTGCAGATAAAGATACTACATTTACTCAGGTCTGTAGATAAAGGTACTACATTTATTCAGGTCTGTAGATAAAGATACTACATTTATTCAGGTCTGTAGATAAAGATACTACATTTACTCAGGTCTGTAGATAAAGATACTACATTTACTCAGGTCTGTAGATAAAGATACTACATTTACTCAGGTCTGTAGATAAAGATACCACATTTATTCAGGTCTGTAGATAAAGATACTACATTTACTCAGGTCTGTAGATAAAGATACTACATTTACTCAGGTCTGTAGATAAAGATACTACATTTAGTCAGGTCTGTAGATAAAGGTACTACATTTATTCAGGTCTGTAGATAAAGATACTACATTTATTCAGGTCTGTAGATGAAGGTACTACATTTATTCAGGTCTGCAGATAAAGATACTACATTTACTCAGCTCTGTAGATAAAGATACTACATTTACTCAGGTCTGTAAATAAAGGTACTACATTTATTCAGGTCTGTAGATAACGATACTACATTTACTCAGGTCTGTAGATAAAGGTACTACATTTATTCAGGTCTGTAGATAAAGGTACTGCATTTACTCAGCTCTGTAGATAAAGATACTACATTTATTCAGGTCTGTAAATAAAGGTACTACATTTATTCAGGTCTGTAGATAAAGATACTACATTTACTCAGGTCTGTAGATAAAGATACTGCATTTATTCAGGTCTGTAGATAAAAGTACTACATTTACTCAGGTCTGCAGATAAAGGTACTACATTTACTCAGGTCTGTAGATAAAGATACTACATTTACTCAGGTCTGTAGGTAAAGGTACTACATTTACTCAGGTCTGTAGATAAAGATACTACATTTACTCAGGTCTGTCGATAAAGCTACTATATTTACTCAGGTCTGTAGATAAAGATACTACATTTACTCAGGTCTGTAGATAAAAATACTACATTTATTCAGGTCTGCAGATGAAGGTACTACATTTATTCAGTGCTTTAGATAAAGATACTACATTTATTCAGGTCTGTAGATAAAGATACGACATTTACTCAGGTCTGTAGATAAAGGTACTACATTTATTCAGGTCTGTAGATAAAGATACTACATTTATTCAGGTCTGTAGATAAAGATACTACATTTACTCAGGTCTGTAAATAAAGATACTACATTTATTCAGGTCTGTAGATAAAGATACTACATTTACTCAGGTCTGTAAATAAAGGTACTACATTTACTCAGGTCTGCAGATAAAGGTACTACATTTATTCAGGTCTGCAGATAAAGATACTACATTTATTCAGGTCTGTAGATAAAGGTACTACATTTACTCAGGTCTGCAGATAAAGTTACTACATTTACTCAGGTCTGTAGATAAAGGTACTACATTTATTCAGGTCTGTAGATAAAGGAACTACATTTACTCAGGTCTGCAGATAAAGTTACTACATTTACTCAGGTCTGTAGATAAAGATACTACATTTACTCAGGTCTGTAGATAAAGGTACTACATTTATTCAGGTCTGTAGATAAAGATACTACATTTACTCAGGTCTGTAGATAAAGATACTACATTTACTCAGGTCTGTAGATAAAGATACTACATTTACTCAGGTCTGTAGATAAAGATACTACATTTACTCAGGTCTGTAGATAAAGATACTACATTTACTCAGGTCTGTAGATAAAGATACTACATTTACTCAGGTCTGTAGATAAAGATACTACATTTACTCAGGTCTGTAGATAAAGGTACTACATTTATTCAGTGCTTTAGATAAAGATACTACATTTATTCAGGTCTGTAGATAAAGATACTACATTTATTCAGGTCTGCAGATAAAGGTACTACATTTATTCAGTGCTTTAGATAAAGATACTACATTTACTCAGGTCTGTAGATAAAGATACGACATTTACTCAGGTCTGTAGATAAAGGTACTACATTTATTCAGTGCTTTAGATCAAGATACTACATTTACTCAGGTCTGTAGATAAAGATACTACATTTATTCAGGTCTGTAGATAAAGATACTACATTTATTCAGGTCTGTAGACAAAAATACTACATTTATTCAGGTCTGTAGATAAAGGTACTACATTTATTCAGGTCTGTAGATAAAGATACCACATTTACTCAGGTCTGTAGATAAAGATACTACATTTATTCAGGTCTGCAGATAAAGGTACTACATTTATTCAGGTCTGTAGATAAAGATACTACATTTACTCAGGTCTGTAGATAAAGATACTACATTTCTTCAGGTCTGCAGATAAAGGTACTACATTTATTGAGGTCTGTATATAAATATACTACATTTTCTCAGGTCTGCAGATAAAGGTACTACATTTATTCAGGTCTGTAGATAAAGATACTACATTTACTCAGGTCTGCAGATAAAGATACTACATTTATTCAGGTCTGCAGATAAAGATACTACATTTACTCAGGTCTGTAGATAAAGGTACTACATTTATTCAGGTCTGTAGATAAAGATACTACATTTATTCAGGTCTGTAGATAAAGATACTACATTTACTCAGGTCTGTAGATAAGGATATTACATTTACTCAGGTCTGTAGATAAAGATACTACATTTACTCAGGTCTGTAGATAAAGATACCACATTTATTCAGGTCTGTAGATAAAGATACTACATTTACTCAGGTCTGTAGATAAAGATACTACATTTACTCAGGTCTGTAGATAAAGATACTACATTTAGTCAGGTCTGTAGATAAAGGTACTACATTTATTCAGGTCTGTAGATAAAGATACTACATTTATTCAGGTCTGTAGATGAAGGTACTACATTTATTCAGGTCTGCAGATAAAGATACTACATTTACTCAGCTCTGTAGATAAAGATACTACATTTACTCAGGTCTGTAAATAAAGGTACTACATTTATTCAGGTCTGTAGATAACGATACTACATTTATTCAGGTCTGTAAATAAAGGTACTACATTTATTCAGGTCTGTAGATAAAGATACTACATTTACTCAGGTCTGTAGATAAAGATACTGCATTTATTCAGGTCTGTAGATAAAGGTACTACATTTATTCAGGTCTGTAGATAAAGATACTACATTTATTCAGTTCTGCAGATAAAGATACTACATTTATTCAGGTCTGCAGATAAAGGTACTACATTTATTCAGGTCTGTAGATAAAGATACTACATTTACTCAGGTCTGTAGATAAAGATACTACATTTATTCAGGTCTGTAGATAAAGATACTACATTTACTCAGGTCTGTAGATAAAGATACTACATTAACTCAGGTCTGTTGATAAAGGTACTACATTTATTCAGGTCTGTAGATAAAGATACTACATTTATTCAGGTCTGTAGATAAAGGTACTACATTTATTCAGGTCTGTAGATAAAGATACTACATTTACTCAGGTCTGTAGATAAAGATACTACATTTATTCAGGTCTGTAGATAAAGGTACTACATTTATTCAGGTCTGTAGATAAAGGTACTACATTTATTCAGGTCTGTAGATAAAGGTACTACATTTATTCAGGTCTGTAGATAAAGGTACTACATTTATTCAGGTCTGTAGATAAAGGTACTACATTTACTCAGGTCTGCAGATAAAGATACTACATTTACTCAGGTCTGTAGATAAAGATACTATATTTACTCAGGTCTGTAGATAAAGATACTACATTTATTCAGGTCTGTAGATAAAGGTACTACATTTATTCAGGTCTGTAGATAAAAATACTACATTTATTCAGGTCTGTAGATAAAGATACTACATTTATTCAGGTCTGTAGATAAAGGTACTACATTTATTCAGGTCTGTAGATAAAGATACTACATTTATTCAGGTCTGTAGATAAAGGTACTACATTTATTCAGGTCTGTAGATAAAGATACTACATTTATTCAGGTCTGTAGATAAAGATACTACATTTATTCAGGTCTGTAGATAAAGATACTACATTTACTCAGGTCTGTAGATAAAGGTACTACATTTACTCAGGTCTGTAGATAAAGATACTACATTTATTCAGGTCTGTAGATAAAGATACTACATTTATTCAGGTCTGCAGATAAAGATACTACATTTATTCAGGTCTGCAGATAAAGGTACTACATTTACTCAGGTCTGTAGATAAAGATACTACATTTACTCAGGTCTGTAGATAAAGATACTACATTTATTCAGGTCTGTAGATA
Organism: Heptranchias perlo; assembly: GCF_035084215.1. Taxonomy (NCBI): domain Eukaryota; kingdom Metazoa; phylum Chordata; class Chondrichthyes; order Hexanchiformes; family Hexanchidae; genus Heptranchias; species Heptranchias perlo. The sequence goes on from NC_090326.1 coordinate 161,694,751, forward strand.
AAGATACTACATTTATTCAGGTCTGCACATAAAGGTACTACATTTACTCAGGTCTGTAGATAAAGATACTACATTTACTCATGTCTGTAGATAAAGGTACTACATTTATTCAGGTCTGTAGATAAAGATACTACATTTACTCAGGTCTGTAGATAAAGATACTACATTTACTCAGGTCTGTAGATAAAGATACTATATTTACTGAGGTCTGTAGATAAAGATACTACATTTATTCAGGTCTGTAGATAAAGGTACTACATTTATTCAGGTCTGTAGATAAAGATACTACATTTACTCAGGTCTGTAGATAAAGATACTACATTTATTCAGGTCTGTAGATAAAGATACTACATTTACTCAGGTCTGTAGATAAAGATACTACATTTACTCAGGTCTGTAGATAAAGGTACTACATTTATTCAGGTCTGTAGATAAAGATACTACATTTACTCAGGTCTGTAGATAAAGATACTACATTTACTCAGGTCTGTAGATAAAGATACTATATTTACTGAGGTCTGTAGATAAAGATACTACAATTATTCAGGTCTGTAGATAAAGATACTACATTTACTCAGGTCTGTAGATAAAGATACTACATTTACTCAGGTCTGTAGATAAAGATACTGCATTTACTCAGGTCTGTAGATAAAGATACTACATTTATTCAGGTCTGTAGATAAAGGTACTACATTTATTCAGGTCTGTAGATAAAGATACTACATTTATTCAGGTCTGTAGATAAAGATACTACATTTACTCAGGTCTGTAGATAAAGATACTACATTTATTCAGGTCTGTAGATAAAGATACTACATTTACTCAGGTCTGTAGATAAAGATACTATATTTAATCAGGTCTGTAGATAAAGATACTACATTTATTCAGGTCTGTAGATAAAGTTACTACATTTACTCAGGTCTGTAGATAAAGATACTACATTTACTCAGGTCTGTAGATAAAGGTACTACATTTACTCAGGTCTGTAGATAAAGATACTACATTTATTCAGGTCTGTAGATAAAGATACTACATTTATTCAGGTCTGTAGATTAAGATACTACATTTATTCAGGTCTGTAGATAAAGATACTACATTTACTCAGGTCTGTAGATCAAGGTACTACATTTCCTCAGGTCTGTAGATAAAGATACTACATTTATTCAGGTCTGTAGATAAAGATACTACATTTATTCAGGTCTGCAGATAAAGATACTACATTTATTCAGGTCTGCAGATAAAGGTACTACATTTACTCAGGTCTGTAGATAAAGATACTACATTTACTCAGGTCTGTAGATAAAGATACTACATTTATTCAGGTCTGTAGATAAAGATACTACATTTATTCAGGTCTGCAGATCAAGGTACTACATTTACTCAGGTCTGTAGATAAAGATACTACATTTTCTCATGTCTGTAGATAAAGATACTACATTTATTCAGGTCTGTAGATAAAGGTACTACATTTATTCAGGTCTGTAGATAAAGATACTACATTTATTCAGTTCTGCAGATAAAGATACTACATTTATTCAGGTCTGCAGATAAAGGTACTACATTTATTCAGGTCTGTAGATAAAGATACTACATTTACTCAGGTCTGTAGATAAAGATACTACATTTATTCAGGTCTGTAGATAAAGATACTACATTTACTCAGGTCTGTAGATAAAGATACTACATTAACTCAGGTCTGTTGATAAAGGTACTACATTTATTCAGGTCTGTAGATAAAGATACTACATTTATTCAGGTCTGTAGATAAAGGTACTACATTTATTCAGGTCTGTAGATAAAGATACTACATTTACTCAGGTCTGTAGATAAAGATACTACATTTATTCAGGTCTGTAGATAAAGGTACTACATTTATTCAGGTCTGTAGATAAAGGTACTACATTTATTCAGGTCTGTAGATAAAGGTACTACATTTATTCAGGTCTGTAGATAAAGGTACTACATTTATTCAGGTCTGTAGATAAAGGTACTACATTTACTCAGGTCTGCAGATAAAGATACTACATTTACTCAGGTCTGTAGATAAAGATACTATATTTACTCAGGTCTGTAGATAAAGATACTACATTTATTCAGGTCTGTAGATAAAGGTACTACATTTATTCAGGTCTGTAGATAAAAATACTACATTTATTCAGGTCTGTAGATAAAGATACTACATTTATTCAGGTCTGTAGATAAAGGTACTACATTTATTCAGGTCTGTAGATAAAGATACTACATTTATTCAGGTCTGTAGATAAAGGTACTACATTTATTCAGGTCTGTAGATAAAGATACTACATTTATTCAGGTCTGTAGATAAAGATACTACATTTATTCAGGTCTGTAGATAAAGATACTACATTTACTCAGGTCTGTAGATAAAGGTACTACATTTACTCAGGTCTGTAGATAAAGATACTACATTTATTCAGGTCTGTAGATAAAGATACTACATTTATTCAGGTCTGCAGATAAAGATACTACATTTATTCAGGTCTGCAGATAAAGGTACTACATTTACTCAGGTCTGTAGATAAAGATACTACATTTACTCAGGTCTGTAGATAAAGATACTACATTTATTCAGGTCTGTAGATAAAGATACTACATTTATTCAGGTCTGCACATAAAGGTACTACATTTACTCAGGTCTGTAGATAAAGATACTACATTTACTCATGTCTGTAGATAAAGGTACTACATTTATTCAGGTCTGTAGATAAAGATACTACATTTACTCAGGTCTGTAGATAAAGATACTACATTTACTCAGGTCTGTAGATAAAGATACTATATTTACTGAGGTCTGTAGATAAAGATACTACATTTATTCAGGTCTGTAGATAAAGGTACTACATTTATTCAGGTCTGTAGATAAAGATACTACATTTACTCAGGTCTGTAGATAAAGATACTACATTTATTCAGGTCTGTAGATAAAGATACTACATTTACTCAGGTCTGTAGATAAAGATACTACATTTACTCAGGTCTGTAGATAAAGGTACTACATTTATTCAGGTCTGTAGATAAAGATACTACATTTACTCAGGTCTGTAGATAAAGATACTACATTTACTCAGGTCTGTAGATAAAGATACTATATTTACTGAGGTCTGTAGATAAAGATACTACAATTATTCAGGTCTGTAGATAAAGATACTACATTTACTCAGGTCTGTAGATAAAGATACTACATTTACTCAGGTCTGTAGATAAAGATACTGCATTTACTCAGGTCTGTAGATAAAGATACTACATTTATTCAGGTCTGTAGATAAAGGTACTACATTTATTCAGGTCTGTAGATAAAGATACTACATTTATTCAGGTCTGTAGATAAAGATACTACATTTACTCAGGTCTGTAGATAAAGATACTACATTTATTCAGGTCTGTAGATAAAGATACTACATTTACTCAGGTCTGTAGATAAAGATACTATATTTAATCAGGTCTGTAGATAAAGATACTACATTTATTCAGGTCTGTAGATAAAGTTACTACATTTACTCAGGTCTGTAGATAAAGATACTACATTTACTCAGGTCTGTAGATAAAGGTACTACATTTACTCAGGTCTGTAGATAAAGATACTACATTTATTCAGGTCTGTAGATAAAGATACTACATTTATTCAGGTCTGTAGATTAAGATACTACATTTATTCAGGTCTGTAGATAAAGATACTACATTTACTCAGGTCTGTAGATCAAGGTACTACATTTCCTCAGGTCTGTAGATAAAGATACTACATTTATTCAGGTCTGTAGATAAAGATACTACATTTATTCAGGTCTGCAGATAAAGATACTACATTTATTCAGGTCTGCAGATAAAGGTACTACATTTACTCAGGTCTGTAGATAAAGATACTACATTTACTCAGGTCTGTAGATAAAGATACTACATTTATTCAGGTCTGTAGATAAAGATACTACATTTATTCAGGTCTGCAGATCAAGGTACTACATTTACTCAGGTCTGTAGATAAAGATACTACATTTTCTCATGTCTGTAGATAAAGGTACTACATTTATTCAGGTCTGTAGATAAAGATACTACATTTACTCAGGTCTGTAGATAAAGATAGTACATTTACTCAGGTCTGTCGATAAAGATACTATATTTACTGAGGTCTGTAGAGAAAGATACTACATTTATTCAGGTCTGCAGATAAAGGTACTACATTTATTCAGGTCTGTAGATAAAGATACTACATTTACTCAGGTCTGTAGATAAAGATACTACATTTACTCAGGTCTGTAGATAAAGATACTACATTTATTCAGGTCTGTAGATAAAGATACTACATTTACTCAGGTCTGTAGATAAAGATACTACATTTATTCAGGTCTGTAGATAAAGGTACTACATTTATTCAGGTCTGTAGATAAAGATACTACATTTATTCAGGTCTGTAGATAAAGGTACTACATTTATTCAGGTCTGTAGATAAAGGTACTACATTTACTCAGGTCTGCAGATAAAGGTACTACATTTACTCAGGTCTGTAGATAAAGATACTACATTTACTCAGGTCTGTAGATAAAGGTACTACATTTATTCAGGTCTGTAGATAAAGATACTACATTTACTCAGGTCTGTAGATAAAGATACTACATTTACTCAGGTCTGTAGATAAAGATACTACATTTACTCAGGTCTGTAGATAAAGATACTACATTTACTCAGGTCTGCAGATAAAGATACTACATTTACTCAGGTCTGTAGATAAAGATACTACATTTACTCAGGTCTGTAGATAAAGGTACTACATTTATTCAGGTCTGCAGATAAAGGTACTACATTTATTCAGTGCTTTAGATAAAGATACTACACTACTCAGGTCTGTAGATAAAGATACTACATTTACTCAGGTCTGTAGATAAAGGTACTACATTTATTCAGTGCTTTAGATAAAGATACTACATTTACTCAGGTCTGTAGATAAAGATACTACATTTATTCAGGTCTGTAGATAAAGATACTACATTTATTCAGGTCTGTAGACAAAAATACTACATTTATTCAGGTCTGTAGATAAAGGTACTACATTTATTCAGGTCTGTAGATAAAGATACTACATTTACTCAGGTCTGTAGATAAAGAAACTACATTTATTCAGGTCTGCAGATAAAGGTACTACATTTATTCAGGTCTGTAGATAAAGATACTGCATTTACTCAGGTCCGTAGATAAAGATACTACATTTCTTCAGGTCTGCAGATAAAGGTACTACAATTATTGAGGTCTGCAGATAAATATACGACATTTACTCAGGTCTGCAGATAAATGTACAACATTTATTCAGGTCTGTAGATAAAGATACTACATTTACTCAGGTCTGTAGATAAAGATACTACATTTATTCAGGTCTGCAGATAAAGATACTACATTTACTCAGGTCTGTAGATAAAGGTACTACATTTATTCAGGTCTGTAGATAAAGATACTACATTTATTCAGGTCTGTAGATAAAGATACTACATTTACTCAGTTCTGTAGATAAAGATACTACATTTACTCAGGTCTGTAGATAAAGATACTACATTTACTCAGGTCTGTAGATAAAGATACTACATTTATTCAGGTCTGTAGATAAAGATACTACATTTACTCAGGTCTGTAGATAAAGATACTACATTTACTCAGGTCTGTAGATAAAGATACTACATTTAGTCAGGTCTGTAGATAAAGGTACTACATTTATTCAGGTCTGTAGATAAAGATACTACATTTATTCAGGTCTGTAGATGAAGGTACTACATTTATTCAGGTCTGCAGATAAAGATACTACATTTACTCAGCTCTGTCGATAAAGATACTACATTTATTCAGGTCTGTAGATAAAGATACTACATTTACTCAGGTCTGTAGATAAAGATACTACATTTATTCAGGTCTGTAGATAAAGGTACTACATTTATTCAGGTCTGTAGATAAAGATACTACATTTACTCAGGTCTGTAGATAAAGATACTACATTTATTCAGGTCTGTAGATAAAGTTACTACATTTACTCAGGTCTGTAGATAAAGATACTACATTTACTCAGGTCTGTAGATAAAGGTACTACATTTACTCAGGTCTGTAGATAAAGATACTACATTTATTCAGGTCTGTAGATAAAGATACTACATTTACTCAGGTCTGTAGATAAAGATACTACATTTACTCAGGTCTGCAGATAAAGATACTACATTTACTCAGGTCTGTAGATAAAGATACTACATTTACTCAGGTCTGTAGATAAAGGTACTACATTTATTCAGTGCTTTAGATAAAGATACTACATTTACTCAGGTCTGTAGATAAAGATACTACATTTATTCAGGTCTGCAGATAAAGGTACTACATTTATTCAGTGCTTTAGATAAAGATACTACATTTACTCAGGTCTGTAGATAAAGATACTACATTTACTCAGGTCTGTAGATAAAGGTACTACATTTATTCAGTGCTTTAGATAAAGATACTACATTTACTCAGGTCTGTAGATAAAGATACTACATTTATTCAGGTCTGTAGATAAAGATACTACATTTATTCAGGTCTGTAGACAAAAATACTACATTTATTCAGGTCTGTAGATAAAGGTACTACATTTATTCAGGTCTGTAGATAAAGATACTACATTTACTCAGGTCTGTAGATAAAGAAACTACATTTATTCAGGTCTGCAGATAAAGGTACTACATTTATTCAGGTCTGTAGATAAAGATACTGCATTTACTCAGGTCCGTAGATAAAGATACTACATTTCTTCAGGTCTGCAGATAAAGGTACTACAATTATTGAGGTCTGCAGATAAATATACGACATTTACTCAGGTCTGCAGATAAATGTACAACATTTATTCAGGTCTGTAGATAAAGATACTACATTTACTCAGGTCTGTAGATAAAGATACTACATTTATTCAGGTCTGCAGATAAAGATACTACATTTACTCAGGTCTGTAGATAAAGGTACTACATTTATTCAGGTCTGTAGATAAAGATACTACATTTATTCAGGTCTGTAGATAAAGATACTACATTTACTCAGTTCTGTAGATAAAGATACTACATTTACTCAGGTCTGTAGATAAAGATACTACATTTACTCAGGTCTGTAGATAAAGATACTACATTTATTCAGGTCTGTAGATAAAGATACTACATTTACTCAGGTCTGTAGATAAAGATACTACATTTACTCAGGTCTGTAGATAAAGATACTACATTTAGTCAGGTCTGTAGATAAAGGTACTACATTTATTCAGGTCTGTAGATAAAGATACTACATTTATTCAGGTCTGTAGATGAAGGTACTACATTTATTCAGGTCTGCAGATAAAGATACTACATTTACTCAGCTCTGTCGATAAAGATACTACATTTATTCAGGTCTGTAGATAAAGATACTACATTTACTCAGGTCTGTAGATAAAGATACTACATTTATTCAGGTCTGTAGATAAAGGTACTACATTTATTCAGGTCTGTAGATAAAGATACTACATTTACTCAGGTCTGTAGATAAAGATACTACATTTATTCAGGTCTGTAGATCAAGGTACTGCATTTAGTCAGCTCTGTAGATAAAGATACTACATTTATTCAGGTCTGTAAATAAAGGTACTACATTTATTCAGGTCTGTAGATAAAGATACTACATTTACTCAGGTCTGTAGATAAAGATACTACATTTATTCAGGTCTGTAGATAAAGGTACTACATTTATTCAGGTCTGTAGATAAAGATACTACATTTATTCCGGTCTGTAGATAAAGATACTACATTTATTCAGGTCTGCAGATAAAGATACTACATTTATTCAGGTCTGTAGATAAAGGTACTACATTTATTCAAGTCTGTAGATAAAGATACTACATTTACTCAGGTCTGTAGATAAAGATACTACATTTATTCAGGTCTGTAGATAAAGATACTACATTTACTCAGGTCTGTAGATAAAGATACTACATTTACTCAGGTCTGTAGATAAAGGTACTACATTTATTCAGGTCTGTAGATAAAGATACTACATTTATTCAGGTCTGTAGATAAAGATACTACATTTATTCAGGTCTGCAGATAAAGATACTACATTTATTCAGGTCTGCAGATAAAGGTACTACATTTACTCAGGTCTGTAGATAAAGATACTACATTTACTCAGGTCTGTAGATAAAGATACTACATTTATTCAGGTCTGTAGATAAAGATACTACATTTATTCAGGTCTGCACATAAAGGTACTACATTTACTCAGGTCTGTAGATAAAGATACTACATTTACTCATGTCTGTAGATAAAGGTACTACATTTATTCAGGTCTGTAGATAAAGATACTACATTTACTCAGGTCTGTAGATAAAGATACTACATTTACTCAGGTCTGTAGATAAAGATACTATATTTACTGAGGTCTGTAGATAAAGATACTACATTTATTCAGGTCTGTAGATAAAGGTACTACATTTATTCAGGTCTGGAGATAAAGATACTACATTTACTCAGGTCTGTAGATAAAGATACTACATTTATTCAGGTCCGTAGATAAAGATACTACATTTACTCAGGTCTGTAGATAAAGATACTACATTTACTCAGGTCTGTAGATAAAGGTACTACATTTATTCAGGTCTGTAGATAAAGATACTACATTTACTCAGGTCTGTAGATAAAGATACTACATTTACTCAGGTCTGTAGATAAAGATACTATATTTACTGAGGTCTGTAGATAAAGATACTACAATTATTCAGGTCTGTAGATAAAGATACTACATTTACTCAGGTCTGTAGATAAAGATACTACATTTACTCAGGTCTGTAGATAAAGATACTACATTTACTCAGGTCTGTAGATAAAGATACTACATTTATTCAGGTCTGTAGATAAAGGTACTACATTTATTCAGGTCTGTAGATAAAGATACTACATTTATTCAGGTCTGTAGATAAAGATACTACATTTACTCAGGTCTGTAGATAAAGATACTATATTTAATCAGGTCTGTAGATAAAGATACTACATTTATTCAGGTCTGTAGATAAAGTTACTACATTTACTCAGGTCTGTAGATAAAGATACTACATTTACTCAGGTCTGTAGATAAAGGTACTACATTTACTCAGGTCTGTAGATAAAGATACTACATTTATTCAGGTCTGTAGATAAAGATACTACATTTATTCAGGTCTGTAGATTAAGATACTACATTTATTCAGGTCTGTAGATAAAGATACTACATTTACTCAGGTCTGTAGATCAAGGTACTACATTTCCTCAGGTCTGTAGATAAAGATACTACATTTATTCAGGTCTGTAGATAAAGATACTACATTTATTCAGGTCTGCAGATAAAGATACTACATTTATTCAGGTCTGCAGATAAAGGTACTACATTTACTCAGGTCTGTAGATAAAGATACTACATTTACTCAGGTCTGTAGATAAAGATACTACATTTATTCAGGTCTGTAGATAAAGATACTACATTTATTCAGGTCTGCAGATCAAGGTACTACATTTACTCAGGTCTGTAGATAAAGATACTACATTTTCTCATGTCTGTAGATAAAGGTACTACATTTATTCAGGTCTGTAGATAAAGATACTACATTTACTCAGGTCTGTAGATAAAGATAGTACATTTACTCAGGTCTGTCGATAAAGATACTATATTTACTGAGGTCTGTAGAGAAAGATACTACATTTATTCAGGTCTGCAGATAAAGGTACTACATTTATTCAGGTCTGTAGATAAAGATACTACATTTACTCAGGTCTGTAGATAAAGATACTACATTTACTCAGGTCTGTAGATAAAGATACTACATTTATTCAGGTCTGTAGATAAAGATACTACATTTACTCAGGTCTGTAGATAAAGATACTACATTTATTCAGGTCTGTAGATAAAGGTACTACATTTATTCAGGTCTGTAGATAAAGATACTACATTTATTCAGGTCTGTAGATAAAGGTACTACATTTATTCAGGTCTGTAGATAAAGGTACTACATTTACTCAGGTCTGCAGATAAAGGTACTACATTTACTCAGGTCTGTAGATAAAGATACTACATTTACTCAGGTCTGTAGATAAAGGTACTACATTTATTCAGGTCTGTAGATAAAGATACTACATTTACTCAGGTCTGTAGATAAAGATACTACATTTACTCAGGTCTGTAGATAAAGATACTACATTTACTCAGGTCTGTAGATAAAGATACTACATTTACTCAGGTCTGTAGATAAAGATACTACATTTACTCAGGTCTGCAGATAAAGATACTACATTTACTCAGGTCTGTAGATAAAGATACTACATTTACTCAGGTCTGTAGACAAAGGTACTACATTTATTCAGTGCTTTAGATAAAGATACTACATTTACTCAGGTCTGTAGATAAAGATACTACATTTATTCAGGTCTGCAGATAAAGGTACTACATTTATTCAGTGCTTTAGATAAAGATACTACATTTACTCAGGTCTGTAGATAAAGATACTACATTTACTCAGGTCTGTAGATAAAGGTACTACATTTATTCAGTGCTTTAGATAAAGATACTACATTTACTCAGGTCTGTAGATAAAGATACTACATTTATTCAGGTCTGTAGATAAAGATACTACATTTATTCAGGTCTGTAGACAAAAATACTACATTTATTCAGGTCTGTAGATAAAGGTACTACATTTATTCAGGTCTGTAGATAAAGATACTACATTTACTCAGGTCTGTAGATAAAGAAACTACATTTATTCAGGTCTGCAGATAAAGGTACTACATTTATTCAGGTCTGTAGATAAAGATACTACATTTACTCAGGTCCGTAGATAAAGATACTACATTTCTTCAGGTCTGCAGATAAAGGTACTACAATTATTGAGGTCTGCAGATAAATATACGACATTTACTCAGGTCTGCAAATAAATGTACAACATTTATTCAGGTCTGTAGATAAAGATACTACATTTACTCAGGTCTGTAGATAAAGATACTACATTTATTCAGGTCTGCAGATAAAGATACTACATTTACTCAGGTCTGTAGATAAAGGTACTACATTTATTCAGGTCTGTAGATAAAGATACTACATTTATTCAGGTCTGTAGATAAAGATACTACATTTACTCAGTTCTGTAGATAAAGATACTACATTTACTCAGGTCTGTAGATAAAGATACTACATTTACTCAGGTCTGTAGATAAAGATACTACATTTACTCAGGTCTGTAGATAAAGATACTACATTTAGTCAGGTCTGTAGATAAAGGTACTACATTTATTCAGGTCTGTAGATAAAGATACTACATTTATTCAGGTCTGTAGATGAAGGTACTACATTTATTCAGGTCTGCAGATAAAGATACTACATTTACTCAGCTCTGTAGATAAAGATACTACATTTATTCAGGTCTGTAGATAAAGATACTACATTTACTCAGGTCTGTAGATAAAGATACTACATTTATTCAGGTCTGTAGATAAAGGTACTACATTTATTCAGGTCTGTAGATAAAGATACTACATTTACTCAGGTCTGTAGATAAAGATACTACATTTATTCAGGTCTGTAGATCAAGGTACTGCATTTAGTCAGCTCTGTAGATAAAGATACTACATTTATTCAGGTCTGTAAATAAAGGTACTACATTTATTCAGGTCTGTAGATAAAGATACTACATTTACTCAGGTCTGTAGATAAAGATACTACATTTATTCAGGTCTGTAGATAAAGGTACTACATTTATTCAGGTCTGTAGATAAAGATACTACATTTATTCCGGTCTGTAGATAAAGATACTACATTTATTCAGGTCTGCAGATAAAGATACTACATTTATTCAGGTCTGTAGATAAAGGTACTACATTTATTCAAGTCTGTAGATAAAGATACTACATTTACTCAGGTCTGTAGATAAAGATACTACATTTATTCAGGTCTGTAGATAAAGATACTACATTTACTCAGGTCTGTAGATAAAGATACTACATTTACTCAGGTCTGTAGATAAAGGTACTACATTTATTCAGGTCTGTAGATAAAGATACTACATTAATTCAGGTCTGTAGATAAAGATACTACATTTATTCAGGTCTGTAGATAAAGGTACTACATTTACTCAGGTCTGTAGATAAAGATACTACATTTATTCAGGTCTGTAGATAAAGATACTACATTTATTCAGGTCTGTAGATAAAGGTACTATATTTATTCAGGTCTGTAGATAAAGATACTACATTTATTCAGGTCTGTAGATAAAGGTAGTACATTTATTCAGGTCTGTAGATAAAGGTACTACATTTACTCAGGTCTGTAGATAAAGATACTACATTTACTCAGGTCTGTAGATAAAGATACTATATTTACTGAGGTCTGTAGATAAAGATACTACATTTATTCAGGTCTGTAGATAAAGGTACTCCATTTATTCAGGTCTGTAGATAAAAATACTACATTTATTCAGGTCTGTAGATAAAGATACTACATTTATTCAGGTCTGTAGATAAAGGTACTACATTTATTCAGGTCTGTAGATAAAGATACTACATTTATTCAGGTCTGTAGATAAAGATACTACATTTATTCAGGTCTGCAGATAAAGATACTACATTTATTCAGGTCTGTAGATAAAGATACTACATTTATTCAGGTCTGTAGATAAAGATACTACATTTACTCAGGTCTGTAGATAAAGATACTACATTTATTCAGGTCTGTAGATAAAGGTACTACATTTATTCAGGTCTGTAGATAAAGATACTACATTTATTCAGGTCTGTAGATAAAGATACTACATTTACTCAGGTCTGTAGATAAAGATACTACATTTATTCAGGTCTGTAGATAAAGGTACTACATTTATTCAGGTCTGTAGATAAAGATACTACATTTATTCAGGTCTGTAGATAAAGATACTACATTTATTCAGGTCTGCAGATAAAGATACTACATTTATTCAGGTCTGTAGATAAAGATACTACATTTATTCAGGTCTGTAGATAAAGATACGACATTTACTCAGGTCTGTAGATAAAGATACTACATTTACTCAGGTCTGTAGATAAAGATACTACATTTATTCAGGTCTGTAGATAAAGATACTACATTTATTCAGGTCTGCAGGTAAAGATACTACATTTATTCAGGTCTGCAGATAAAGGTACTACATTTACTCATGTCTGTAGATAAAGATACTACATTTACTCAGGTCTGTAGATAAAGATACTACATTTACTCAGGTCTGTAGATAAAGATACTACATTTATTCAGGTCTGCAGATAAAGGTACTACATTTACTCAGGTCTGTAGATAAAGATACTACATTTACTCATGTCTGTAGATAAAGGTACTACATTTATTCAGGTCTGTAGATAAAGATACTACATTTACTCAGGTCTGTAGATAAAGATACTACATTTACTCAGGTCTGTCGATAAAGATACTATATTTACTGAGGTCTGTAGATAAAGATACTACATTTATTCAGGTCTGTATATAAAGGTACTACATTTATTCAGGCCTGTAGATAAAGATACTACATTTACTCAGGTCTGTAGATAAAGATACTACATTTACTAAGGTCTGTAGATAAAGATACTACATTTATTCAGGTCTGTAGATAAAGATACTACATTTACTCAGGTCTGTAGATAAAGATACTACATTTACTCAGGTCTGTAGATAAAGGTACTACATTTATTCAGGTCTGTAGATAAAGATACTACAGTTACTCAGGTCTGTAGATAAAGATACTACATTTACTCAGGTCTGTAGATAAAGATACTATATTTACTCAGGTCTGTTGATAAAGATACTCCAATTATTCAGGTCTGTAGATAAAGATACTACATTTACTCAGGTCTGTAGATAAAGGTACTACATTTACTCAGGTCTGTAGATAAAGATACTACATTTACTCAGGTCTGCAGATAAAGATACTACATTCATTCAGGTCTGTAGATAAAGGTACTACATTTATTCAGGTCTGGAGATAAAGATACTACATTTATTCAGGTCTGTAGATAAAGATACTACATTTATTCAGGTCTGTAGATAAAGATACTATATTTATTCAGGTCTGTAGATAAAGATACTACATTTATTCAGGTCTGTAGATAAAGTTACTGCATTTACTCAGGTCTGTAGATAAAGATACTACATTTACTCAGGTCTGTAGATAAAGGTACTACATTTACTCAGGTCTGTAGATAAAGATACTACATTTATTCAGGTCTGTAGATAAAGATACTACATTTATTCAGGTCTGTAGATAAAGATACTACATTTATTCAGGTCTGTAGATAAAGATACTACATTTACTCAGGTCTGTAGATAAAGGTACTACATTTACTCAGGTCTGTAGATAAATATACTACATTTATTCAGGTCTGCAGATAAAGATACTACATTTATTCAGGTCTGCAGATAAAGATACTACATTTATTCAGGTCTGCAGATAAAGGTACTACATTTACTCAGGTCTGTAGATCAAGATACTACATTTACTCAGGTCTGTAGATAAAGATACTACATTTATTCAGGTCTGTAGATAAAGATACTACATTTATTCAGGTCTGCAGATAAAGGTACTACATTTACTCAGGTCTGTAGATAAAGATACTACATTTACTCATGTCTGTAGATAAAGGTACTACATTTATTCAGGTCTGTAGATAAAGATACTACATTTACTCAGGTCTGTAGATAAAGATACTACATTTACTCAGGTCTGTAGATAAAGATACTATATTTACTGAGGTCTGTAGATAAAGATACTACATTTATTCAGGTCTGCAGATAAAGGTACTACATTTATTCAGGTCTGTAGATAAAGATACTACATTTACTCAGGTCTGTAGATAAAGATACTACATTTACTCAGGTCTGTAGATAAAGATACTACATTTATTCAGGTCTGTAGATAAAGATACTACATTTACTCAGGTCTGTAGATAAAGATACTACATTTACTCAGGTCTGTAGATAAAGGTACTACATTTATTCAGGTCTGTAGATAAAGATACTACATTTACTCAGGTCTGTAGATAAAGATACTACATTTACTCCGGTCTGTAGATAAAGATACTACATTTACTCAGGTCTGTAGATAAAGATACTATATTTATTCAGGTCTGTAGATAAAGCGACTACATTTATTCAGGTCTGTAGATAAAGATACTACATTTATTCAGGTCTGTAGATAAAGATACTACATTTACTCAGGTCTGTAGATAAAGGTACTACATTTACTCAGGTCTGTAGATAAAGGTACTACATTTATTCAGGTCTGTAGATAAAGCTACTACATTTACTCAGGTCTGTAGATAAAGATACTACATTTACTCAGGTCTGTAGATAAAGATACTACATTTACTCAGGTCTGTAGATAAAGATACTACATTTACTCAGATCTGTAGATAAAGGTACTACATTTATTCAGGTCTGCAGATAAAGATACTACATTTACTCAGGTCTGTAGATAAAGATACTACATCTATTCAGGTCTGTAGATAAAGATACTACATTTATTCAGGTCTGCAGATAAAGATACTACATTTACTCAGGTCTGTAGATAAAGATACTACATTTACTCAGGTCTGCAGATAAAGATACTACATTTACTCAGGTCTGTAGATAAAGATACTACATTTATTCAGGTCTGTAGATAAAGATACTACATTTATTCAGGTCTGTAGATAAAGGTACTACATTTATTCAGGTCTGTAGATAAAGATACTATATTTCCTCAGGTCTGTAGATAAAGGTACTACATTTATTCAGGTATGTAGATAAAGATACTATATTTACTCAGGTCTGTAGATAAAGGTACTACATTTATTCAGGTCTGTAGATAAAGATACTACATTTATTCAGGTCTGTAGATAAAGATACTACATTTATTCAGGTCTGCAGATAAAGAGACTATGTTTACTCAGGTCTGTAGATAAAGATACTTTTCTTTACTCAGGTCTGTAGATAAAGATACTACATTTATTCAGGTCTGTAGATAAAGATACTTTTCTTTACTCAGGTCTGTAGATAAAGATACTGCATTTATTCAGGTCTGTAGATAAAGATACTACATTTATTCAGGTCTGTAGATAAAGATACTATATTTACTCAGGTCTGTAGATAAAGGTACTACATTTACTCAGGACTGTAGATAAAGGTACTACATTTATTCAGGTCTGTAGATAAAGATACTACATTTGTTCAGGTCTGCAGATAAAGATACTACATTTATTCAGGTCTGTCGATAAAGATACTACATTTATTCAGGTCTGTAGATAAAGATACTACCTTTACTCAGGTCTGTAGATAAAGATACTACCTTTACTCAGGTCTGTAGATAAAGATACTACATTTATTCAGGTCTGTAGATAAAGATACTACCTTTACTCAGGTCTGTAGATAAAGATACTACATTTACTCAGGTCTGTAGATAAAGATACTACCTTTACTCAGGTCTGTAGATAAAGATACTACATTTATTCAGGTCTGTAGATAAATATACTACATTTACTCAGGTCTGTAGATAAAGATACTACATTTATTCAGGTCTGTAGATAAAGATACTACATTTATTCAGGTCTGTAGATAAAGATACTACATTTATTCCGGTCTGTAGATAAAGATACTACCTTTACTCAGGTCTGTAGATAAATATACTACATTTACTCAGGTCTGTAGATAAATATACTACATTTACTCAGGTCTGTAGATAAAGATACTACATTTACTCAGGTCTGTAGATAAAGATACTACATTTATTCAGTGCATAAGAGATATGATATTTATTCCATTGTTTTGGATAGAGATACTACATTGACTCAGGTCTGTAGAGTAAGGTACTACATTTATTCAGGTCTGTAGATAAAGGTACTACATTTACTCAGGTCTGTAGATAAAGATACTACATTTATTCAGGTCTGTAGATAAAGGTACTACATTTATTCAGCTCTGTAGATAAAGGTACTACATTTATTCAGGTCTGTAGATAAAGGTACTACATTTACTCAGGTCTGTAAATAAAGGTACTACATTTACTCAGGTCTGTAGATAAAGATACTACATTTACTCAGGTCTGTAGATATAGGTACTACATTTATTCAGGTCTGTAGATAAAGATACTACATTTATTCAGGTCTGTAGATAAAGGTACTACATTTATTCAGGTCTGTAGATAAAGATACTACATTTATTCAGGTCTGTAGATAAAGATACTACATTTACTCAGGTCTGTCGATAAAGATACTACATTTATTCAGGTCTGTAGATAAAAATACTACATTTATTCAGGTCTGCAGATAAAGATACTACATTTACTCAGGTCTGTAGATAAATATACTACATTTATTCAGGTCTGTAGATAAAGATACTACATTTACTCAGGTCTGTAGATAAAGATACTACATTTACTCAGGTCTGTAGATAAAGATACTACATTTATTCAGGTCTGTAGATAAAGATACTACATTTATTCAGGTCTGTAGATAAAGATACTACATTTACTCAGGTCTGTCGATAAAGATACTACATTTATTCAGGTCTGTATATAAAAATACTACATTTATTCAGGTCTGCAGATAAAGATACTACATTTACTCAGGTCTGTAGATAAAGATACTACATTTACTCAGGTCTGTAGATAAAGATACTACCTTTACTCAGGTCTGTAGATAAAGATACTACATTTATTCAGGTCTGTAGATAAATATACTACATTTACTCAGGTCTGTAGATAAAGATACTACATTTATTCAGGTCTGTAGATAAAGATACTACATTTATTCAGGTCTGTAGATAAAGATACTACATTTATTCCGGTCTGTAGATAAAGATACTACCTTTACTCAGGTCTGTAGATAAATATACTACATTTACTCAGGTCTGTAGATAAATATACTACATTTACTCAGGTCTGTAGATAAAGATACTGCATTTACTCAGGTCTGTAGATAAAGATACTACATTTATTCAGTGCATAAGAGATATGATATTTATTCCATTGTTTTGGATAGAGATACTACATTGACTCAGGTCTGTAGATTAAGGTACTACATTTATTCAGGTCTGCAGATAAAGGTACTACATTTACTCAGGTCTGTAGATAAAGATACTACATTTATTCAGGTCTGTAGATAAAGGTACTACATTTATTCAGGTCTGTAGATAAAGGTACTACATTTATTCAGGTCTGTAGATAAAGATACTACATTTATTCAGGTCTGTAGATAAAGGTACTACATTTACTCAGGTCTGTAGATAAAGATACTACATTTATTCAGGTCTGTAGATAAAGATACTATATTTACTCAGGTCTGTAGATAAAGGTACTACATTTACTCAGGACTGTAGATAAAGGTACTACATTTATTCAGGTCTGTAGATAAAGATACTACATTTATTCAGGTCTGTAGATAAAGATACTACATTTATTCAGGTCTGTAGATAAAGATACTACATTTATTCAGGTCTGTAGATAAAGATACTACCTTTACTCAGGTCTGTAGATAAAGATACTACCTTTACTCAGGTCTGTAGATAAAGATACTACATTTATTCAGGTCTGTAGATAAAGATACTACCTTTACTCAGGTCTGTAGATAAAGATACTACATTTACTCAGGTCTGTAGATAAAGATACTACCTTTACTCAGGTCTGTAGATAAAGATACTACCTTTACTCAGGTCTTTAGATAAAGATACTACATTTATTCAGGTCTGTAGATAAATATACTACATTTACTCAGGTCTGTAGATAAAGATACTACATTTATTCAGGTCTGTAGATAAAGATACTACATTTATTCAGGTCTGTAGATAAAGATACTACATTTATTCCGGTCTGTAGATAAAGATACTACCTTTACTCAGGTCTGTAGATAAATATACTACATTTACTCAGGTCTGTAGATAAATATACTACATTTATTCAGGTCTGTAGATAAAGATACTACATTTACTCAGGTCTGTAGATAAAGATACTACATTTATTCAGTGCATAAGAGATATGATATTTATTCCATTGTTTTGGATGGAGATACTACATTGACTCAGGTCTGTAGATTAAGGTACTACATTTATTCAGGTCTGTAGATAAAGGTACTACATTTACTCAGGTCTGTAGATAAAGATACTACATTTATTCAGGTCAGTAGATAAAGGTACTACATTTATTCAGCTCTGTAGATAAAGGTACTACATTTATTCAGGTCTGTAGTTAAAGGTACTACATTTACTCAGGTCTGTAAATAAAGGTTCTACATTTACTCAGGTCTGTAGATAAAGATACTACATTTACTCAGGTCTGTAGATAAAGGTACTACATTTATTCAGGTCTGTAGATAAAGATACTACATTTATTCAGGTCTGTAGATAAAGGTACTACATTTACTCAGGTCTGTAGATAAAGATACTACATTTATTCAGGTCTGTAGATAAAGATACTACATTTACTCAGGTCTGTAGATAAAGATACTACATTTACTCAGGTCTGTAGATAAAGATACTACATTTACTCAGGTCTGTAGATAAAGATACTACATTTATTCAGGTCTGTAGATAAAGATACTACATTTATTCAGGTCTGTAGATAAAGATACTACATTTACTCAGGTCTGTCGATAAAGATACTACATTTATTCAGGTCTGTACATAAAAATACTACATTTATTCAGGTCTGCAGATAAAGATACTACATTTACTCAGGTCTGTAGATAAATATACTACATTTACTCAGGTCTGTAGATAAAGATACTGCATTTACTCAGGTCTGTAGATAAAGATACTCCATTTATTCAGGTCTGTCGATAAATATACTACATTTACTCAGGTCTGTAGATAAAGATACTACATTTATTCAGGTCTGTAGATAAAGATACTACATTTATTCAGGTCTGTAGATAAAGATACTACATTTATTCCGGTCTGTAGATAAAGAAACTACCTTTACTCAGGTCTGAAGATAAATATACTACATTTACACAGGTCTGTAGATAAATATACTACATTTACTCAGGTCTGTAGATAAAGATACTACATTTACTCAGGTCTGTAGATAAAGATACTACATTTATTCAGTGCATAAGAGATATGATATTTATTCCATTGTTTTGGATAGAGATACTACATTGACTCAGGTCTGTAGATTAAGGTACTACATTTATTCAGGTCTGTAGATAAAGGTACTACATTTACTCAGGTCTGTAGATAAAGATACTACATTTATTCAGGTCTGTAGATAAAGGTACTACATTTATTCAGGTCTGTAGATAAAGGTACTACATTTATTCAGGTCTGTAGATAAAGATACTACATTTATTCAGGTCTGTAGATAAAGGTACTACATTTACTCAGGTCTGTAGATAAAGATACTACATTTATTCAGGTCTGTAGATAAAGATACTATATTTACTCAGGTCTGTAGATAAAGGTACTACATTTACTCAGGACTGTAGATAAAGGTACTACATTTATTCAGGTCTGTAGATAAAGATACTACATTTATTCAGGTCTGTAGATAAAGATACTACATTTATTCAGGTCTGTAGATAAAGATACTACCTTTACTCAGGTCTGTAGATAAAGATATTACCTTTGCTCAGGTCTGTAGATAAAGATACTACATTTATTCAGGTCTGTAGATAAAGATACTACCTTTACTCAGGTCTGTAGATAAAGATACTACATTTACTCAGGTCTGTAGATAAAGATACTACCTTTACTCAGGTCTGTAGATAAAGATACTACATTTATTCAGGTCTGTAGATAAATATACTACATTTACTCAGGTCTGTAGATAAAGATACTACATTTATTCAGGTCTGTAGATAAAGATACTACATTTATTCAGGTCTGTAGATAAAGATACTACATTTATTCCGGTCTGTAGATAAAGATACTACCTTTACTCAGGTCTGTAGATTAATATACTACATTTACTCAGGTCTGTAGATAAATATACTACATTTACTCAGGTCTGTAGATAAAGATACTACATTTACTCAGGTCTGTAGATAAAGATACTACATTTATTCAGTGCATAAGAGATATGATATTTATTCCATTGTTTTGGATAGAGATACTACATTGACTCAGGTCTGTAGATTAAGGTACTACATTTATTCAGGTCTGTAGATAAAGGTACTACATTTACTCAGGTCTGTAGATAAAGATACTACATTTATTCAGGTCTGTAGATAAAGGTACTACATTTATTCAGGTCTGTAGATAAAGGTACTACATTTATTCAGGTCTGTAGATAAAGGTACTACATTTATTCAGGTCTGTAGATAAAGGTACTACATTTACTCAGGTCTGTAAATAAAGGTACTACATTTGCTCAGGTCTGTAGATAAAGATACTACATTTACTCAGGTCTGTAGATAAAGGTACTACATTTATTCAGGTCTGTAGATAAAGATACTACATTTATTCAGGTCTGTAGATAAAGGTACTACATTTATTCAGGTCTGTAGATAAAGATACTACATTTATTCAGGTCTGTAGATAAAGATACTACATTTACTCAGGTCTGTCGATAAAGATACTACATTTATTCAGGTCTGTAGATAAAAATACTACATTTATTCAGGTCTGCAGATAAAGATACTACATTTACTCAGGTCTGTAGATAAAGATACTACATTTATTCAGGTCTGTAGATAAAGATACTACATTTACTCAGGTCTGTAGATAAAGATACTACATTTACTCAGGTCTGTAGATAAAGATACTACATTTATTCAGGTCTGTAGATAAAGATACTACATTTATTCAGGTCTGTAGATAAAGATACTACATTTACTCAGGTCTGTCGATAAAGATACTACATTTATTCAGGTCTGTAGATAAAAATACTACATTTATTCAGGTCTGCAGATAAAGATACTACATTTACTCAGGTCAGTAGATAAAGATACTACATTTATTGAGGTCTGTAGATAAAGATACTACATTTACTCAGGTCTGTAGATAAAGATACTACATTTACTCAGGTCTGTAGATAAAGATACTACCTTTACTCAGGTCTGTAGATAAAGATACTACATTTATTCAGGTCTGTAGATAAATATACTACATTTACTCAGGTCTGTAGATAAAGATACTACATTTACTCAGGTCTGTAGATAAAGATACTACCTTTACTCAGGTCTGTAGATAAAGATACTACCTTTACTCAGGTCTGTAGATAAAGATACTACATTTATTCAGGTCTGTAGATAAATATACTACATTTACTCAGGTCTGTAGATAAAGATACTACATTTATTCAGGTCTGTAGATAAAGATACTACATTTATTCAGGTCTGTAGATAAAGGTACTACATTTATTCAGTGCATAAGAGATATGATATTTATTCCATTGTTTTAGATAGAGATATTACATTTATTCAGGTCTTTAGATAGAAATGCAACATTTAGTCGGTGCTTTAGATATAGTGCAATGGAGCACAGAGTGAACAGCTGAGAGTTTGGTGAGTGTGGGAGTTCGGTGAAGTGGGGGAAGGAGGTGCTGCTTTGCCTTGCTTTTCTGAACTTTTTCCGCAGAGCAGCGGCGGACCTGAGCAGCGGAAGACTGAGAGTGGGGATAGAAGCAGCAGCAGACCTGCAACAAGAGAAAACTACTGTGCGACCTCACAGGTGAGGCAGGTGAGTCCGAGAGGTGAGCACAGTATAAAAGGAGAGTCCAAGAGCAGGAGGAGAGTCTGGGAGGTGAACGCAGTGTAAATCTAAGGCAAGTCATGGCAGCACAGCTCCTCCTGCATATTTGTGGGAAGTCATGGACACTACCAGTGTCCCTGGCGACCATGTGTGCAGGAAGTGTGTCCAGCTGCAGCTGCTGGCTAACCGCATTTCGGATCTGGAGCTGCGGGTGGATTCACTGTGGAGCATCCGTGATGCCGAGACTATCGTGGATAGCACGTTCAGTGAGGTGGTCACACCGCAGGTAAAGATTACGCAGGCAGAAAGGAAATGGGTGACCGCCAGACAGAGTAAAAAGACAAGGCAGGTAGAGCAGGAGTTCCCTGGGGCTATCTCCCTCTCAAACAGATATTCCGCTTTGGATACTGTTGGGGGAGATGGCTTATCAGGGGAAAGCAGCAAGAGCCAAGTTTGTGGCACCACGGGTGACTCAGCTGCACAGGAGGGGAGGAAGAAGAGTGGCAGGGCTATAGTGATAAGGGATTCAATTGTAAGGGGAACAGATAGTCGTTTCTGTGGCCGCAAACATGACTCCAGGATGGTATGTTGCCTCCCTGGTGCTAGGGTCAAGGATGTTGCGGAGCGGCTGCAGGACATTCTGGAGGGGGAGGGTGAACAGCCAGTAGTTGTGGTCCATGTCAGTACCAACGACATAGGTAAAAAAAGGGGTGAGGTCCTGCAAGGTGAATTTAAGGAGTTAGGAGATAAATTAAAAAGCAGGACTTCAAAGGTAGTGATCTCAGGATTACTACCAGTGCCACGTGCTCGTGAGTATAGGAACAGGAGAATAGACCGGATGAATGCAGGGATGGTGTAGGAGGGAGGGGTGGTGTAGGAGGGAGGGATTTAGATTCCTG
The DNA here is from genome assembly GCF_035084215.1 of Heptranchias perlo. Lineage (NCBI taxonomy): Eukaryota > Metazoa > Chordata > Chondrichthyes > Hexanchiformes > Hexanchidae > Heptranchias > Heptranchias perlo. Next base: position 161,718,333 of record NC_090326.1, read on the forward strand.
GGACATTGGGACCGGTTCTGGGGAAGGTGGGACCTGTACAAGCGGGACGGGTTACACCCAAGCAGGACCGGGACCAATGTCCTCGCGGGAGGGTTTGCTACTGCTGTTGGGGAAGGTTTAAACTAGAGTGGCAGGGGGATGGAAACCTGAACGGGGAGTCAGAAGGGAGTAAAGTTGAGGGAAGCAAGAGAGGGGAATACCCAGGGGAAATTTACAATACAAATAGTACAAACACTTGTTCAAGAACAAGTGAAAGGGAAAAGCATAGAGCAGCAGAAAGAAAGTGTACTTTAGACACTACAGATAAAATGAAAACTAGAAGGTGTAAGGCGATTAACCCAACATCAAAGCTGAAGGTCAGGCTAGGGTGTGTGGCCCAACTAAGAGTTCTATACATAAATGCATGGAGTATAAGGAATAAATTAAATGAACTACAGGTTCAAATTCAAATTGGAGGGTATGACATGATAGCTATTACTGAGACATGGCTGCAGGATGGTCAGGATTGGGAACTAAATATACCAGGTTATAAGGTCTACAGGAGAGATAGGGAAAATGGAAGACGGGGAGAAGTAGCCTTAATGATTAGAGATGAAATCACTTCAATGATAAAGGAGGATATAACGAGAGGTAAGCAGCCAACAAAGACCTTATGGGTTGAATTAAGAAATAGGAAAGGATCTAAGACTATAGTGGGAATTGCGTATAGGACCCCTGGCAGCAACTCTGAAGTGCTAGATTGTATAAATGCAGAGATTAGACAAGCGTGTAAGAAAGGCATAGTGGTCTTAATGGGGGAACTTTAACCTTCACATAGATTGGGAAAAGCAGACTAGCAACTGTCAGAAAGGTAGTGAATTTCTTGAGTGTGTGCGGGATAGTTTTCTACAGCAGTATGTCCTAGAGGCAACAAGGGGGCAAGCCATACTAGATTTAGTAATGAGGAATGAACCAGATTTAGTTAACGGCTTAACTGTATGCAAACATCTATCCAATAGCGATCATAACATGATCGAGTTCAATGTAGTGTTTGAAAGGGAAAAAAGTGAGTCAGCTGCTAAGATTCTAGACTTGGGTAAGGCTGACTTCAATGGGGTGAGACAGAGAATGTCCACAGTAAACTGGGCAAATCTGTTAATGGGTAAAACGACTGATGATCAGTGGGAAATGTTTAAAGAAACATTTAACATGATACAGAATCGGTTTATACCCCTGAGGGGCAAGAACTCTACTTGCCAAAAAAAACAGCCATGAACAACTAAAGAGGTAAGGGACAGTATAAGACATAAGGAAAGGGCATACAAAAAGGCAAAAAATGGCTCAGATCCTGGCGAATGGGAAAGATACAAAGATCAACAAAGGGTCACAAAACAGATAGTAAGGGCTACAAAAAGAGAGTATGAAAAGAAACTTGCAAGGGATATCAAAACCAATACGAAGAACTTTTATAGTTACATTAAGAAAAAGAGGGTGGTCAGGAGCAGTGTTGGCCCCTTAAAAACTGAAAGTGGGGATATTGTCATTGATAATAGGGAAATGGCGGACATGTTGAACGATTACTTTGCATCAGTATTTACAGTAGAAAAAGAGAATAGCATGCCGGAAATCCCAAGAAAACTAATATTGAATCGGGGACAGGGACTCGATAAAATTAACATAAGTAAAGCAACAATAATGTAGAAAATAATAGCACTAAAGAGTCACAAATCCCCAGGACCAGATGGTTTCCATCCCAGGGTTTTAAAGGAAGTAGGTGAGCACATTGCAGATGCCCTAACTATAATCTTTCTAAGTTCTCTAGATTCAGGAACTGTCCCTCTAGATTGGAAAATTGCACATGTCACTCCGCTTTTTAAGAAAGGAGAGAGAGGGAAACCAGGGAATTATAGACCAGTTAGCCTAACATCTGTTGTGGGGAAAATGCTGGAATCTATAATTAGGGATAGGGTGACTGAACACCTCGAGAATTTTCAGTTAATTAGAGAGAGCCAGCATGGATTTGTGAAAGGTAGGTCGTGCCTGACAAACCTGATTGAATTTTTTGAAGAGGTGACTAAAGTAGTTGACAGGGGAATGTCAATGGATGTTATTTATATGGACTTCCAGAAGGCATTTGATAAGGTCCCACATAAGAGACTGTTAGCTAAGATAGAAGCCCATGGAATCGAGGGAAAAGTACGGACTTGGTTAGGAAGTTGGCTGAGCGAAAGACGACAGAGAGTAGGGATAATGGGTAGGTACTCACATTGGCAGGATGTGACTAGTGGAGTCCCGCAGGGATCTGTCTTGGGGTCTCAATTATTCACAATACTTATTAATGACTTAGATGAAGGCATAGAAAGTCTCATATCTAAGTTTGCCGATGACACAAAGATTGGTGGCATTGTAAGCAGTGTCGATGAAAACATAAAATTACAAAGCGATATTGATAGATTAGATGAATGGGCAAAACTGTGGCAAATGGAATTCAATGCAGACAAATGTGAGGTCATCCACTTTGGATCAAAAAGGATATAACAGGGTACGTTCTAAATGGTAAAAAGTTAAAAACAGTGGATGTCCAAAGGGACCAAGGGGTTCAGGTACATAGATCATTGAAGTGTCATGAACAGGTGCAGAAAATATTCAATAAGGCTAATGGAATGCTGGCCTTTATATCTAGAGGACTAGAGTACAAGGGGGCAGAAGTTATGCTGCAGCTATACAAAACCCTGGTTAGACCGCACCTGGAGTACTGTGAGCAGTTCTGGGCACCGCACCTTCGGAAGGACATATTGGCTTTGGAGGGAGTGCAGCGTAGGTTTACTAGAATGATGCCCGGACTTCAAGGGTTAAGTTACGAGGCGAGATTACACAAATTGGGATTGTATTCTCTGGAGTTTCGAAGGTTAAGGGGTGATCTGATCGAAGCTTATAAGATATTAAGGGGAACAGATAGGGTGGATAGAGAGAAACTATTTCCGCTGGTTGGGTATTCTAGGAGTAGGGGGCACAGTCTAAAAATTAGAGCCAGACCTTTCAGGAGTGAGATTAGAAAACATTTCTACACACAAAGGGTGGTAGAAGTTTGGAACTCTCTTCCGCAAACGGCAATTGATACTAGCTCAATTGCTAAATTTAAATCTGAGATAGATAGCTTTTTGGCAATCAAAGGTGTTAAGGGATATGGGCCAAAGGCAGGTATATGGAGTTAGATCACAGATCAGCCATGATCTTATCAAATGGCGGAGCAGGCACGAGGGGCTGAATGGCCTACTCCTGTTCCTATATTCCTAGATACTATATTTATTGAGTGCTTTAGAAAGATATGCTACATTTATCCAGGTCAGTATATAGAGATACTACATTTATCCAATGTTAGATAGAAATGCTACATTTATAGATAGCTTTCGATAGAGATACTACATTTATTCATTACTTTAGATAGAGATACTACATTTCATAGAGCAGAGGACATAGATAAGGTGATTGGCAAAAGAACCAAAGGCGACATGAGGAAAAACTTTTTTCACAGCGAGTGATCATGATCTGGAATGCACTGCCTGAGGGGGTGGTGGAGGCAGATTCAATCATGGCCTTCGAAAGGGAATTGAATAAGTACTTGAAGGGAAAAAATTTGTAGGCGTACGGGGATAGGGCGGGGTGTGAGACTAGCTGGATTGCTCTTGCAGAGAGCCGGCATGGACTTGATGGGCTGAATGGCCTCCTTGCTTGCTGTAACCATTCTATGATTCTATGGTTTATGTTGGCCGCCAATCTATTCTCATCTAAGTCATTAATATAGATTGTAAATAGCTGAGGCCCAAGCACCGATCCTTGTGGCACCCCACTAGTTACAGCCTGCCAACCTGAGAATGACCCGTTTATCCCTACTCTCTGTTTTCTGTCCTTTAACCAATCCTCGATCCATGCTAATATATTAACCCCAACCCCATGAGCCCTTACCTTGTGTAACAACCTTTTATGTGGCACCTTATCGATGCCTTTTGAAAATCCACACATATTACATCCACTGGTTCCCCTTTATCTACCCTGCTAGTTACATCCTCAAAAAACTCTATTTGGTTAGGGTTAAGAAACAATAGAGGTGCCATTACGCTACTGGGTGTATTCTATAGGCCACCATAAAACCATGTTGACTCTGCTAATGATATTATGATTTTCTAAGTGCCCTGGTACCACTTCCTTAATAAAGCATTCCAGCATTTTTTCGATGACCACTGTCAGACTAACTGGCCTGTGGTTCCCTGTTTTCTCTCTCCCTCCCTTCTTGAATAGTGGGGTAACATTTGCTACCTGGAAATGTACTGGTCAAGAAAGTTCTCCTGAACATGCATCAAAAATTCCTCCCCCTCTTTGTTCCTTACACTATTACTATCCCAGTCTATATGAGGGTTGAAGTCCCCTCATTATCCCTACTCTATAGTTCTTGCACCTCTCTGTAATTTCCCTGCAAATTTGCTCCTCTATATCCTTCCCACTTGTTGGTGGCCTATCGAATACACCCAGTAGCGTAATGGCACCTCTATTGTTTCTTAACCCTAACCAAATAGATTCCATTCCTGAACACCTTGTATCCAGGAATATTTAGTACCCATGCTGCCCTTTTTTGAGCCAGGTCTCCGTTATCGCCACAACATCATATTCCCATGTGGCTAATTGCGCCTGCAGCTCACCTACCTTGTTTACTATATTTTGTGTGTTTACACACATATACCATAAACCTTTCTTAGACCTTCTTGTATTCTCTCAATCTGATCCCACCTAATACTGTACTATTTCTTACTCTAGTGCTATCTGTCTCTCCCAATCCTTTGTGCACCTTGTTCCTCCTTTCCAATGCTACATCCTGGTGCTCATTCCCCTGCCAAATAAGTTTAAACCCCACCCCCGCCAAAGCACTTACGAACCTCCCCCCAAGGACATTGATCCCAGCTCGGTTGTGGTGCAATCTGTTCACCCTGTACAGGTCCCACCTCCCCCAGAACTGGTCCCAATGCCCCAGGAATCTAAAGCCCTCCCTCCTGTACCATCTCTCCAGCCACACATTCATCTGCTCTATCCTCCTATTTCTATTCTCACTCGCGCGTGGCACCGGGAATAATCTGGAGATTACTACCTTTGAGGTCCTGCTTATTAATCTCTTTCCCAACTCCCTAAAATTTCCTGCAGGACCTCATCCCTCTTTCTACCTATGTTGTTGGTGCCGATATGGACCACGACCTCTGGCTGTTCACCCTCCCCCCTTCAGAATGTTCTGCAGCCACTCAGTGACATCCTTGACCCTGGTACCAGGGAGGCAACGTACCATCCTGAAATCACGTCTGCGGCAGCAGGAACGCCTATCTGTTCCCCTAACTATAGAATCCCCTATCAGTATCACTCTCCTGACCTTTCTCCTCCCTGCCCTGTACAGCTGAGCCACCCATGGTGCTGCGAACTTGATTTTATTCAGTGCTTTAGATAGAGATGCTATATTTACTGAGTATTTTAGATAGAGGTACAACATTTATTCAGTGCTTTAGATAGGGATACTTCACTTATTCAATGCTTTATTCAAAGCATCGCCTGCAATGGCTTCTCTTCCCACTCCTGCACCGTTATCTCTGAAGTCCCCCTAGGAGCTATCCTTGGCCCCCTCCTATTTCTCATCTATTTGCTGCCCTTCGGCGACACCATCCGAAAACACATTGTCAGATTCCACGTGTACGCTGATGACACCCGGCTCTACCTCACAATCACCTCCCTCGACCCCTCCACTGTCTCTCATTTGTCACACTGCTTGTCCAATGATCAAAAATTACCTCCAACTAAATATTGGGAAGACCGAAGCCGTTGTCTTTGGTCCCCCCTGCAAACTCCGTTCCCTAGCCACCGACTCCATCCCTCTCCCTGGCCACTGTCTGAGGTTGAACCAGTCCGTTCACAACCTTGGCGTTCTATTTGACCTGAAGATGAGCTTTTAACCACATGTCCGCTCCACCACCAAGACCGCCTACTTCCTCCTCCGTAACATCGCCCGTCTCCGTCCCTGCCTCAGCTCATTCGCTGCTGAAACCCTCATCCATGCCTTTGTTACCTCCAGACTCGACTATTCCAATGCTCTCCTGGCCGGCTTCCCATGTTCCACCCTCCATAAAATTGAGCACATCCCAAACTCTGCTGCCCGTATCCTAACTAACACCAAGTCCCATTCACCCATCACCCCTGTGCTCGTTGACTTCATTGGCTCCCGGTACGGGAACGCCTCAATTTTAAAATTCTCATCCTTGTTTTCAAATCCCTCCATGGCCTCACCCCCTGCCTATTTCTGTAACCTCCTCCAGCTCTATAACCCTCTGAGGTCTCTGCGCTTCTCCAATTATTGCCTTTTACGCATCCCTGATTTTAATCGATCCACATTTGGCGGCCGTGCCTTCAGCTGGTTAGACCCTAAGCTCTGGAATTCCCTAAACCTCTCCGCCTCTCCAACTCTCTCTTCTCCTTTAAGACACTCCTTAAAACCTACCTCTTTGACCAAACTTTTGGTCACCTGTCCTAATATCTCCTTATGTGGCTAGGTGTCAAATTTTGTTTCATAATCGCTCCTGTGAAGCGCCTTGGGACGTTTTACTATGTTAAAGGCGCTATATAAATGCAAGTTGTTGTTGTTTAGATAGAGATACATTTATTCAGTGATTTAGGTAGAGATAATACATTTATTCAGTGCTTTAGAGATCCGAAAGCCCATCCCTAGTTGTCCTGAAAAATTGGTGATACAACTGAGTGACTTGCTAGACCACTTCAGGTGGACGATAAAGTTCAACTATGTGGGAGTGGAACTGGAGACACGTACAGGCCAGGCCGGTTAAGAACGGGCAGATTTCCTTCCCCTTAAACGGCATTAGTGAACCAGTTGGGTTTGTACAACAATCCAACAGCTCCATGGTCACTTTTACTGATACCAGCTTTTTATTTCTAGGTTTTTAATATTGAATTGGGAAATCATTTACAGGGCTACAGGGAAAGAGCAGGGGAGTGGGACTAATTGGATAGCTCTTTCAAAGAACCGATGGCACAGGCACGATGGGCCGAATGGCCTCCTCCTGTGCTGTACCTATTACGATACAATGAATTGAAATGCTCAAACTGCCAGTGGTGCAATTTGAACCCACTACTGAGTAGTTTATTACTAGTCCAGTAACATGCCCTCCATGCTACCATACCCTTTTTTTCAAAGATACTCTTTCGCAGATAGAATTATTGGGTTGACTGAATATCAGTATCTTGGCGTGGAGTTTCTGTATGATTTACGCCCAAATATCGGCACAATCTGGGCGTGAATAGCGGCACGGAACGTGGAACTTTAAAGGTAAGTGACTTGCGCCCAGAACCGCTTTACGCTGGAGTTTTCCGCGATATTTTACGCTGGTTCAAAAAGTCCATTTCCCCGAAGCAGCCCCCGCCCGCAAAAACTGGCCATGCCCCCGGGGCGGAATGTGTAGTGTCCGCCGATTGCGCCCGTTCTCGGGGCGTTCGTCACATTGCACCCAGAATCTCGGGCACCCGTGGTCACACAGGTACAGCATTAATCACCTAGCACCGGCAGTGACCAGCAGTCATAGAAACATGGAAAATAGGAGCAAGAGTAGGCCATTTGGCCCTTCGGGCCTGCTCCGCCATTCAAAATGATCATGGCTGATCGTCTAACTCAGTACCCTGTTCCCGCTTTTTCCCCATATCCCTTGATCCCTTTAGCATTAAGAAATATATCTATCTCCTTCTTGAATACATCCAATGATTTGGCCTCCACTGCCTTCTGTGGTAGAGAATTCCACAGGTTCACCACCCTCTGAGTGAAGAAATTTCTCCTCATCTCAGTTCTAAATGGCATACCCCGTATCCTGAGACTGTGACCCCTGGTTCTGGAGTCCACAGCCATCGGGAACATCCTCCCTGCATCTAGTCTGTCTAGTCCTGTTAGAATTTTATATGTTTCGATGCGATCGCCTCTCATTCTTCTAAACTCTAGTGAATATAAGCCTAGTCGACCCAATCTCTCCTCATACATCAGTCCTGCCATCCCAGGAATCAGTCTGGTAAACCTTCGTTGCACTCCCTCCATGGCAAGGACATCCTCCCTCAGATAAGGAGACCAAAACTGCACACAATACTCCAGATGTGGCCTCACCAAGGCCGGGCGCCCAGTCAATTGAAGCCCGACCCTGTTGCGTTGCTCCTGCTGCCGCTGCAATTACTTTAAATTCAGTTTAAATTCGTCTAAATCCAGTCAATTCTACCAGCGCAGGACACACCTGTGTGGCTTCAATCGACTGCTGGTCACAGATCTTATTTGCCAAGGGCCGATCAAAGCAACTGATTGAAGGCAATTAAAAAGTAAGACCAAGAGCCTTAAATCAGTCAGTTGAAGAATGGTTCATTTCCTGGCAATCCCACTCTCCTTTGTGGGTAGCCCTGTTCCAATCACAAATTGATTACGCTGCTTGATTGCGCTGATTCAGGGGGGGTGATTTTACGTTTGGGCTTACGCTAACGAATGGACGTATCACTGTTTGGAACTCTGAGTAACCACCGCATCTACAACTCGCATTCCTTCAGTGTTTTCGAGACAGATACAACAGGGCCGACCGTTGTACCCGGCAGGGGGAGCTGGCGGGAGTGGGTGGCCACCTCCGAGCGGGAGTTTTCGCTGGTGACCCCCGGAAGATTTGAAATGAGTCGGGGCCTCATTGGGAATGCCCAGAGTCGGCTAGCTGACGGGGGAGGGGTGGGGAAGGGCACGAAGGCCTTACTCCGTCCTGGCCCCGCCAAGGACAGTTCTTGTTAAACTTGCCTTCCCGCCAGCTTTAACTGCCGCCAGGGGCCCCAAGTACCATCGCTGCATTTTTTTTTTTAACGAGGCTCCCGCTGCCAAAATCCAACGGATTAAAATGGGGAATTGGCAGCGATGGAGCGGGAAACGGAGCCGCTCCATTTTTAAAACGGCAACTTGCATTAACATCGCTCCTTTAATGTAGTAAAAACGTCCCCAAGGCACTTCACAGGAGCGGGATCAGACAAAAAAAATAATGGACGCCGAGACAACGAAGGAGACATTAGGACAGGTGGCCAAACGCTTGGTCAAAGAGGTAGGTTTTAAGGAGCGTCTTAAAGGGGGAGAGAGAGGTGGAGAGGCGGAGCGGTTTAGGGAGGGAATTCCAGAGCTTAGGGCAGCTGAAGGCACGGCCGCCAATGGCGGGGCGACTGCAGCCTCTCGAACATCCAGGATGGTGTCTTGGATGCACACGCATGTTTCAGGCGTGACGTGCGCCGGACACCATCCTGGTATAGGAATCAGCGCAGGCGCAAATACCGCATGCCGGCTGCACGTAAAATAAGGAGAAAATGGATACAATCAGTGTGTAACGCTGACTTAAAGTGACCATTTTGGCACTTTGCTGGGACCAGTGTTCCGGCGAATCGAATAACTAGGGCTGTAGACAGGGCTTTAAACTAAATAGGGAGGGGGGAAGGTTCAGGTGGGGGGTAAATTTAGAATGTTGAAAGAGAAAGGACAAGGAAGCAGTACAGGGACGAGATGGGGGTAATGATAAACAGAGTGTGTCAGGAAGGGACAGAGCGTACAAACATAAGAGTGCGCCAGCAAATGGGGTCAGAGTAGGAAAGAATGGTAAGAAGACAAAATTAAAGGTTCTTTATCTGAATGCGCCCAGCATTCGTAATAAGATAGATGAATTGACGGCACAAATAGAAACAAATGGGTAAGATCTCATTGCCATTACAGAGATGTGACCAAGGTTGGGAGCTAAATATTCAGGGTTATTTAACATTTCGGAAGGATAGGCAAAAAGGTAAAGGTGGTGGGGTAGCTCTGTTAATAAAGGATGAAATTGGTCTAATAGTGAGAAATGATCTTGGCTCAGAAGATCAAGATGTCGAATCAATTTGGGTGGAAGTAAGAAATATCAAGAGTAGGAAATCACTGGTGGGAGTAGTCTATAGTAGCTACACTGTAGGGAAAAATATAAATCAAGAAATAATGTGGGCTTGTAAAAAAGGTAATGCAATAATCATGGGCGATTTTAACTTTCATATAGATTGGACAAACCAAATTGGCAAAAGTAGCCCTGAGGATGAGTTCATAGAGTGTATTCGGCAGTGTTTCTTAGAACAATATGTTGTGGAACCAACCAGGGAACAGGCCATTTTAGATCTGGTAATGGGTAATGAGACAGGATTAACTAATGACCTCAAAATAAAGAATCCCTTAGGAAAGAGTGATCATAATATGATAGAATATCACATCCAGTTTGAGAGTGAGGATTTTGGATCTGAAACTATTGTATTAAACCTAAATAGGGGCAATTACAATGGCATGAGGACAGAGTTGGCTAAAGTGGACTGGGAAAACAGATTAGAAGGTATGACGGTGGGTAAGCAATGGCAAACATTTAAAAAGATACTTTATGACTCTCAACAAAAATATATCCCAGTAAGGAGGAAAGACTCCACAAGAAGGGTGTACCAACCATGGCTAACTAAGGAAGATAAAAGAAAAAGCATACAACATGGCAAAGATTACTAGTTAGCCCGAAGATTAGGAAAACTTTAGAAACCAGCAAAGGATGACTAAAAAAATAGTAAAGAGGGAGAAAATAGATTATGAGAGTAAATTAGCAAGAAATATAAAAACTGACAGTAAGAGCTTTTACAAGTATAATAAAAGGAAGAGGGTAGCTAAAGTAAACACCCTTGGAGGATGAGACTGGGAAAATAATAATGGAAAACAAGGAAATGGCAAAGACATTGAACAGATATTTTGGATCTGTCTTCACAGTAGAAGACACTAATAACATACCAATAAGAGTAGATAATCAAGGGGCAAAGGGGAGGGAGGAACTAAAAACAATCACTATCACTAGAGAAAAAGTATTAGGTAAACTAATGGGTCTAAAGGCTGACAAGTCCCCTGGACCTGATGGCTTACATCCGAGGGTCTTAAAGGAAGTGACTACAGAGATAGTGGATGCATTGGTTGTAATCTTCCAGAATTCACTAGATTCTGGAAAGGTTCCAGCAGATTGGAAAACCGCAAACATAACACCCCTATTCAAGAAAGGAGGGAGACAGAAAGCAGGTAACTATAGACCAGTTAGCCTAACATCTGTCATTGGGAAAATGCTAGAATCCATTCTTAAGGAAGTCGTAGCAGGAAATTTGGAGACTCATATTGCAATCAAGGAGAGTCAACATGGTTTTATGAAGGGGAAATCATGTCTGACAAATTTATTAGAGTTCTTTGAGGAAGTAACGAGCAGGGTGGATAAAGGGGAACCAGTAGATGTAATGTATTTGGATTTCCAAAAGGCAGTCGATAAGATGCCTCATAAAAGGTTACTGCATAAGGTAAGAGCTCATGGTATTGGAGGTAGTATACTGGCATGGATAGAGGATTGGTTAACTAACAGAAAACAAATAGTCGGGATAAAGGAGTCATTTTCAGGATGGCGATCTGTAACTAGTGGGGTGCCGCAGGGCTCAGTGCTGGGGCCTCAACTATTTACAATATATATCAATGACTTGGATGAAGGAACAGAGTGTCTTGTGGCCAAATTTGCTGATGATACAAAGATAGGTGGAAAAGTAAGTTGCGATGAGGACACAAAGGGCTCGATTTTTGCGTCGGGTTACCTGCGGGGGGGGTCCCGAAAATCCCGATATCCGGTCACGTGACCGGATCGCGCCGAAATCCCGGCCACTTCCGGGTACCGCGCTGACGTGCGGGGCTGCGCGCGCAAGCCCCGCTGGTGGGAATCCCGCAGGCAATTAAAGCCAGCGGGGTTCCACTTGAGTGTACTTACCTTGCTTGTTGAGGTCAGTTAATGAGCTGAATCAGCTGTCAAAAGAGGAAGTGTGGGATTTTAGGTTCAAGGCAGTGAGTTTCCCACACTGGGGGAAACAGTCTCTCTCCAACCAGGCATGTTGCAGCCAGCAGCCTGTGGCAGGTGCCAAGGTGCACTCCACGGGGGAGAGCCCTCACCCACGCAGGAGGCCACCGCTGCCCTCCACCACCCCCCGCCAAGCCAGAGGACAGACCGACACGAAACCGCAGCCCCAGTCCGAGGAACCACCCACCTACACTGCACAACCCCTCAGACCAACACCTGCCAGTTGGGTGGTGCGTGGACACCCTCGGAGGACGAACAGCATGACCAGCCCCAGCAGCCTCGCAGTCCACGCCGTCCGCCGCAGAGACGTGGATCCCCCCAACACGGTGTTGTTGCACGCCCACCTGCACAGCAGGAGGGAGGGCTACTGCAGGGAGAGATGCATCGCAGAGGGCACTACCCTCGCCACAGGGCCCACAGACCGAGGCGCAGCTCCCCGGACCTCTCCGAGCAGCAGTGCACAGGGAGGCGCAGATTCGCTCGACATGTAGTCGTGGAGATCTGAAGGCTCTTTCATGCCGAGCTGCTCTTGGCTGGCCCCAGCACCAACTGCTTACCTGTCGCTGTCAAAGTCACCACTGCCCTCCACAACTTCTCCTCCGCATCCTTCCAGGGTGCAGCCGGCTACACCGCCGATGTCTCTCAGTCGTCTGCGCAGAAGAGCCCTGCAAATACACCTGCACCTACTCTGCAGTAACACGATGGGTGGCATCAGTGGTGGGTCCTCATAGTGATACCCAGGAGCGGGCATTATTGGACACAACGGACAGGATTCGCGGAGACATGGCAGTGGTGGTGTCAATATAATGTGTGCTGTTTGTTGCTCTGAAATTCAATATAGGTAACACCCAGGACAAATCCTCAGACACCCTTGTGCACCCCCTTCATGCTCACGACACGTTTGCCTTACGCTGCCTACTGCACATATGTGATGCATGCCCTATGGCTGCAGCACAGGTGGTGGCAGGTTGAGTGAGGCTGGCCGTGAGGGAGATGCACGAGAGGGTGAGTATGGGATGGAGCAATGAGATTGTATGAGGATTGGGTTGCGTGTTAGTGGCAGGATGAGTACTGGCGAGGTGAGTAGGTGGAGGTAAGATGAGGATGGGGTTTGAATGGGTATGAAGGGTGATGTGACAGAGTAGTGTTGGCGGTGCAGAAGGAGATGTGGGGTGGGGGCAGTGTTGTGGCAGACGGAGTGGAGGGGAAAGACTTTGTGTTCTCACTGTGGCTGACCTACTGCGGTCATTGCAGCGCCTCCTGCACTGTATGCAGGTGGGCCATATGTTGGTGGCGCAGGTGACCCCCTCTGCCATCTCGAGCCAGGCCTTCTTGGTGGCAGAGGCAGGCCGCTTCCTCCCGCCCGCCGGGGGGAAGATCTGTGTCCTCCCCCTCCTCCTCACCCCATCTGATGATACCTGGGGTGAGGCATCATTAAACTGGGAGCAGCCTTCCCCCTGGGCTGCTCCATGCTCCAATTGGTTCCATTGGTTGCAGCATCTGTCAGTGGAGGACTGCCCCTTTAAATAGAGAGCCTCCAGCTGACAGATCGTACTGCGCATGCGCAGCCCGCCCGACGCGCTGACCAGCAGCGCGGAGCCCGGAGGAGCAGGTAATTGATTCCTATTAGTGTGTTGCCTGCTACGATCGCGTGGGCAACCCACTAATTTCGCCGAGCGTGTTGACCACGCTCCCGGAGGACCACCCGCTGGGAACCCGCAGGCCTGCTAAATTCGTACCCAAAGTGTCTGCAAAGGGATATTGACAGATTAAGTGAATGGGCAAAAATTTGGCAGATGGAATATAATGTGGGAAAATGTGAAGTCATCCACTTTGGTAAGAAAAATAAAAAGGCAAAATATTTTATAAATGGAGAAAGACTACAGAATGCTGCGGTACAGAGGGATCTGGGTGTCCTCGTACATGAAACACAAAAAGTCAACATACAGGTGCAGCAAGTAATCCGGAAGGCAAATGGAATATTGGCCTTTATTTCAAGGGGGATGGAGTATAAAAGCAGGGAAGTCTTGCTACAACTGTACAGGGTGCTGGTGAGACCACACCTGGAGTACTGCGTACAGTTTTGGTCCCCTTATTTAAGGAAGAATATCCTTGCATTGGAGGCAGTTCAGAGAAGGTTCACTCGGTTGATTCTGGGTCTAGAAGGGTTGTCTTATGAGGAAAGATTGAACAGGTTGGGTCTATACTGATTGGAGTTTAGAAGAATGAGAGGAGATCTTATTGAAACATATAAGGTTCTGAGGGGGCTTGACAGGGTAAATGCTGAGAGGATGTTTCCCCTCATAGGAGAATCTAGAACTAGGGGGCATAGTCTCAGAATAAGGAGTCGCCCATTTAAGACGGAGATGAGTAGAAATTTCTTCTCTCCGAGGGTTGTGAACCTTTGGAATTCTTTGCCCCAAAGAGCAGTGGAGGCTGAGTCATTGAACACATTCATGGCTGAGTTAGACAAATTTTTGATCGGCAAGGGGATCAGGCAGGAAAGTGGAGTTGAGGCCAGAAGCAGATCAGCCACGATCTCATTGAATGGCGGAGCAGGCTCGAGGGGCCGAATGGCCTACTCCTGCTCCTATCTCTTATGTTCTTATGGACCATGCAGGATTTACAGGTTAGTGGCTAGATTATTGCTTCTGGCTGGCGAGACATTTGTAACTGTTTTTGGAGGTCTCCCATACTTGAATACTAGGACACTGGGACATAGCCCAACATTTAGAGCCAGGATGTGCAGGAGTGAAGTTAGGAAACGCTTCTACACGCAAAGGGTGGTAGAAGTTTGGAACGCTCTTCTGCAAACAGCAGTTGATGCTAGTTCAATTGTGAATTCTAAATCTGAGATTGATAGGTTTCTGTGAACCATGGGTATTAAGGGATATGGGTCTAAGGTGACTATATGGAATTAGGTCACAGGTCCACCATGATCTCATCGAATGGCGGAAGAGGCTCGATGGGCTAAATGCCACGGCCACTTGCTGCGTCCTGTTATGCGCCACCTTCTCTTGCAAGAAAGCGGGACGAGTGTCTAGGTGATGTGCCTGTCGTGGTCGAATAGCAGCCAGTGTGTGTGACCCAAGAGCTGTGGGTGGATGGCTTGAAACAGTGGTAATATGTAAGGGTGACAGGAAGCATCTGATTGGAAGAATTGAGTATTGATTGAAAGAGATTGTTGGTGGCTGGGTGGTGGGGGTGTGTAGTGCGTGGAGCAGTGGAGTTGGCTGGTGGTGCAGTTAGTAGGAGACTCCAGCTGACAGTTGACCTCACTCAGCTTGACCACTCGTGTCTAAGCACTGAACATCTTCCTGCACTGCATCCATTTTGTGGTGCTATGTGCCTGGCATTGACTTCGTTCCCCGCTGCCTCCCACTGCCTTTTGGGCATATGTCTGGAGAACCTCTTGCACGCCCCCACCCCGCCCCCCCCCCAGCGCAGATATAGGATGTCCCTCCCTCTGTCCACCCCTTGCAACAAGTGCATCATCTGAGAACCTTGGTGCACTCACTCTCGCAGGCCTGGTACCAACTCAGATCGGCAGATTGGTGAGGTCTGGCATGCAGATTGGAGGATGTGGGATTTATTGGTACGCAACCTTTATTCAATGTTTTAACATAATTCAGCAGTGTGTAAACATAGGGACGGGGCCTGCATCTGTGTTTTACATGTGTGATGTCTGATCTCCGTTCAGACTCTGTGCAGAACAGCAGACTGTTATTTTCAGCAGATAACAGGTATCGGCAACCTTTAAGAGATATCCCCCCTTTAAGAGATTGGGGCTCCCCCTGCTGGTGGAAAGTGTGGATTGCATGAATCCGCATGTCAACGCTGATTTCCAATGCAGCTTGCAGATAAGTCCTCAGGCATCACGAAAGTCTCATCCTACCTGCGCTGGGGCCATCCGGCGTGGGTTAATAGCGGATCACGCTACCCGCGCCCAATATTAGGTCTTATCGAATTTTTTTTTCCCCCCAACATTTAGTCAACACTCTAACTGTAGATACTACTTATAATCTGTGCTTTGGACATACGTACAACTGGTTAACGCTCAGAGTAGACACCGTATCTATCGATATCTTATATTTATTCAATGCTTTAGATCTTGATACTATATTTGCTCCGTACCTCTGATGTAGATACTGACCGCAAATTTATGCGAAGGTTCTACGGAACTCTGCCCCAACTCCGGCGAGACCCATCGGAAAGGAACAGGGAGCCGGGGTATGGATTCTCTGTCGTTCAGCGTACGCTGCAGTTCTTTTACTAATGCTAAAGAATTTTTATTTGACATTCAAACATGACAGTTTTTTCCAGAAAGGAAGTAATGAGCCGAATCACCCTGGAAAAATAACGTCATGTGAACGACGCAGGCCGTTATTAAGACGCAAATCAGCCTCAAGTTCAGGGGACCAAGAGATCGGCCGTGAGTTGTAAATCTCCACAACTTGCTGGTCGATTTACGCCGCTCCATCATTCGATTCGTACAAATGGCATCTCCTCCTTAGCCTCCCCGTTATTGTTAAGAACTTGCTGGATTTGCACATTAATTGTCCGTTAAACAACAGCAACAACAACAACAATGTACATTTATATAGCGCCTTTAATGTAGTAAAACGTCCCAAGGTGCTTCACAGGAGTGACAATCAAACAAAATTTGAAACCGAGGCACATAAGGAGATATTAGGACAGGTGACCAAGTTTGGCCAAAGAGGTAGGCTTTAAGGAACGTCTTAAAGGGGAGAGAGGTAGAGAGGCGGAGAGGCTTAGGGAGGGAATTCCAGAGCTTTGGGCCTGGGCAGCTGAGGGCACGGCCGCCAATGGTGGAGCGAAGAAAATCGGGGATGTGCAAGAGGCCAGGGTTGGAGGAGTGCAGAGATCTCGGAGGGTTGTAGGTCTGGAGGAGGTTACAGAGATAGGGAGGGGAGAGGCCATGGAGGGATTTGAACACAAGGATGAGCATTTTAAAATCGAGGTGCTGCCAGACCGATATTTGTCGGTGACAAATATTGCTTTGAATATAAATATTTGATTTACTCATTGCTTTGGATGTATGTGTAACTATTTGGAGGATTGAGTAAATTTAGTATCTATATTTCATATATCTTCAGTGTTTTCGATACATTTATATGGGGCTTCAGCTGTTGATATTATATTCTCCGTGCTTTAGATATTGATAGGTGTACTCTCTGTTTTAGATATAAATATGGAGTTTACTCGCTACTTTGAATGTATGTACAACTATTGAAAGCATCAAGTAAACGCTGTATCTATATCTTATATCTCTTCAAAGTTTCCGACATTACAACAGTAACTAGACTTCGAATGTACTTCATTGGCTGTAAAGCATTTTGGGATGTCCTGGGGTCATGAAAGGCGCTTTATAAACACAAGTCTTTCTTTCTATTATGCAGATATTACATTTCTTTTGTGCTTTAGATATCGATGCAATGTGCATTCTCTGAGTTAGATATAAATATTGGGTTTACTCGGTGCTTTGGATGTGTGTATAACTATTGAAAGTATCAAGTGAACACTGTATTACATAGACTGTAGAACACAGAAAAGGGGGTTTTGGCCCAAATGATCGATGCCGGTGTTTATGCTCCACATGAGCCTCCTCCCTCCCTACTTTATCTAACACTATCAGCATGTCCTTCTATTCCTTTCTCCCTCATGTGTTTATCTAGCTTCCCCTTAAATGCATCTATGCTATTCCTTGTGTTGGTGCGTTCCACATTCTCACCACTCTCTGGGTAAAGAAGTTTCTCCTGAATTCCCTATTGGATTTATTAGTGACTATCTTATATTTATAGCCCCTAGTTTTGGACTCCCCCTCAAGCGGAAATATATCTATATCATACATCTCTTCAGTGTTTTCGATACAGATACTACATCTATTTTCGGCATCTCACGACATAACCTAAAATTCCATTTGTTTTTTCAAAGCCATATCAACCTGAGGTGCTGCCTTTAATGTCTTGTGAATGTTGTGAAGACATTAATAAACTTGCAGAATGGGTGTGTAATTAGCAAATGAATTTCAATATAGACAAGTGTGAGGTGGTGTATTTTAGTAGGAAGGATAAGGAGACCACATACTACTTGGATAATAAGAGTCTAAATGGGATAGAGGAGCACAGGGATCCAGAGGTACAGATACGCAGTTCACTAAAAGTCGCAACGTAGATTAATAAGGCCACAAAAAGGCAAACCAAGCGCTGGGGTCCATTTCCAGACTGAACTTCGGTTTAACATCTCATCCAAAGGACTGCACCTCCAATAATACACACACCCTCGGTACTACACTGGAAGTATCAGCCTAGATTTTCTTCTGAAATCTCTGGAGTGGGACTTGAACTCACAACCTTCAGACTCAGAAGCAAGTGCGCTAGCTACTGAGTCATGGGTGACACCTTTGGGTGCCCATCCCATTGACCCCACAAATACTAGTGTGTTCGCCACTGGACGCACGGTCAGGCCCGCTGACAGAGATCGCGACCTGAGGAAGTTCAGGTCCTACATTTACTGCCTGCTGTTAATATGAACGTTTAGTTTGTTCTCTGTTTTAGATACAGGCACAATGTGTATTTTCTGCTCTGGGTATAAATATCGTGTTCACTCGGTGCTTTGGATGTGTCTGTAACTATTGGAAGAACCAAGTGACCATTGTATCTATATTTTACATTGCTCCACTCTTTTTGATACAGATACTACATTTATTTGGTGCTTCAGATCTACACACTAAAAGAGACTTGAGCAAATAATCCAGGCCTACACTCCCAGTGCAGTACTGAGGGAATGCTGCACTGTCGGAGGTGCCGTCTTTCGGATGAGACGTTAAACTGAGGCCCCATCTGCCCTCTCAGGTGGATGTGAAAGATCTCACGGCCACCATTTCGAACAACAGCAGGGGAGTTCTCGCCGGTATCCTGGGCCAACATTCATCCCTCAACCAACACCTAGAACAGATTATCTGGTCATTTATCTCATTGCTGTTTGTGGGAGCTTGCTGTGCGCAAATTGGCTGCCACGTTTCCTACATTTACAACATTGACCACACTTCAAAAGTACTTCATTTATTGTAAACTGCTTTGGGACGTCCTGAGGTGATGAAAGGGGCTATATATAAATGCAAGCTCTTTCTTTCTTGAAGAAAAATGTTCCGTTCTCCAGCTCCTGGGGTGGTGGGGGGGGGTCAAAGGTACTTTTTGTAAATATAAAAAGTTAATGGAGCCCCTCTAGGATCGAATGCCTTTGGGCTCTAAACATTTTAGGGTCTGTGCAGGGACCTCAACAGGAGTCATGCCAGCTGGCAAATGGGCTGTTGGGCTTTTCCAAGGGAGCAGATGGAATACTGAGTGTAGCCCAGCAACTCCCCTCGATATACCCCCTTGATGTGGGCAGAGGGCAGAAGACTCCACACTTGACTAAAATCTCTCGCACTCTCAATGGGAGGTGGAAATCGATTTATAAAATCCGCCCACCCAAATCCCAGTAATTTCAGGCCCAACATTTATTCAGTACTCTGGGTGGAGATACTATGGTTACTCTGTGTTTTGGATGTAAACATCATTATTTAAAGCCCAGAGTAAGCAGGGTATCTGCATCAAATTCTTCAGTGTTTTTTTGATTTAAATGCTACCTTTATTTTCTGCTTCAGAGATTAACACAAAAAACAACGACTTGCATTTATCTAGCGCCTTTAACGTAGTACAAATGTCCCAAGGCGCTTCACGACAGCGTAATCAGACAAAAATTGACACTGAAGGAAACATTGGGACAGGTGTCCAAACGTCAAAGAGGTACGTTTTAAGCAGCCCGTTAAAGGAGGAGAGAGAGGTGGAGAGGAGGAGAAGTTTAGGGAGGGAAATCCAGAATTTAGGGCCTAGGCGGCTGAAGGCATGGCCGCCAGTGGTGGGGAGAAGGGAGTGGGGGGTGCACCAGAGGTCAGAATTGGAGTTGGATACATGTATTCTCCGCTGTGGGTATAAATATTGGGTTTACTCGGTGCTTTGGATGTATGTGTAGCTATTGAAACCACCAAGTAAGCACAGTATGTATATTTTACACCTCCTCAGTCTTTAAAATACAGATAGTACATTTATTCAGTGGTTTCGGTATTTTTGGTTTTAGATTTAAATATTGTGTTCACTCGGTGCGTTGGATCTGTGTGTAACTATTGAAACCACCAATTGAACACTGTATCTATCTTATATTTCTGCACTGAGTGGTTAGAACATGGAACTCACTCCCACAAGGAGTATTTGAGGCGTCTAGCATAGATGCATTTAAGGGGAAGCTGGACAAACACATGAGGGAGAGAGGAATAGAAGGGTATGTTGATAGGGTTAGATGAAGTAGGGAGAGAGGAGGCTCATGTGGAGCATAAACTCCGGCATTGAGCAGTTGGGCCGAATGGCCTGTTTCTGTGTTATAATTCTACGTGATTCTATGTAATTTCTGGCCCGACATTTATTCAGTGCTCCAGATAGAGATACTATGGCCACTCTGTGGTTTGGATGGATATATATAATTATTTGAAACTCAGAGTAGGCACTGCATCTGTATCACATTTCTTCAGTGCTTTTGACTCAGCTGATATGTTTATTTCCTGCATTGGGTATCGATATAGATAAAGGTATTTGGACCTTCAGATGTACTTGCTACGTTTCCCTGATTCTTTAGATATTGGGTGCTATTCAACGCTATAGGTACAGATACTAAAGTTAATCTGCGCTCTGGAATTAATCATCTATAATCTACCTATACCTGATATTTATTGAGACTACATTTACTCAGTGCTTTAGAAACAGATACAGCTTGCATTCGCTGCCATTGGATATAAATATTGGGTTTGCTTGCTGCTTTGGATGTAGTTATAATTATTTAAGCTCCCAAGTAAACACAGTTTCTATACCTTACATTTCTTCAGTGTTTTTGAGACAGAGCCTACGTTTACTCAGTGCTTTAGATTGAATTACATTGTGCATTCCCTGCTTTAGAAATAAATGTTGTGTTTACTCAGGTGCTTTGAGTGTATCTCTCACTATTCAGGCCACCAAGTAAACACAGTATCTATATCTTGTATTCCTTCGGTGTTCATTATACAGACCCTACCTCTACACATTGCTTTAGATTATAGTTAAAACGTGAATTCCCTGCCTTGGGTATAAATATTGGTTTATTTGAAAATCACAAGCTTTCGGACAGTTGGACTATAACCTGGTGTTGTAAGAATCCTTACATTTGTCAACCCCAGTCCATCACCGGCATGAGGGGCACAGAAAGGATGGATACTAAGGAGCTTTTTCCCTTCGTTGAGGGTTCTATAACAAGGGGACATAGATTCAAGGTAAAAGGCGGAAGGTTTAGAGGGGATTTGAGAAAGAACTTTTTCACCCAGAGGGTGGTTGGAGTCTGGAACTCACTGTCTGAAAGGGTTGTGGAGGCAGGAACCCTCACAACATTCAAGAAGCATTTGGATGAGCACTTGAAATGCCATAGCATACCAAGGCTACGGACCAAATGCTGGAATATGGGATTAGAGTAGACAGGGCTTGATGGCCGGCGCGGACACGATGGGCCAAAGGGCCTCTATCCGTGCTGTATAACTCTATGACTCTATGACTACTTATCTCCACATTATAAAATATTGGGTTTACTCTGTGCTTTAGAGATCGATGTAGCTATGTAAGGAATCAACTCAACAGAGTATCGACATCACTCTTCCCCTCCACCCCATCACAGACCTGGCCTTTTGTTCTTTCCTCCTCCTCTCCCTCCACCGCCCCACCCCTCCCCCAACCTCTTTCTCCATGGCTCTGTACTTGCTTGTAAACTATTAAATCTCTAACTTCTTCCAGTTGTGATGAAAGGTGATCGACCTGAAACGTTAACTCTGTCTCTCTCTCTCTCTCCGCAGATGCTGCCTGGCCTGCTGAGTGTTTTCTCAGCATTTCCTGTTTTTATTTCAGACTTCCAGCATCCGCAGTATTTTGCTTTTGTTTGAAGGGAAAAGAGTAATCCCTGCCATTTGTAGTTCCTCCACAGGATGGCACTGTTACCTCTAAAACACGACACCTGTAGTTCTTCCGTGCTCCACCGACAGCGCTGTAACCTCTCTCAGCCTGTTAAAACAAACACAATTAATTTTCTAGTTTATGCCCCTTAAAGAAGAGTGGGGAGGGGTTCGGTATCAATGTGTTCCTCTATTGATCACACTGGGGCAACCCATGTCATCTTGCTCGATCAATTACAAAAACCAATGAATATAAATATAAGAGTAGTCATTAATAAATCCAATAGGGAATTCAGGAGAAACTTCTTTACCCAGAGAGTGGTGAGAATGTGGAACTCGCTACCAACAAGGAATGGTTGAGACGAATAGCAGAGATGGATTTAAGGGGAAGTTAGATAAACACACGAGGGAGAGAGGAATAGAAGGATATGCTGATCAGGGTTAGATGAAGTAGGGAGGGAGGAGGCTCGTGTGGAGCATAAAACACCAGCACAGAGCAATTGGCCTGGGCCCCCATTCAAAAAAAAAAGGAAGAAAGAAAAAGAAGATAAAAGAAAGACTTGCAATTATCTAGTGCCTCTCACAACCTCTTTATGTCCCAAAGCGCTTTACAGCCGATGAAGTATTTTTAAGTGTAATCACTGTTGTAATGTAGGAAACGCGGCAGCCAATTTGCACACCAGCAAGATCCCACAAACAGCAATGAGATAATGACCAGATCATCGGAATTTTTAGTGATGTTGGTTGAGGGATAAAATATTAGACCAGACCCACCCACGGAGAACTTGGATAGAAATATTGGTTTTACTTGGCGCTTTGGATGCATTTATAACTGTTTAAGTTTAAGGAATCGGTTTGAATTATTATAAAATGTTATTAAATATAATTTTAAACCTATAACATATTGGAACCACGAACCCACTGATAAGATACTAACATAGAATTACATAGAATGTACAGTACTGAAACAGGCCATTCGGCCCGTCAGGTCTATGCCGGTGTTTATGCTCCACACGAGCCTCCTCCCTCCCTACTTCATCTCACCCTATCAGCATATCCTTCTATTCCTTCTCCCTCATGTGTTTATCTGGGCTTCCCCTTAAATCCATCTTTGCTATTTCTCCTCAACTACTCCTCTTGTGGTTGTGAGTTCCACATTTCTAACCACTCTCTGGGTAAAGAAGTTTGTCCTCAATTCCTATTGGATTTATTAGTGACCATTTTATATTTATGGCATCTGGTTCCGGTCTCCCCCACAAGTGGAAACATCTTGCCCATGTCTTCTCTATGTCGACCCCTATCAAACCCTTTCATAATCTTAAAGACCTCTATCAGGTCACCCCTCATTCTTCTCTTTTCAACAGAAAATAGCCCCCAGCCTGTTCAATCTTTCTTGATAGGTTTAATGGGGGTGATTTTAGGAGACAATTGCGG
This sequence comes from Heptranchias perlo, assembly GCF_035084215.1. Classification (NCBI taxonomy): domain Eukaryota; kingdom Metazoa; phylum Chordata; class Chondrichthyes; order Hexanchiformes; family Hexanchidae; genus Heptranchias; species Heptranchias perlo. The sequence continues at coordinate 161,741,742 of NC_090326.1, forward strand.
GTGCGTTGGGGGGCCGGCGCTCCGAAAATCAGGGAAATCCCGTTTGGGTTCAGATGCCAACTCCAACCCACCGACTTCCGAGTTTCCCAGGGTCCCACCCTGTTTGGGCGCAGGTGGCCTGAAACTGGAAGTCCCGCCGCCAATTAAAAGCCGGTGGGATGATCGTTAAAGAGCCAGATGCACCTCATTGAGGCACTTAAGGCACTTTACCTGTGACAGATTAAGTAGTTAGAAAGATTTTTAACTTACCTGGGCGGCTTGCCCACCGCTTCTGATTCACGTTTGTGTGAAGGCAGGCGTGAAGGGCCGGAACAGGGAGAAAGAAACTAAATAAATTAAATAAAAAACCATGGAAGGAAGTGAAAACACTTCTCCGATGTCTGATGTCTCTCACCTCCAATGTCCCCCTCTTCACCCCTCCTGATGTCCCCTCTTCACCCCCTCCTGATGTCCCCTCTCTTCACCCCCCGATTGTCCCGCTCTTCACCCCCGCCAATCTCTCCCCCCATGTCCCCTTCTTCACGCCCCCAATCTGCCCCCAATGTCCCCCTCTTCACCCCCCCCAATCTCCCCCGATGTCTCCCGATCTTCCATCGATCTTCCCCCGATCTTCCCCCGGTGTCCCCCCCGAACTTCCCCTCTCTCCCGATTTGCCCCCGATGACGCCCTTATTCACCCCCGCCGATCTCGCCCCATGTCCCCCTCTTCCACCCCCCCAATCTCCCCCGATGTCTCCCGATCTTCACCCCGATCTTCCCCCCGATGTCCCCCTGAAATTCCGCCGATGTCCCCCCAATCTTCCCCTCTCTCCCCCCACTATCTTCCCCCCTCTCCCCCACTATCTTCCCCTCTCTCCCCCCCCCAATCTTCCCCTCTCTCCCCCACTATCTTTCACTCTCCCACCGCCCCCCCCCCCCCCGACCCCCGTCTTCACGTTCCAGCACCAGATGATGTCTCTCTCTCTCTCTCTCGCCCCCCCCCCCCCAACCCTCCTGACTGGCTGCCGAGCAGGAAACCCGGAGAGGACGTTAATCACTATCAATCAACATGCGATCGCGTCGGAAATGCTTTTGTTCCTGTGGGTTTGCCACGCGCACCTTCACCCCTCCCCCTCCCCCCCTCCCCCCTCCCCCCGCCCCCCCTCCCCCCCGCCCCCCCTCCCCCCGCCCCCTCCTCCCCCGCCCCCCTCCCCCCCCTCCCCCCCGCCCCCCCCTCCCCCCGCCCCTCCTCCCCCGCCCCTCCTCCCCCCGCCCCCGCCTCCCCCCGCCCCCGCCTCCCCCCCGCCCCCTCCCCCTCCCCCCGCCCCCTCCTCCCCCCGCCCCCCCTCCTCCCCCCGCCCCCCTCCTCCCCCCGCCCCCCCTCCCCCCCGCCCCCCCCCCTCCCCCCCGCCCCCCCCTCCCCCCGCCCCCCTCCTCCCCCCCCGCTGCCAACCCGCCACCACCATTGTAAAATCGAGTCCAATCTCTCAGTTTTGGTATCATCCTAGTAAATCTTTCCTCCACTTTCTCCAGTGCCTCTATATCCTTTTATAATATGGAGACATAAAACAATAGCAAAATACGACGAATACTCGAACAGAAAGGGAAAATGATGGAAAACAACTCAGCAGGTCAGGCAGCATCAGCGGAGAGAGAAACAGAGTTAACCGTTTCAGGTCGATGACCTTTCATCAGAAAATACCAACCTTCAGCTGCAGATGGGGTTGCCAACTTGGGCTGGACTTATTCCTGGAGGTTTCATCACATGACCTCCCCGCCTCCAACCACCCCCAGCCGGTCAAAAAGCCTTTATTCCCATCTGTTCCCCCCCTGCACAGTTCTGGTCTCCATATTATAAAATGGATATAGAGGCACTTGGAGAAGCTGCAAAAAAGATTTACAAGGATGATACCAGAACTGAGAGGTTATATCTTTCAGGAAGGGCTGAACAGGCTGGGGATCTTTTATCTAGAAAAGAGAACTTCATGATGAACCTTTACAAAACACTGGTTCGGCCACAACTGGAGAATTGTGTCCAGTTCTGGGCACCGCACTTTAGGAAGGATGTGAAGCCTGAGAGAGGGTGTAAAGGAGATTTACGAGAATTATTCCAGGGATGAGAGACTTAAATTAGGTGGATAGACTGGAGAAGCTGGGATTGTTCTCCTTTAGAACAGAGAAGGTTGCGAGGAGATTTGATAGAGGTGTTCAAAATCATGAAGGGTCTAGACAGAGTAGATAGAGAGAAACTGTTCCCATTGGCAGAAGGGTCAAGAACCAGAGGACATAGATTTAAGGTGATTGGCAAAAGAACCAAAGATGACATGAGGAAAAGCCTTTTTTACACAGCGAGTGGTTAGGATCTGGAATTCACTGCCCGAGGGGGTGGTGGAGGCAGATTCAATCATGGCCTTCAAAAGGGAACTGGATAAGTACTTGAAACAAAATAATGTCCAGGGCCATGGGGCTAGGGCGGGGGAATGGGACTAGCTGGATTGCTCTTGCATAGGGCCGGGCGCGGACTCAATGGGCCGAACTGGCCCTCCTTCCGTGCTGTAACCTTCGATAATTCTATGATTCTATCAGGCTGAGGGGTGACCTGATAGAGATCTTTAAGATAATTGATAGGGTTTTGATAGGGTAAACGTAGAGAAAGTGTTTCCACTTGTGGGGGAGACCAAAACCAGAGGCCATAAATGTAAAATAGTTGCTAATAAATCCAATAGGAAATTGGAGAATAACTTCTTTATCAGAGAGTGGTGAGAATATGGAACTCGCTACCACAAGGAGTGGTTGAGGCGAATAGCAGAGATACATTTAAGGGGGAGCTAGATAAACACATGAGGGAGAAAGGAATAGAAGGATATGCATTGATAGAGTGCATTTCATGACCCTCAGGATGACTCATGATAGCCAATTAATTTTGTAATATAGGAAATGCGGCAGCCAATTTGTGCACAGCAAGGTCCCACCAACAGCAATGTGTTAATGATCAGATAATCAGTTCTAATGGTTGAGGGATAAATATTGACCAGAAGAGGGAGGTGCTGGAAGTCTTAACGCGCATCAAGGTAGATAAATCTCCGGGACCTGATGAAAACGTATCCCAGGACGTTATGGGAGGTTAGGGAGGAAATTGCGGGTCCCCTAGCAGAGATATTTGAATCATCCACCGCTACAGGTGAGGTGCCTGAAGATTGGAGGGTAGCAAATGTTCGTGCCTTTGTTTAAGAAGGGCGGCAGGGAAAAGCCTGGGAACGACAGACCAGTGAGCCTGACATCTGTAGTGGGTAAGTTGTTAGAGGGACAGGATCTACAGGCATTTGAAGAGGCAGGAACTAATTAGGAACAGTCAGCATGGTTTTTGTGAGAGGAAAAATCATGTCTCACGAATTTGATTGAGTTTTTTGAAGGGGTAACCAAGAAGATAGATGAGGGCTGTGCAGTAGACGTGGTCTACATGGACTTCAGCAAAGCCTTTGACAAGGTACCGCATGGTAGGTTGTTACATAAGGTTAAATCTCATGGGATCCAAGGTGAGGTAGGCCAATTGGATACAAAATTGGATTGACCACAGAAGACAGAGGGTGGTTGTAGAGGGTTGTTTTTCAAACTGGATGCCTGTGTCCAGCGGTGTGCCTCAGGGATCGGTGCTGGGTCCGCTGTTATTTGTTATTTATATGAATGATTTAGGAGGCATGGTTAGTAAGTTTGCAGATGACACCAAGATTGGTGGCATTGTGGACAATGAAGAAGGTTATCTAGGATTGCAACGGGATCTTGATAAATTGGGCCAGTGGGCCGATGAATGGCAGATGGAGTTTAATTTAGATAAATGTGAGGTGATGCATTTTGGTAGATCGAATCAGACCAGGACCTACTCCGTTAATGGTAGCGGCGTTGGGGAGAGTTATAGAACAAAGAGATCTAGGAGTATAGGTTCATAGCTCCTTGAAAGTGGAGTCACAGGTGGATAGGGTGGTGAAGAAGGCATTCGGCATGCTTGGTTTCATTGGTCAGAACATTGAATGCAGGAGTTGGGATGACTTGTTGAAGTTGTACAGGGCATTGGTGAGGCCCACACTTGGAATACTGTGTACAGTTCTGGTCACCCTATTATAGAAAGGATATTATTAAACTAGAAAGAGTGCAGAAAAGATTTACTAGGATGCTACCTGGACTTGATGGTTTGACTTATAGGGAGAGGGTTCAGATAGACTGGGAACTTTTTTTCCTGGAGAGTAGGAGGTTAAGGGGTGATCTTATAGAAGTCTATAAAATAATGAGGGGCATAGATAAGGCGTAGATAGTCAAAATCTTTTCCCAAAGGTAGCGGAGTCTATAACGAGGGGGCATAGATTTAAGGTGAGAGGGGAGAGATACAAAAGGGTCCAGAGGGGCAATTTTTTCACTCAAAGGGTGGTGAGTGTCTGGAACGAGCTGCCAGAGGCAGTAGTAGAGGCGGGTACAATTTTGTCTTTTAAAAAGCATTTGGACAGTTACATGGGTAAGATGGGTATAGAGGGATATGGGCCCAAGTGCAGGCAATTGGGACTAGCTTAGTGGTATAAAACTGGGCGACATGGACATGTTGGGCCCGAAGGGCCTGTTTCCATGTTGTAACTTCTATGATTCTATGATTCTATGACACAAATATTGGCCATGAGGGAAAGTAAGCTGTGAGAGGA